>NW_026606712.1:1300000-1900000 GCF_029890125.1 Rhinichthys klamathensis goyatoka
TAGATAGATAGATAGATAGATAGATAGATAGATAGATAGATAGATAGATAGATAGATAGATAGATAGATAGATAGATAGATAGATAGATAGATAGATAGATGATAGATAGATAGATAGATAGATAGATAGATAGATAGATAGATAGATAGATGATAGATAGATAGATAGATAGATAGATAGATAGATAGATAGATGATAGATAGATAGATAGATAGATAGATAGATAGATAGATAGATGATAGATAGATAGATAGATAGATAGATAGATAGATAGATAGATAGATAGATAGATAGATAGATATTTGCACTTATGTGTACATTAGATAGATAGACAGACAGACAGACAGACAGACAGACAGACAGACAGACAGATAGATAGATAGATAGATAGATAGATAGATAGATAGATAGATAGATAGATAGATAGATAGATAGATAGATAGATAGATAGATAGATAGATAGATAGATAGATAGAGGTTGTTGTTGTCGCTTGTAATAAATAGGCTAACCAGATGATGATTTACATTAAATTTGCACGATTCCTATATTGTCGCTTAATAGCTGTCATGTGGTAGAAGCAAATAAGGTTGGTCTGAGCAGTAGGGGAAAGGACAGGACTGGATTCGAGGACTTTAGCAAGTGGAAACAATAGAGCCATTTAATAGTGTTGTGCAGAAGAAAAGCCAATCCACACATAAACAGCAGGCTAATGAGGGAGGCAGGCCACACACGGGCCCTTTTCAATCCGTCACCACTTTAATGAGAAGAAAGGCATTGTGCTCTTGGCATTAGAATGAAATGTATTTGATCTTAAGACTATTTAAAATGGAAACAAATACTAATGCAATTAATCAGTTCTCTGTGTGGGATGCAATGTGGTTTAATGATGCACAATTCAAAAATGTTAAATAAAAGGAAACATTCCAATGTATTGATCAATTCTTAGGACGTCATGTAATTATGGCTTGATACTTTGGAGCTCATCTGCTCATGCAGATATATTGATCCTAATATTGCTCATTTTGAAAATCCAATGTGACTATGGGCCAATTAAAACTAATATATTGAAACTAACAACTCTCTTAGAAAAGGTTCAATGGGTTAATGAACCAAAAAAAATGTATGATTCAATTTTAAAGAATTAACCCTTCATGCCTTAAAACTTAAATGATTGCATAATACTTACTTTTATGTTTCGGTTTATTTTAAATTTGACTCAGTAAAACATTATATGAACAGTTATGACAACATATGTTTTACATTGCTTTAACTCATAAAAATAAGTTAAGCAATTTTCAACTTATTAAGTTATACAAGATTCAACTCATTTTTTAAGTCAGTTTGTACAAGTCAGTTTGTTTAAGTCAGTCATTGTTTAAGTACAGTGTAGTAAAGTATGTTTAAGTCGTAATATTTTCTTTTATATTTACATAAAATATGTTATAACATTACACAATATTTTATAAAATGAATGAATTAAAACTAAATCCATAAAATTATCCCGGGAACCCCTAAAAGGTTCTACCTGAAAGAACCCTTTAAGGTTCAATAACTTTTGTGTTTATATTGTTTGCCCTTTTAACATATTTGTTGGATCAAAGGGTTTCTCAATAATAATGTTATGACAATTAGTTAATTTGAGTAAAAATGTATTTTAGTTTAAATTCAAATTACAAGTCTTTGTGTGCTTTGGATTTTAGAGAGCAGTTACACAGGCTTATAATTAAATGCCAGACATGAGCTGAGAACAGCAACAGTCATCGAGGAAGTCTAACACCATTCACAACTAATGATATATGTGAGAATGTTTTAGAATGTGGTACATATGCTGGAAACTACCCCAAATGTAAAATATGACCAGATGGAGTAGAAACCCTTTTGGCCTAATTTTCTCAATCAATTGAGATGTTGATGTAGCTCACTTCTGCCATCTCTTGGTCGTAACATGTGATAAATGCAGGATTTGATTGTTTGCCTACTGAAACAGCCAGAGCCTCTAAAACTAAAAGAAAAAAATCTACTAACTGACTGAACAATTGATGAAGTATAAGGAATTGAATGAAAGTGTGTGAATGAATAAATTCACATGGGGGTTTCCCCTCGGGAGTGGGGAGGGGATGCCAGTATCAAAGTGACAAAGAATTCCTTTAAGTGGTAATGAAATATGCTAATAAAAAGTATTAGAATATTACATATACAATGGAAATTGGAAAGCAAATTGGCTGCTGGTCTCTCTGTTGTCATGGTTGTGACCAATTAGCATTCAAAAGTCAAAAAATACCTTTTTACCTTTTGTATTTTCTGTCTATTTTATGTGAGTGGATAATATGTTATGCAAATGAAAACTCACAGACTCAAAAAATATATTATCATACAAAAATAGACCATAGTTAGATGAAAATTGGTTCACCTTTCATTAAATGAGTCTTCAATGCTTGCTTCAGTCCTCCAAAATAGTTAATTTATGTTCAAATGCTTCTGCTAATTGGTGATTTTATAGGCCTATTTATAGGTGAATTCATACTATTTGTATATAATTTATATACCTTAATAATAAAGGGGAATTATTGTAATATAAAAATATGATGAAAAACTGTTAACCAAGCATATTTACATTACTTCCAAGTCTTGAATGCGGCACAAATGGAGTTTGAAAGATAGGGTCAAAAACAGGATAACAGGAAAATAGCTTATTACTTCTAAATAAGGATGTTTTTTTAATATAAAAATCTTGCTAACATTATAAGTGGACTTCAAAGAACATTTTTTTTACATAAAATTTAGCTATCTCAGAATATACAGCTGAGTTTGCCAGGAGCAGCTTCTGTGTATCCAGGGAGCCGCATGTGTGTTCACAGATTTGTGTTAGCACTCTTGTCTTGATGAACCCTTCATACATGCTTGCATACATATATGTATATATATGTGTAAGTGTTGTGAGTGGTGCATAAAATAATCATCTTACAATATATATTTTTTTCAACTCAGTTGGGCAACTCATCCACTTTTTTAATCAATAGAAAAATATAAATCTAGATTTCTAGATAGAATCTAGATTTAATCACATAACCACTGGTAATGCAAATCGAAAAACCTCTTTAGTAGTTCTAGTTCTAGTTGAATATATATATATATATATATATATATATACTGTATATATATATATATATATATATACACTGTATATATATATATATATATACTGTATATATATATATATATATATATTTTTTTTTACTGAAAACAAGAAAACACAATTTGCAAATGAGGGTAAGAAAAATAAACTTAGCACATTTTAAGGATGCTAAGCTATTTGAACTAAAAAATAAGATTTAAAAAAAATTGTAGGTGTTAAGAATGCAGTGTTTTCTTCATCCAACTATGCGTGGTCTCAAAAATGAATGAAATGAGATTAATATTAATAATAAATACCAACTGTGAAACCAGCTCCAAAACAGCCATTGTGTGTAAGAAATAATACCACTGCTCTGTGCGGAGAACAGTGATGAGCTTTAAAATATCACATACTCCTAGTGGAGAAATTGGTGCCGGCAAGACCAAGAACACCAAAAAGGTCATGCAGTTCTTGGCAGCAAGAAAGCCAGCTTCAGATTTGAAGGCAAGCAAATGGTTTTGATGTCCTCTGTGGAACATCACACCCTGTTCTATAGGCCAAGAGTTTAGACTGAATCATGTCCTCTATTCTCCCTGTCCTAAAAGCCAAAGCTAAAACCACCAGGAACAACAACTCTTTCCCATGTCCTGAAACAACATGCAAAGATTGCAAGTACATTAAAGCAGTTTCTAGGCAGTTCTTCTGAATCACAATGTCATATTTATTCTAGGAGAAATTTATGTGAATCCACTGCTAAGCTTATGAGAAACTTTGAGAGCTATGAGTTGACTGACTGATTATTGCCATACACTAATTTAGCACCTCAAAGCATGCTCTGCAAATCTGGCAACTTCCTAAAGCCAAAAGGATGGAACAAATGTCCAGAGGCCCATTTTGAGCTGGTGCATTATCCTGGAACTGTAAGTTTACATTCAGGAAAAAATATTTATATGTTGTTGCTAGATTGTCAAAGAAAAAGAAGGTCCCATGTTGATTACACAATATCCCAGGTGGGACACAGCATTGCAGGATGGCTATACAAAAACAAAGATCCACTGAATGAAACAGTGGTGGGCCTGTTGCAGTCATCCTTGCCTCTTTTGGCTCAGCCCTTCAAAGCAGAGGAAGCTGCACCAGGGGCAAAAAAAAAAAAAAAAAAAAAACCCAGCTCTTCCTTCGAGACTGCTTTCTATAGGAACTAGTGTCATATATATGTATAACAATATGCATGAACATTCCCCCAAAACATGCACTTGTTTAAGTAGATCTTTTCTTTGGCTCTCCCAGCAGGAGAGGTGAATGATGACCACACTGCAGTATGCCAATTGAACAATCAGACCAATTACATCCATGTTTTGCGTTTTATTCTTTTACTTATCTTATTTTTTTGTGGATTTTATTCATATTTTATTCATTATTTCTATCACAGTTACTTTTTTATTGATTACATGATTACTTGATATTCACAAAATGTCAATTGTTCATAATTCACTGATTCTCCCTTCTCCTAATTTTATCTTTTAAAATTGAGAGGTATATTAAGCTGCACAGATTGTTATTATTTCAGTACACCCTGTGTTTCGGCTTCAGTATTTCAGTGTTTAGGTGTTTGTGATGCATTCTTAATCCTCCACCTGGCAACTGGCGTGTAACGGCATCCTAAAGGGAATCTGCATTTACCAAAAAGGCTTTCCTAACAGACCTCAGGTTAATCAGTTGTCCCTGTTAAACAGTAGCTATATTTTACTTATTAACGCTTCGTCTCTCCCTATTTCAGAAATGACCTCATTTAGAAAATTCCTTCAGCTCACTGTGAAAAAATAATATAAGTCATTCGTTTCTATCCTTTTCTTAACTGCAGTGTTTTATTTTCAGGTTAAACCTTTGCTCAAAGTGGCTCTACAAGAGAACAAGATAAAGGCCAAAAAAGAGAAGCTGTGAGCTGCTCTGGAGAAAACAACAGAAATGGTAAAGAGTATTAAACTTGATTAAAATGTATCACTATTTCCAAAGAAAATAGTGATGCCAAGAAAAGAGTATGACTGTCTGTGTGGTTTTAATTTTTAATAAATAGCATTTTTGCATCCAGGAACAAAATACACTTGCAGAAGCTGAGGAGCGCTGATGAAGCAGAATATCAGCATGAAAGAACAGATATCCAGAATATGAAAGAGCCTTTAGAGGAGAAGAGCGCTGCCAATGCTTGAAGTGCCCAAAAGCGCAAACTAATGGACCTGAGAAGGGACTTGGAAGGATAGCAGTCGACTCTGGCAAAGTCAGAGAAGGAAAAACAGTTGAAAGCAATCAAGGATTTCACTAAAATATGGCTGTAAATTCCCTTCACATCTGTTACCATGTGTGAAATCAAGCAAACACATGTTATTGATTGAAAAATTGAAATAAAGTAACATAATGATCTGAAATTACTCAGTTTATTGGCTCCAAAATACCTGCGGCTCTTTAGGGCCTGGATGCAAAGCACTTACAGGAGACCTTAACAATGGGATGAAAGCATGCCAAGGCACAGAAGGAAAAGAAAGATCTAGAGAAGCTTCAGCAGGTAAAGAAAGCCTGATATTGCTGGTCAATAATTGATGCTGTTATCATTAGTAAAGAAGATCCAAAGAGAACAACGAATCTAGAAAATTACAAGAAGCACAGACTTGGAAGATCTCAACATAACGCTTCATCAACCATTGACTATAGTTTTTTTTTCCCTTCCTACTATGGAAGTCACTGGGGAGTGGGGACTAGAAACCAATCATTTTCAAAATATCTTCTTTTGTGTTCAACAGAACAAAGAAACCCATACAAGTTTAAAACAACATGAGCGTGAGTAAATGATGACAGAATTTTAATTTTTGGGTGAACTATCCCTTTAAAATACACTCAATGTGAATTTCTCATTTTATCTACTCAAAAGTAACCATTTTTTTGCATCTGTAAAGGAAACAACATCAGAGTACAATAGTTCCTTTAAGCTAGCCTGGATGAAGGGGTCAGAGGTCATCCTGAAGCTTTGAGGATCACGAACAAAATGGAGTCAGACTTGAATTAAATGGAGATACAGCTGGACAATGGCACTAAGAACAACAGTTAGACCTTCAAGAGACTGTAACATCATACTATGATGTTACAGTCATAGCTTTGATGATCATAGCTTTGGCCTTACTTGTGAACGAAATTGTGTTTTATATGAAATAGAAATCTTTTGTAATCTTTTCCTTTCACTTTTGATCAGGTAAATGCATCCTTGCTTAATATAAGTATTAATTTCTTTTCTTTTTTAAATTACTGACCCAAAAAAACATTTGAATGGTAATTTTGTATTGTAATATTTTGTAATTTTGTGTAATGTGACCGTTGCTATATTTTAGATTTATGAAAGTGTGCAGAATCCATCCCAAATTAGGTGAGACAGCAATGTACACGACGTTGTAATATTGCACAGATTTATAAGGACGAGTCCTTATCAGAAACATAATAATAAGAATAACCTGAATCCGTCTAATATTGAAAGTTGAACACTCTTTTGAACCCTGGCCTGCTCGTACTCTCCCATCCCTCACCATTGTCTCCTGAATGACTTGCCCACGGACACGCCCACCGTTCTGCCGTGCGTACGCATGCGCGCTGAGCTGTGTGCCATTTCCTGGATTCCTTGACAGGCCGAAATCAGGGAGCGAGAGAGCAGTCGGAGTGAATTCGTGTCGACTGTCCAGAGTCCGCGAATTCAAGTCCGTCCACCAGCTGAACAACCGAGAGCGAACATCCTTACGAATATTTCCACAAGAAGCGGAACATCGGTTCAGGTAAATGAGGCCCGTGTCATGCCTTTTTCCGACAGCAGGGAGCGGACTGAACCGGCATCTTGAGCAAGGCCTTCTATTCTCATATTTATCAGACCACGAACATTGTGTAACTTCACTCGCATTATAACTGTTTACATTTGTATATGTGCTAGAGACCTTTATCTTTAAATCCGGCGTCTCTTTTCCGGCATTCTGTGTAATTTTACTTGAAATAAATCTGTTTTTCGCGTTAGCTTTAGGCTAATGTAGCAGGCAGACAGCTCCCGAACAGAAGCCCACGGCATCAGATATTGATCTTCTGCCTCACCCACGCCCTAAAACCGGGAACTGACAGCCGTCATCAGGTTTTGCAGGTTGAACAGGCGATTTTTGCTTTTGTAACGTTATATGATTACGCACAAAAAACAGTGCATTTGTAGTTGGGGACATAGGCTGATGGATGTGATTTAGCCTTGGCATACCAAATTATCGAGAGGGGGTAAAATCTCTGCGTGGCAGGGGGAGCTGCCACTCGACCGGCCACGGAATTATGCGCCTGCCACTGCGTTATATGCACCTGCCACTCGACCAGTCACAGATATATGCGCCTGCCACTCGACCAGTCACGGATATATGCGCCTGCCACTCGACCAGTCACAGATATATGCGCCGGCCACTCGAACTTACACAATATGTAAGATAGGTTTTCAAACCAAATGCAGCGCATAACCCCTGAAGCCAGCGGGAGACAGAACGGTACGCACTATAGGTCAATATTCACCATTAACCAAACGCTTTTCGCCTCCCTCACAACTACTGTAGGCTACTCGCTTTTTTTTTAAATGAGCACCAGTCTCGTGACATAGACTTATGCGCCTGCCTTAAAATCTCTCACTGTTTTAATATACCAGACGAACTCACAGGCAGTGCAATACTTATCTTATTTATGTCTAATTGTATCTCTTTTTTATTCGCTCTTTTTTGCCTATAGAGAGCGCGTCTCTTGGCTCCCGCCAGGACTACTAAAGCGTCACACCAGCCAAACGATCTCTCTCTGTATACACCTATCAGACACTCCTAATGGTACACGAGAACATGCATACAGTGTAAAACAGATCTTATCTACCTATTTATCATCTGATCTTATATTTTATTCGCTCTTTTTATGCGTATCGTAGTGCGCTCGCGTGGCTCTTTTAAGCGTCGCTCCAGCCATACCCGCCACACGATCTCTCACTGTATACACCTATCAGACACTCCTAATGGTACATGAGAGCACACATACAGTGCAATACAGATTAGTGTTGTCACGATACCAAAATTATTGTTTCGATACCGATACCAAGTCAAGAATTGCGATTTCGATACTTTTTCGATACTTTTCCTGAAAAGGGAGAAACACTCTCAAATATCATTGCTGTGCTTTATTTTAAAACTGGGACAACATTCCAATCATAACACACTAATAAATGAACATTTGAATAGCAGATAGGCTATAATAACCATTTGAACAAAATATGAAATATGAAAAATATAAAAAATAAATTAGAGCAATGACATTCAAGGTAAAAAAATAAATAAATTTAGCAGCATTATCTCAGTTATCATAAGAAACATACGATTTTATCAATATCAATGCCACTGACGATTCTGCTTATCGATCCGATTCTTTAACGATTCTCTTATCGATTCATGATAGCATTGTGTGGAAAAAAGTAGTCATATGCTTTTTCGGGGGGAAAAAACAAGTGTTTTTATTTGTTTTATGTAATTTATGTAATAAATGAAACCTTATTACAAAGTGTTAACGATTAGTTATACACCGATTCAGACAGATCAGTTGTTTTAGCCATTCATTAAAACGAATCGGTTCAAATGAGTCATTAGTTCGCGAATTGGACGTGTTATTATCGGACGTGTGCGCGTTGTGTGATTATCCAGGCGGTTACATCCCACTGTCATCACAGAAAACATTTCATGACTGGATAGTTTTTTTCGTTTATTTAAAGTGTGGTTTATGTCAGCTGAATGTGCGGAACGATTCAGAGAAGATAAGGCAACGTATTTTACCACAATTTACACCCAGCGGTAATTCAGAAAAAAAAAGAAAAAAAAACTCCGAATGCTCCACATGAAACTTTAGTCTCCCGACCTTACCATCGTGTCGAATTATTTTGATTAATATGTGCGAGGGAGAGAGAGAGAGCAAGACAGCGCTTATTTTTGAGACGGTGAAGCCTTGTTTATACTTTCGCCTGGCTCCGCAGAGAGAGAGAGAGAGTGCGCGCGCGCGACCGGGGCTCGCTCACTCTCACTCTCTCTCTCTCTCTCTCTGCTCGTTCAGTTCACGCGCCCTGTCACACGCGCATGAGGAGAAAAACACAGACATCCATAGGGAGGCACTGGAAGCGTGCGTTGCACACACCAACATGCAATACTCTCTTACAAATCTGGAACGCGGTCATTCTTAGAAGTATCGATACTAATAAATTTAGGTATCGTGAAGTTTTTAATTTCCGAGTATCGCGATACTTTTGAAGTATCGGTGCACCGTGCAACACTAATACAGATATTATCTACCTATTTATCATCTGATCTTATATTTTATTCGCTCTTTTTATGCGTAGTGCGCTCGCGTGGCTCTTTTAAGCGTCGCTCCAGCCATACCCGCCACACGATCTCTCACTGTTTACACCTATCAGACACTCCTAATGGTACATGAGAGCACACATACAGTGCAATACAGATATTATCTACCTATTTATCATCTGATCTTATTCGCTCTTTTTATGCGTATCATAGTGCGCTCGCGTGGCTCTTTTAAGCGTCGCTCCAGCCATACCCGCCACACGATCTCTCACTGTTTACACCTATCAGACACTCCTAATGGTACATGAGAGCACACATACAGTGCAATACAGATCTTATCTACCTATTTATCATCTGATCTTATATTTTATTCGCTCTTTTTATGCGTATCGTAGTGCGCTCGCGTGGCTCTTTTAAGCGTCGCTCCAGCCATACCCGCCACACGATCTCTCACTGTTTACACCTATCAGACACTCCTAATGGTACATGAGAGCACACATACAGTGCAATACAGATCTTATCTACCTATTTATCGTCTGATCTTATATTTTATTCGCTCTTTTTATGCGTATGGGAGTGCGCTCGCGTGGCTCTTTTAAGCATCGCTCCAGCCATACCCGCCACACGATCTCTAACTGTATACACCTATCAGACACTCCTAATGGTACATGAGAGCACACATACAGTGCAATACAGATCTTATCTACCTAT
This sequence comes from Rhinichthys klamathensis goyatoka, assembly GCF_029890125.1. Taxonomy (NCBI): domain Eukaryota; kingdom Metazoa; phylum Chordata; class Actinopteri; order Cypriniformes; family Leuciscidae; genus Rhinichthys; species Rhinichthys klamathensis. The sequence goes on from NW_026606712.1 coordinate 1,310,209, forward strand.
TTATCGTCTGATCTTATATTTTATTCGCTCTTTTTATGCGTATGGGAGTGCGCTCGCGTGGCTCTTTTAAGCGTCGCTCCAGCTATACCCGCCACACGATCTCTGTTTACACCTATCAGACACTCCTAATGGTACATGAGAGCACACATACAGTGCAATACAGATATTATCTACCTATTTATCATCTGATCTTATATTTTATTCGCTCTTTTTATGCGTATCGTAGTGCGCTCTCATTCCTGCGTAATAATCAAGAAACTTCACTGCCGTACCATGTGAGCAGCAGGCGTAATGATATGACGCAGCGCCTGAAAATAGGCCACCTTCCGTCAACACAACGGAACTATTTTCAGGCGCTGCCTAATATCATTACGCCTGCTGCTCTCATGGTACGGCAGTGAAGTTTTTTGATTATTACGCAGGAATGAGAGTATAGTTCCTAGCCATATCAGCCTAGAAAATCGCAACTTTACATTTTCCGTCGGTCTTAGTGCACGATGTAACTACAGAAGAGTCAAGTATTAAATAGGAAAAATATCGAAACTCTTTGGTCATTTTTTTTTTTAGAAATGCTAATGGTCTTGTCCACTCCAATGATGTATGCTAAGCTATGCTAAAAGTGGTACCGCCAGAACCGGAGATCGGCTGAATGGATTCAAAAACGGTAAAACTCAACAGTTTAACTCTGGGGGAGTTGTAAAATTAGCCTATTTCCAAAAAAAGTGGAGTATCCCTTTAATAGAGCCACGCGAGCGCACTACGATACGCATAAAAAGAGCGAATAAAATATAAGATCAGATGATAAATAGGTAGATAATATCTGTATTGCACTGTATGTGTGCTCTCATGTACCATTAGGAGTGTCTGATAGGTGTAAACAGTTAGAGATCGTGTGGCGGGTATGCCTGGAGCGACGCTTAAAAGAGCCACGCGAGCGCACTACGATACGCATAAAAAGAGCGAATAAAATATAAGATCAGATGATAAATAGGTAGATAATATCTGTCTTTATTGCACTGTATGTGTGCTCTCATGTACCATTAGGAGTGTCTGATAGGTGTAAACAGTGAGAGATCGTGTGGCGGGTATGGCTGGAGCGACGCTTAAAAGAGCCACGCGAGCGCACTACGATACGCATAAAAAGAGCGAATAAAATATAAGATCAGATGATAAATAGGTAGATAAGATCTGTATTGCACTGTATGTGTGCTCTCATGTACCATTAGGAGTGTCTGATAGGTGTAAACAGAGAGAGATCGTGTGGCGGGTATGGCTGGAGCGACGCTTAAAAGAGCCACGCGAGCGCACGATACGCATAAAAAGAGCGAATAAAATATAAGATCAGATGATAAATAGGTAGATAAGATCTGTATTGCACTGTATGTGTGCTCTCATGTACCATTAGGAGTGTCTGATAGGTGTAAACAGTGAGAGATCGTGTGGCGGGTATGGCTGGAGCGACGCTTAAAAGAGCCACGCGAGCGCACTACGATACGCATAAAAAGAGCGAATAAAATATAAGATCAGATGATAAATAGGTAGATAATATCTGTATTGCACTGTATGTGTGCTCTCATGTACCATTAGGAGTGTCTGATAGGTGTAAACAGTTAGAGATCGTGTGGCGGGTATGGCTGGAGCGACGCTTAAAAGAGCCACGCGAGCGCACTACGCATAAAAAGAGCGAATAAAATATAAGATCAGATGATAAATAGGTAGATAAGATCTGTTTTACACTGTATGCATGTTCTCGTGTACCATTAGGAGTGTCTGATAGGTGTATACAGAGAGAGATCGTTTGGCTGGTGTGACGCTTTAGTAGTCCTGGCGGGAGCCAAGAGACGCGCTCTCTATAGGCAAAAAGAGCGAATAAAAAAGAGATACAATTAGACATAAATAAGATAAGTATTGCACTGCCTGTGAGTTCGTCTGGTATATTAAAACAGTGAGAGATTTTAAGGCAGGCGCATAAGTCTATGTCACGAGACTGGTGCTCATTTAAAAAAAAGCGAGTAGCCTACAGTAGTTGTGAGGCAGGCGAAAAGCGTTTGGTTAATGGTGAATATTGACCTATAGTGCATACCGTTCTGTCTCCCGCTGGCTTCAGGGGTTATGCGCTGCATTTGGTTTGAAAACCTATCTTACATATTGTGTAAGTTCGAGTGGCCGGCGCATATATCTGTGACTGGTCGAGTGGCAGGCGCATATATCTGTGACTGGTCGAGTGGCAGGCGCATATATCTGTGACTGGTCGAGTGGCAGGCGCATATATCTGTGACTGGTCGAGTGGCAGGCGCATATATCTGTGACTGGTCGAGTGGCAGGCGCATATATCCGTGACTGGTCGGGTGGCAGGCGCATATAACGCAGTGGCAGGCGCATAATTCCGTGGCCGGTCGAGTGGCAGCTCCCCCTGCCACGCAAAGATTTTACCCCTACAGAAATTATCAGTGCTGGTTTACACTGTTTTTGAAACTTATGAAGCCATTTACAACTAAATCCAGAGTGCATGATTATCCACTATTGCGAGTGTGGTACTTTTATCGCACTCGCAATAAATGTTCACTTCAATTAGAAAATAATTCATGTTAAGTAAAATTCGGCCAGTTAATTCGTATATTTATTCTCCGCCAATGTAAATAGTTGAAAAAGAAGCCAAAACATTAAGCGACGCGCACACTAAAATCTGGACTGGACCAACCTGTATGAGTGGAGTGAGAGAGAGAGAGTGGCTGCATCAGATATCGCATACTTCCCTACTATACAGTTGGGGTGACAAAAGAAGTGCGTACGAATTCACAGTAGGCCACTCATAAAAGAGTAGGCAATAAGTACCCAGATGACCTACTTCTTCCTGCAAGATTTTGAAGTGTTCATATGATGGACACTTTACTATCCCATGAGGCCACAGGAGAGGATTTATGAATGGCAGTGAAGAGACATAACTGACGCTGGTAGGTCACATGATAATGACAACATTGTAAATGTAACGTCCAGATTACATTGATACTACCACAAACCCATACTATAAATAACATACTTTTTAGCAGTCATGGAGTAAATACTTATTCAAAATAATTTTGGATGCAGCCAGAGATTCCCCTCCTGGCTTTCGTAATGGCTCTGCTCCAGCTCAAATCCGGGTTTTTAATTTCCTGCTCCCAGCCCACCAGTTAGAGAAACCTTACATTTTTTTCCTGCTAAATGAATAAATTTAAATATCAAAACTAGGGATGTGAATTTCTGCCAAAAATGACATTCGAAAATCGAGGAGCAGAAGTCGATTATCGTTCGAAAATCGAAAAAAACTAAAAAAAAAAAAAAAACGCGCACTCACAATGACAGAAAGGGAGGCCAATATCATCTTTAGCGATTTGTCATCAAACAAACTGTTTATTATTCGAACAATTAACATGTTTTCGTCGTTTTTTTAACATACCGGTAGTTAACATAGAAGAAAAAAACAATAAGCACGACAGTCCGTTTTTGCATCGCCAAACCAGATGCTCGTTAGATTAAAAAAAAAAATGTCATAATGATTTTATGCAAACCTGCCTTGTTACTGCAAAAGCCTACTTTTTAAACAAATTAGTTTCAATCAAAACTATTCGTGTGATGCCACTGCGCAATACACACATTACCACGGGATGGCGGGTGTTCATTTCATAAACTGTGGACAATGGTAGCTTATTTAATGTAGCCTATAAATGAATGTATATGTCCAAAAAACGGATAATGTCATCATACTTGTAGTGCTATCGTCGAGTAATAATCTGTTTGGTTGTAAAATGTATTACCTGAATGAAATTAACTTGAATGTATCGTCCTGTGGAATCATTCATTCACAGACATCATACGAAGATGTTCAACTAGATCGCTGGCAAAAATATGATGCATTTGCAGATTTGCTTTCACTAGACTGTACTGTAGGTCCACGGCCACTTCATCCAACGCTCTTGATGTTGTTAAATCTTCCTGTTACGACTCCGTGTCGAGTGTGAATTGAAAGCGCTTCAGACGATTCAGTGCGTGAGGAACTGAACAGATCATTCAAACTGATTCGCGAACCGATTTAGACAGATCTGCCAACTTGTTTGATGAAGTCTTTGAACAGAATCGACTCAAAAGAGTGATTCATTTGTGAATGGAGCATCGCTCGTGCCCATAAAAAAGGCACAGCGCGCTTGGAATAAACTACGCATTTAACAACATGTATTGCATTAAAATAAAGTAACGAGAGGAACGTCGCCCAACGTAGTGAAGTAAATGTAGCCTACTTTGTAACTACCATAGACGGTAACTAGACAGTAAAGGTTATTCTATCCACCTCTGCTGGGCGCAGAGTTAACGGTCACGAGCTCACGACAATGCTCTTCTTCTGTTGTTTGTTTACACTATGTATAAAACACTGGTATCCTAGATCGCGCAGGAGGGGGTTTCATTCATGTTAGTGACACCTTGTGTCCCTGACAGGAAAATACCCTGCTGCGCGATCTAGGACAGTAGGCGCGCCGTCAATTATGTCACATTGGAATTGCGCGAAAATGTAACATATTCGAATAAGCAATTTTATGATCGAATTTCGAACGCAGTTCGACTATTCGACTATTCGAAGATCGCGACTCATCCCTAATCAAAACTAAACACAGCTCAAACAAGTATACTCTTAGTTATAATATTACTGGCATAGCGATCAAATATGGTTATGTTTCTTTTCAGGCTGAGGTGCAAATTATTTGAAGATAATGTCACTCCACCAGTTTTTGTTGGAACCCATCACATGCCACGCATGGAACCGGGACAGGACCCGTAAGAAAGCTTTTCATTGCTATTTATTCATAGATGTTGTCTGTATCCATGCTTTTATCAATTTTGAACATCTTATGTTTTGTTTTTCTATGACAGAAATTGCTATCAGTCCAAACAATCACGAAGTCCATATATACAAGAAAAGTGGAAATCAGTGGGTGAAAGCTCATGAATTAAAAGAACACAATGGGCACATCACAGGTAAAAGTCCCTGCAAACTGAATGTTACATTTCTTAAGTTACTCTCAAACATTATGTTGAAATGGCCTGTTAACCTTTTTTTCTTTTCTTTTTTTTTTCAGGCATTGACTGGGCTCCTAAAAGTGACCGTATTGTGACTTGTGGAGCGGACCGGAATGCTTATGTATGGAGTCAAAAGGACGGCGTGTGGAAACCCACCCTTGTTATTCTCAGGATCAACCGTGCAGCCACGTTTGTGAAATGGTCTCCGCTGGAGAACAAGTTTGCAGTGGGGAGCGGAGCACGACTCATATCCGTTTGCTACTTTGAGTCTGAAAATGATTGGTAGGTCACAGTTGATATATTGGGCTGCATTGATTGTTTTTCCTTACATGTCTTATATCTTTTTATTTTATTTTTTTTAGGTGGGTTAGTAAACACATCAAGAAGCCCATACGTTCAACTGTCCTCAGTTTAGACTGGCATCCAAATAATGTGCTTCTGGCAGCTGGGTCATGTGACTTCAAATGCAGGTGCGACTTTGTACATTGAAGCTTGTTAAAACTGTCAATGTCTCTGAGCATAGTAATACATCTTTTATCAAGGCCCTTTCACACCGGACGCGTAACGAAAAAGTGAAACGGAAAAGCGAATAGTTCGCGTGCGAATAGTTCGCGTCAAAACCATTCACATCAGCCGCGACGCGAATTTGCGACGTTCAGAGCTTCAACATTCCAAAGCTTTCGCGCCGACAGCTGAGAAAACACGGACACTTCATCATCATCATCATCATCATCCAGTGAAGACGAGCTTTTCGTTTTCTTTAAAAGACAGAAAAGAAGGTTTTGTGTGCACCCAATCTTAAAGAACAGAGAGTCTGAAGGGGAGTATGCTAATCTTGTAAAGTAGCTAAAACTTTGCCACAAAGAACCGGCCAAAGTAAGGATTATGCATTAAACATTTGAATTGTTTATTAATGAACTAGTGTTTTCTCTCAGTTTTCGGTATGAGACACGCTCCAGTTCACGTGCCGGCGCCTCCGTGTCCTAATTATATTGTCTATTTGCATCTTAGGCAATTTGTTGATGAAACATTGATTAAAATTAAGATACAATTTATACAAAATGAAATTCACTTTAAAGAAAGGCTTTCTACAAAACAAAACTTAATAAGTGGCCAAAATTATGTCTGACCCATTCCAAATATTTTCTATATATTGGGCATCTTATGATCCTTACTCATCTCATGCGGTTCCCTTCTCATATAGCTAATCAACATACAGTGGTGTGAATAAGTTATTACCCCCATGCTAAAGTTGCCTAAAAAGAGGAATAAAAAATCATCTTTTGGAAATTGATCTTAATGCCTTAATTAGAAAAATGAGGAAAAATCCAACCTTTAAGGACACCAATTTTCTTTGTGTATGAATAATGTGTCATAAATAAATAAATGTTCTTCCTTAAAATACAGGGTGCATAAGTCAGGCACTTATGGGGTACTTTCCATAAGATCATCTTTCAATGCAAATCAAACCAGCTATTAGGCTAACTGAAATAACACTATGCCAATCTCTAGGTATGGTGAAGGGAATGTGATGATGTGGGATATTTTAATTCCAAAGGCCAAGGGAACTTTATCAGGATGCATATTATCCTGGATCCATGAAATAACTGGCCTTTAAAAATAAAAATCTGCCTGACTCTATGGGAATTTAACATAGGGGGGGCCTGACTTATGCACCCTGTATTTTAAGGAAGAACATTTATTTATTTATGATACATTATTCATACACAAAGAAAATTGGTGTCCTTAAAGGTTGGATTTTTCCGCATTTTTCTAATTAAGGCATTAAGATCAATTTCCAAAAGATGATTTTTTATTCCTCTTTTTAGGAAACTTTAGCATGGGGGTAATAACTTATTCACACCACTGTAGATGAAATAAAAAAAAATAGCATTATATTATTTAAACGTATATATGAAACGTATGTTTGAGTTTTTTTAACTTATAGGCCTATTTAAGCGTCACCCCGCTCCGCTTTACTCACATGCTCTGGTGTGTGGCCTATACATGCATGCACAAATAATATGAAACACACAACCATGAATGTGGAAAATATTCAAAAATCAATTCTTTCCCTCCTAGTCAAAAATATTATAAATCATCAGCACGCACTTCATCAACTCACCGGAGACACCAACTATCCCAGCTATTTTATCCCATGTCTCGTTCTTTTGTAACTGGTCCCTATAAGCAAACAACGTCATGTCATAAATGATAGAGTATGCGTGCGTTGAGATGCGGAATAGGCAATATAAAAATGCTGTCATTATAAAAGGTTTCTATTTTCAATGTATAGCTTGTTTTTAGTTTACATTTCATGTTGTGACACTTCTCTTCTCTCGCACATAATGCTGCTACGTCAGAGCGGCCAAAGCGTCAACAAGCTTCGCCTTTGTTTCCTTGTATGTGATTGGCTGAAGCCTTTTCTGTCGCCGCAAAAGTAAAAAAAAATCGACATAGAAGCGAAAAAAATAAGTGTTTTTTTCGGCGCAGCACATTCACGTTCGGTGTGGAAGCACTCATTACACAAACAGCTGATCAAAAAATAAAACTATCGCGCGAATTATTCGTGCGTCAAAATCGCCTCCAGTGTGAAAGGACCTTTAGCTGTCTGAATCATATTTGTGTGTTCGTTTCTTAGGGTATTCTCTGCATACATCAAGGAGGTGGATGAGAAACCAGCTCCAACCCCATGGGGCTCCAAGATGCCCTTTGGGCAGGTGATGGCAGAGTTTGGCGGGGCAGGAAGTGGAGGATGGGTTCACAGCGTCTGTTTCTCAGCCAGTGGGAACAGACTGGCTTGGGTCAGCCATGACAGCACTGTCACTGTAGTGGACCCCACAATAAGCTCAACGTTAGTATCGGAAATGGTTGACGTGTTTTGAAAAAAAAAGATTTCTGATTTACTGGTGTAAGCCGTCCTGGTTGTAATATGTCATGCTAACTAATGACTAATATCTTGCTTCTGTTTTGCAGGCCAAGTCAGTTGAAGACAGAATTCCTTGCCCTTTTGAGTGTGACTTTTGTTTCTGAGAACAACATTGTGGCAGCAGTAAGACCCCTTTTTCTTTTTTCTTGATTGAAACATGTTTGTTGTGTTGTACTTTAGAGGTGACTGCCTTTTTCAGGACCTAATCTTCAGTGTTTTCCATTAGGGTCACGACTGCTGCCCTATGCTGTTCAGTTTTGATGATGGTGGAACCTTGACCTTCATATCCAAGTTGGACATTCCAAAGCAGAGCATCCAGCGCAACATTTCTGCCATGGAGCGCTTCCGCAACATGGACAAGAGGGCCACCACTGAGGACCGCAATAGCACCCTAGAAACCCTGCATCAGAACAGCATCACGTAGGCCAAATTATTTGAAAATGATATACAAACACTACCTTTCAAGAGTGTGGGGTAATGTTTTTTTTTGCCAAAAGAAATTAATTCAATTAATTAATGTAGTTGATCAAAAATGAAAGACATTTATTGTTACAAAAGATTTATATTTCAAATAAATGCTGTTCTTTTGAACTTTCTATTCATAAAATAATCCTAAAAAAAAATATTTATATCACAGTTTCCACAAAAATATTAAACTGCACAACTGTTTTCAACATTGATAATAATAGTAAATGTTTCTTGAGCAGCAAATCAGCATATTCTGATTTCTGAAGGATCATGTGACACTGAAGACTGGAGTAAAGACATCACAGGAATAAATCACATTTAAAAAAATATATAAAACAGTTATTTTAAGTTGTAATTATTTCCCATTATTGTTTTTACTATAGTTTTGATCAAATAAATGGAGCCTTTATGAGCATAAGAGGCTTTTCTTTTCAAAAAATCATACAGACCCCCAAACTTTTTAACTTTATATATAAATTATTATTCATTTTGTTTGTTTTTTGTAATTACAGTTAAAAAAAAACAATTTTTACTTTGCAGCCAAGTGTCTATATATGAAGGAGACAAAAGAGATTGTCGCAAATTCTGCACTACAGGAATTGATGGAGCAATGACCATATGGGATTTCAAGGTTTTGTATTTTTTTTTTAAAGATGCCTTTAACTTTTATGCCATTCATTTGCTTCCGTTTTTTCCCCGAGTCACAGTTAACCATGATTTATTACCATGTTTGCTTAATTCTTTCCACAGACCTTAGAGTCTTCAATCCAGGGCCTGCGGATCATGTAAAACTCGCACCGATCTAGCATGACACGGCACAAGCAATGCAGCTTGAAGACTAACAAGGAGATTTCCGATAACACTTCTGAAAGTTTTTAAATAAATAAAAAAAGCACTGAGCAGTGGTGTGAACTGATGTGTGACACTCTTAAAAACGGAAAACACTAATGGAAAAGGGGATTAGGATCTTTGTTTTCTTTTTGTTTTGTTTTTTTTTATTAAAAAAAAAAATCTATGCCAAAGCTGGCACCACAGGAGTGTGTGATGGTTGATCAAGATGTTCTGGGTCTCCTGGGGAACTTAAGAGGAGTTAAATTAAAAGGAGAATTTTATGTAAATGGTCTGCTAGAAATAAATGACGTATACTACACACCATTTGCCAATGTTGTCTCATTCTGTTTGATTCAATGCCTTTGTATCACTGAGATCGACTGCCTTTTCCATGCTAACAGGAAACAACTTGGCTTTCAGATGCAACTAGATGTACACAGCTCTCAGTTTGCATCCCAAGGTTGGGTTATACAGTTTTTGATGTAACGGTTTGTGCAAACTATGACCATGCATATAAAGATTCATTCGAAACAGTATTGTTTTTGTTAGTAACCATAAATCAACTGCAGATTCAGGGCTTAAAAAGAACAAGCGTTATGCATGCAACCAAGGAGAATGTGAAGGGGAGTTGAACTGAAAACCCTCCTCACCAGCAGACAGCCGCCCACACAAGGAAGTGGTTATATGCTTCTAACAGGGAAGGGGAAGTAGTGCATATTTGGAGAGAAAAACGACCAAGGAAATACTTTAGTTCATTCAGAGCAAAGCCAGCGTTTGTGTTGACTGCTCAGAGTCCACGAACTCAGGCTTCTGTTGCAGGCTTTGTCAACCCATCTCTGTGTTTTTACGGTTTCCTGGGTAAGTAGAATAACATATGGTTTTGTTTATCTGAATTTGGAAGATTTTTTTTTCAACGGTGGAGCAATCTGTAGTTTTTGAATGCTGTGACCTCACTAACATGCATTAACATGTAGAATGACATCTAGATAGTATGTTTCTGTGACTTTTTAGCTGTAGCAAGAGTTTTTACAGGTCTACCTGACATTTAAAACTCATTACTGCAAACTCCCCCAGCAGAGAGGACCGTTACATGTTTTAAACGGAAACTAAGATAGTTGAGGTGTTTTATGTGTTTTTCTTGTAAGTGGACAACTGAGCGTCTGGCTTTGTCACATTCCTTTCTGGTCTGGTTTTAATTTACTACAAACATTGAGGGGGAAAACGTTTGCAGTTAGAAAGACAAGTATGACCTACAGGGATAGAAGTCAAAAACAGGAAAGAAAATTAACAAGATTTTTAGTAGGAAGTTCTACAGTTCTCCATTTTAGTGATGTGTGTCTCTATACGGAAGTGAACGAGTTGTTGTAACCTGTAATTTGTTTTACCTTGAGCATCAACGTTTTTACCATTTCATTTCAAATTACTTCTATTTTTCATTTGCAGGAAAAAGCAATCATGGCTTATCACAGTTTTCTTCTTGAACCTATCAGCTGCCATGCCTGGAACAAGGACCGAACTCGTAAGTTCTCATACTCCTCGCAGCATCTTTGGAGCAATTCCCAGGCTCTAGGGCTAAAGATATCCTTCAGCATCTGAACTGTGTAATCTTGTGGGAGCATCATTGCTGAATATACAAATGATTCTGTCTCCAAAACTCATTTGATCATGAATCAAGTACGTCTTTTGAGGAAAGATTTTATTGAGACGTGAACTGTGATTTTCATGAATCAATGTTCAACATTTCCTCACAAAGATTGTCTTACCCATATTACTTAAATTTTAACTATTTGAAGCACCATTTGGCCCTTGAGAGCCCATTAGAATCTTTACTGAATGCTTATATTATTCTGCTGAGACTTGCATTTTGGATGAGAAGCTGCACTTCCTTCTGGAAAATGGACATACATGCAGCATGCACTCTTGTTTTTATGGTTTTCTGCGGTTTATGATGCCAGTTAGAATCCTTCAGCATTAAAAGTTAAGTGTGGCTGCTGTCAAAAAGCCAAATAAGGACCTTTATGGTTTAATTAAGTTTAAAAACACTCTGTCTTTAAAAAAAAGCAAAAAATTCTAAATGTCAAAGTTGTGTCTTTTCACGGATGCCGCCCTGCTTTTCTTTCCATGCTGATGAGAGAAGCAGTAATAACTAATTCCCCCCAGACTTCCTGTTTTACCATGAATGGTGCTTTGTTGCTGATGTCGTACGTCTTCAGCAGACCGCAGAGCAACAGTGGGGAAATGAGACGACTGAGAATTACTTTTAAGTTTAACTGCTGCTGTTAAAACCATGCGTATTTTCTAGCTCACCTATGAAAAATGTGGAACACATCTGCTGTAGCAGGAAGTATACACTGTGTCTGAATTCAGCATTAGGCCTGTCCCAATACCATACATCTTTGCTACATATTTCCGTTATTTGGACCGAGTGTTCAAGTGTTGGTGTGAAGACTGCAAGCGTGTGTAAAACTTCGGATTACCCAATGGCACACACTTAAAAAATAGCAAATAATTTTTTTTTTACAGCACTTAGCCTCAAATTCCCCTCAGAGGCAGTATTAGCGATAGAGTGGATTTAGTCAGCGTCAAGGCCACAGAGGCACGCTTCCTGTCGCGTGCAAGTGTTCTCAAATGGGCTATGCACGCATAACTTCCGCGTTTGACGCAAGGATGCTCGTGCGTTTCCGGATGGGGAGATTTAAAGCGGAGGAAAACCGAGGAAAACGGTATTATGGCAGAGTCTTCAAAATTTACTGTCCTCTGGTCTTTGAAACGAAACTTTAATACGTTTAGATGTAATTTTATATATGTTTATTTAATATAATAAACACAGAAGCATAAACAAAATGAGGAGTGTCTGTTTTGTCTGTTTTTGTGACTAACGTTTCTTTAGTATGGCAATAGAGTATAAAAACCAATATAAATTCTCGGTATAGCATTGGACTCTACGATCGGCGGAAGTAATCCAGCATCCTTAGACCTTCACCGGAAATACCGCCGTGCATAGAGCCCATTTGCCAAGAACGCAAAGGTATTGGGACAGGCCATTTTCTTTTAAACAATATGGACCCTTTTCACAGATTTTGATAATGCATTTCCACAACACCGCAAATCTATAAAGTTTTTAATATAGCCTATATATATATATATATATATATATATATATATATATATATATATATATTAAAATTAATACACATTTATAACGCTGTTGTGTTATTACCCTTTCAGTAAATGACACAAAAAAATTAACGCTGCTGCGAGGGTGTTTCTAAAAGAACGGCAGAGGGAGTGACGACAGATTTGATATCTTTCTCTTTTCTGACTGCTTTAATAAATCTCCCTATACAGGTGAAACTCGAAAAATTTGAATATCGTGCAAATGTTCATTTATTTCAGTAATTCAACTTAAAAGGTGAAACTAATATATTACTCATTACATGCAAAGTGAAATATTTCAAGCCTTTATTTGTTATAATTTTGATGATTATGGCTTACAGCTTATGAAAACCCCAAATTCAATATTAGAATATTGTGAAAAGGTTTTCATAGCTGTAAGAGATAATCGTCAAAATTATAACAAAGGCTTGAAATGTCCCCTCTTTTGGGGATCCCCTCTTTTGGCTATAGAAGGTTACCCAGCTATGACGACTTCCGCTTCAGAGAACCCCCGGAAATGTGGAAACTGGGGTCCATTTTGCAGAAACATTTTCTGTCTGCAGGATTAAATGCTGAAGAAGAAAACATGAGCGATGCCTGCCATAATATTAGGGTGTTTCAGTTGGTTGTCAGCGTGATTTTGCAAAGCTATTAAGGTGTATTAAGTATTAAGGTCTCTCATCACTCCAAAAGAGCCAACCCATTTGTCCCTATGTAGTCCATTTCAATGGTAGATAATAGGAAGTTTTGTATGATAGTCAAAAATCCAAACCTTACATTTCAAAGTTTAATAGGTTAAAACACCCCTAAACCTCAGTATAACCAATAGTGATGTTAGCAATAGTGCCACTGATAAACTTTAAACAAACAAGTACTAACTTGATAAGCCTGTTATCCAAAACCATCAAGCCCAAATACTTTTGTCTTATATTTCTGTCTCCTTTAGAAATAGCACTGTGTCCTAATAACCACGAAGTCCATATCTACAAGAAGGATGGAAGCAACTGGAACAAAATCCATGTGTTGAAGGAGCACAATGGCCAGGTTACTGGTAAGTTTAGAAGGTTCATCTGACCTACACGGTCACAGAGCATTGATGTGAACAAAACAATGTCATCCAAGACGTTTCCTCATCAACCAGGCATTGACTGGGCCCCTGAGAGCAATCGCATCGTCACCTGTGGCACCGACCGTAACGCATACGTCTGGACCCTAAAGGGAGACGTATGGAAGCCCACCCTGGTCATTCTCAGGATCAACCGTGCTGCCCGCTGTGTGACATGGTCTCCTAAAGAAAACAAGTTTGCTGTGGGAAGTGGCTCACGTCTGATCTCAGTGTGCTATTTTGAGCAGGAAAATGACTGGTGAGTATCAGGCAATAGAAATTATATTAAGCCTTTTCTGGCAGGAAAAAAAGCTGATGGTGGTTAATCTACTTATGAGGCAGATGTGCTCTCTCTCGTTTCTAAATGACTCAGATTAAAGCAGTGTTTAGAATGATAGGACTAGAAATGCACAGCAGAGGATGCTGGTACTGACCAAACGTGCTGAACCTTTCTCAATTGATTCTTCACTTTCGAATCTTCCAAGTGCAACAATGCTGGATTACAGGTTGCACATTAAGTGATAGCGTTGAGCCTTGGATGACTCCTTAATGCAATATATTTAAGACATCGCTGCTTTGGTTGCAAGCAATCATATCCAAACTGCAAGTGTGATATTATCGCTTTTAATACAATTGTTCAATAAACATTGTTAATACTGAATAACTTACACAGACACACAATTGCCAGTAGCTGGATCTATTTTTGTTGGCTGACTGAGAATAGACAAAGCCACAGCTATCCATGGCGGAATTTATAGATCAACACAGTGGTGGTGGCATTCCTAAATTAATCTTTTTAACGAATGATTTTCACTTGTTCACTTGATTTTCACTCACTTGTTTCATTCCTGAACGAATCCGTGTTTTTCAATGAATCATGGTTTAATGACCCAGTCAACCATGCTGAATTTGATACTTCATATTAGACTCATACTATTTCTGCCATGGAAAAATATGGCAAAAGTAGTAAGAGTAGTAGTATGTAGTTCCGAATTCAGCAACGGTCACTTGTTTAGTTCCTGAAGGAGTCAGTGTTTTTGAACAAATAATTTTTAGTGGATGATTCTATAACTCACTTGACTTGTGCAATTACTGAATGAATCAGTGGGTGCTTTTCAATTCGAAAGCTGTGTACTAGTAAGGCTGCATTTAGGTTACCACGTCATCAAGCTCCTTTAAAGGCCTTCTCAATTTGAAGTGGATGGCAGCCATTGTCCTTCATTTGGCTTATTTTGAAGGATGCATCGAGTGTATCCTTCACATCGTCCATTCACCCACAATTCTTTGCACAGATACCATCAGTTCACAAAAAAAGGAATTAGCGGAAAATTAATCAGCACAGAGGTAGTCTAATTTCATTGTGTAATACATACCCTTCTATTATCTTCATTTGTGTCTACACTCATTATCTTTGGGGTCTCCAGGGACCCCAGACAATAACATTTAATTTTGTAACAGTATAATAATTTTTTTTTTTTACAAATGTAATTTTACTCTGTTTATTAATGTTTTTACTCAACATTTGTGCAGTTTTGGGAGGATTTTTGATATCTTTTAAATTTCTATAAATAAATAAATAAATATTTATTTATTAAAATAGGCTTTTTTACAAAAAACAGCATTTTATGTCAAATTTACTTTATAAAAGACCCAGATTTCTAACTTTCATTTATGGGGATAACATGGATCATTTTAAATGATTTAATGTAAGAAAATGCAGTTTTAAAATAAACAAAAAATTCACTTTAACCACTAGATGGCTATAGAGCTCCACTATTATGCTATTTGCTATGTGATTAACCAAACTATATATCTTTTCTCAAGTTTTTCCAGTTGGATTCATATCTAAATATTATAAAATCACAATTATAACAAAAAAAAACAAAAAAACTTTTTGTCAAAGTTTAGCATTTTTTGTACTGACAAAAGTTTTTCAATAATGTTACATTATGCTTAGAATCAAACCTGAACAAGACTCCAAATGTTGGAGGTCTTTAGATTTGATCATTTATTTCAATCATCTGTTTTTAATATAATTCTACAATTTTAATTCTACAATTTAACTAACTGTAACAGAACAAAAAATTACAGAAATTAACAGTTATATTACATATTGCAAAATGCAATGAACTGAACAGCAATAACAAATGAGCAAATAAAGCAGTAAAAAAAAAATCAAATTTAGTTAAAAAAACAGTGAATGTGGAAAAAATCGAACAACTAGGAACAATAATTGGCGGTCATCTCATACAGTCTTGTTTACAGTGCACTGCAGGTGTTTATGCGTCAGTGCACTGCAGGCAGTATGCATAGTATAGCCTTACAAATGTATTACTGTGTGTGTGTGTGTGTGTGTGCATTGTGGATTTTTTTTTTTTGCATTGTTGGAAGTGTGCCACTTTATTTCTGTCTATGTGATCTGCGTTGTTTCTGATTTTGATGATGAATTTTGTATGTTTACTATGCGGGGTCTTCACTCTCCAGGGACCCCGAAGATAGAGTGTTGGCATTTTTTTCACGCTAACATAAAAACAGATATCATTCCAAATTTTTTTTTTTTTTTTGGTAGATCTAGACAGTGTTAAGAGTCGTAGAAAGTTTCATACCATTTGGACAAAGAGAACATTTTTTAAAAATTGACCAAATGTCATTCGAAAGGTCGAAAAGACCCCGAAGATAATAAGAGGGGTAAGAGATGAAGATATTATATTTAGTTTTTATGTAAATTAATATCAAAATGCTAAACTGTACATAATGTAAAACACTGAACACAGACTTTGTATCAATAGGATTCAGTTAGTATAAAGATATTTAATATAAGGTATTTTTCCACAGTTAATTTTAATAGTATTTTTGTTCCACGGGGTGGAAACAATGGCGTAGCAGACAGGGGCCGCGTGTTTGGGACCCCCGTAATATCTGTTATTACTGGGTGTATCTAAAATGCTTAAAGTAATTTCTCATTATTCTAGGTGGGTGTGCAAGCACATTAAGAAGCCCATCCGCTCCACCATCCTTTGTTTGGACTGGCACCCCAATAACGTCCTTTTGGCAGCTGGATCATGTGACTTTAAATGCAGGTTAGGTTGATTCTGATCTGCATTATAATTTATGAATATGGCCATTACATGAACTTCCGTCTGTTTAATCCCCATCCAGGATCTTCTCTGCTTACATAAAGGAAGTAGAAGAGAAGCCTGCTCCAACAGCATGGGGCTCTAAAATGCCATTTGGAGAGGTCATGTTCGAATCTACTGGTACTGCAGGTTGGGTGCATGGCGTCTGCTTCTCGGACAGCGGGAATCGCGTGGCCTGGGCCAGCCATGACAGCACTGTGGCAGTGGCCGAGGGAGGAAAGACTGCTGTGTGAGGATTGCCTTTCAAATCTGGCCCTCCATATTTTTGCCTTTAAAAAAATCCTATGTACCCAATTATTTCCTTTTATCTTGCCAGCTGCGCCAGTCTATCTTCTGAAACCTTGCCTCTTCTGTGCGTGACTTTCATTACTGAGAACAGCCTAGTGGCCGCTGTAAGTATCTTCAGATGTCAGACCTTGATGACAAGGTAATCTGTTTAGATTGTCCCCTGATTTTCATATCTTTTCAGGGCCACGACTGCTACCCTGTGTTGTTTGTCTACGATTCAAACAAAGCAGCCCTGTCTTTCGGAGGAAAACTTGACGTGCCCAAACAGAGTGCTCAGAAGGGCATGACAGCCAGGGAACGCTTCCAGAACTTGGATAAGAAAGCCTCTGTGGACAGCAAGGAAGCAGTCCTTGAGTCTGTGCACAAGAACAGCATCAGGTACAGCCTGTTCCTCGTGATAAACTTTACAAAAGAACACAATTTTGAAGCATTTTGAAGCCTAAATTCAATCGACAAAAGTAAAAAACGAAATAAACCAACTACACCATGGTCGAATGACTTCACCGTCACCATCACTAATATTACAGTCTTGTGTCTTAAAAAAAAAACATTTTCTTGTTCACTTCTTAGCCAAATCTCAATCCTTAATGGGGGAAAAGCCAAGTGTGCCAAATTCTGCACCACTGGTATGGATGGAGGCATGGCTATTTGGGATGTAAAGGTAAAACTTGTTGAACTCTTGTGCATTTCATAATCATTATTTAGTTGGGGTAAGCAGTGGTCAAAATGCAAATGTGCATAAAGATGACTAATTCTTTTTAATTCTGTTTCAGACCCTTGAATCTGCAATGAAAGATCTCAAGATTGTCTAGACACAGAAGACTCCAGAACAAAATGTCTGAGGTTCAAATTGCTTGCTTTTTAATAGGCTAATCCTTTTTAATGCAGCTGTCTGTACGTTTTTACAAGATTATGTTTTGATGTGTAAGAGGTTTATGGATTTTATACTGATGATTTAAGAAACTGGTTCTGGATGAACCAAAAACAGAATTTGTCTGAATTTATATGCTGGTCATAGATTGCTTTTCTTTGATTAGTGCAGGTACCTTGCATTGGATTTTTAATAAACTGCCGTTGAAACCAATAAAGTAAATTTGACTACTTGGGAGTTTAACATGCTTTCCTGTGCTAATCCAATACTTTCAATGCAACTCTCTCTTTGAAATACTTATTAGATGTATAATGAACAAAAAAGATCAGCACACCACTCTCTAAATTGAATTTAAGACCCTAAAACATTTTCAACAGAGGATTTATTTAATCTTTATATGGAACAATTTACATTTTTTATACAAAAATCATTAGAAAACAGATTAAAGTGGCATTGGGGGGGTTTACTGACGTTGACATTTGTTGATATGCAACTTCAAAACATGCTCAGGAGACAATCATGCATAAAAATTATCTCAAGATCCTTTAGAGCTCCAAGAATTCAGGCAGTATCTCCAAATGCCTATATTGTTTGCTTGGACACACTGGCTAACTTTGTGTATTGTAAATATTTGGTAATCACATTCATAAACCCTGGTCCTCTAATTTTTCAAAAGAACCTCAGATTTTACATTTGACCTGTCCTGGTTTAACTGCCAGACCATGTGACCAGTTTATTCAGACTGCAGTCCACAGGGAAATCTGTGAGAACATTCCCTGTTTGCAAGCTGAATGCTGCAACCATTTACTAAAGATTAGGATATTTTTAGTGAGATATATTATGCTTTCCCTCTTTGCAAAGGACAAGGCCCTCAAAATTGAAACCTACCTAAAACGAGGCTCTGCCACGTCATAAGCAATCGTCCGCTGCTGGTATTGAGAATAAATCAAAGAGACAGGGCCTTGAACTTTCTTCATTCATTAAGAATAAAACAAAATGTTCTGGAAACAAGATGACTGACTGCCAGCCTCTTGAAACCACGTTCATCACTGGAAAGTTCCTTCTGAAACACCTTCATCAGTCGTGTCTACTACTGAGGCTACTTAAATGTTTGGAACTTAAAATAATAAAAAATCTTCAATGAAATCAGTCCAGGCCAAAGGAAGACACTAGGGGTAATTCAAAGCCAAAAAGAAAGGTTCAGCCTCCACATTGCCAAATTGTTTAACCATAATGTGGCATGGGATTAATCAAAATAGAGTCTTGTAAAGCATGTGCACTTACAGATGCAGTAATTCAGGGTAAAACTAAAATCCACCCTCTAAGCCAGTTAAAAACACTGTAAAAACCAGTTATTGTAACCAGATCATGTTGTTAACAGATCATGTATACTGTTATTACAGGACAAAAATTCACATCTCGGTGCCACTGAGCCACAGATGATTGGTAAGGGATATCGCAGACACTGCACAGTTGTGTGGTGATGTAGCAGGCGGCGCAAGCCAGTTCGCTTTCAATCACATTTGAAAAAGACACAAACGCACAACCACACAAGTGCTTGTCAAAGTTCAAGAAGAGAAATAGCCAGCAAACACATCAGAACCATCCACATGAAAGCAAAAGTTTTCTAGGATTTCTATTCTTGGCACAAGTACATGCAAAGCTAAGAGATGTGAAACCTGCAGCTTGGATTTCATATTTTGGTCTGATTAAGGAAATTAACCTGGCATTAAAAAAAAGGAAATCAAAGAAAAATCCACAAGTTTTACAAAGCCACAAGGGTGGGGGAAGGAAAACATCTATACGCAACAAGAGACAGAATAAGGCTACAGCTAGGCTTGCTTTAAAATGATCTCTGTTTTAATCCCTTTCTCTATCAGGTCACACATGCCCATAGCAGCACCAGAGGAGGAAACCCCCCTCTGCAATGTCACTCAGTCAGTTCCATCTTCTGCCAGTGGCTCAGTCTGTTTCCAGGATTAACGGAGGCTGCTCGTTCTCTTCGTCCAGGTGCAGGGTGTTCATGTCGTCCTCCACTCCAGCACCCCCGACTGCCCCCTGATCCTCAGTGTAACCTGAGACAACGAAAACAATAGCAGGCCATTTTAAAATGTAGACTCTTTGTTCCCCCTCTTCACTGTTATGTGAGTGAAAATGACAGTTTCTTACCTTTGGCAACAGCAGCACTGTAGGTCTGTGCCACGAGTGGCCGGTCGTGAGCGGTCTGTTCAAGAATTTCATTCACTGGCTCTACACTTCCATCTAACCTAAAGTAGGAAACACATTAACGTAGGGAGTAATTCACATGACATGCCGATCAGTGCCAATATAAACTATTTTTAATTTAGAGACTGTAATTGGAATATTTGCAATATCTGCAAAAAAAACTAAATTTAAACAAACATGTATAAGCCAAGTTCAGTTTAACTAAAACCATATTGTTGGATAAAAAAAAAAAAGGTAAACTCGTCTCAAAAACAGTCTTGACTAGGCATGATGTGTTAAGTCTTGGGTGTCAAGCAAGTGCTCTGGTTTCACTGAGAGTGAAATGACATTTGAAATGACAAAATATTTGACATTTAATATTCAGCTATGGAGTGGGATTATGGACCAAAGAGATTTTAGTGTGGGCAGGATTCCCCTAACCTGGCCCTAGCCAGATGAATTTCGCTCCGCCTAGCTTCACTCACATCCATCTGGAACCTCTTCCATTGAGAGTGATTTCTCCAACCAACTTTATGGTTTAGCCAATCAGGACGCAGGGCGGTAGTTTCATAGATGTGACGTAGTGGAGAAGCGACCGTGAGACTGTTTTGATTCAGACAACAATGGCGGCTCGCATCGAGGAAGCAAGCGTTAACATTGATGCTGCTATTTCATCCGTGTTGTCCAATCTACCTAATATTGTTTCATTAAAAGAACATCAGAGAACGGCTCTTAAGGCTTTTGTTGGTGGAAACGATGTTATATAGATCAGTGCCTTCTCCCGACCGGATTCTTCAGCGTCACGGGTTGGCTTCGGTGTGAGTGGTTGAAATAGCACGTCGATAAAGATGACAGACAAGTGGCTTATCCAATCATATGCAAGGATTTTTGATAAGGCCCAGCCTTCTGAAACGCCATTTCAATGGATCGGTTCCAGATGGATGAGTGAAGCTAGGCGGAGCGAAATTAATCTGGCTAGGGCCAGGTTAGGATTCCCCAGCACAATGCATCAAATACTGTTTTAGGTTTCAGTGAACCATACAGGATACTAAATAACCAAAAAAGTCATTTGAGCAAATACATAACCAGCCAGTGTTCAAAACTCTCTGCTTGCCTTAGCTCGATTCAAAGCGGTAAGCTTGTAATAATGTTTTTAATTCCAGTGGTACTGGTGGATTTCCTCGGGAGATTCGAGCATGTCTTTGCGTCATTACGTCACATCTGTACACATAAAGAAGGAGTCTCGGCTAGTAGGCTATATTGCGAGTGAGGATGCTGGAGGTGGAGATTTATAGCCTTTTCTCACAGCACTTGATATAATTAAATTTGATGGCGGATCCAGAAAGATTCAAATGACAATCACCAGTGACAACTGGAGATTCACTCGCTGTAAAATTCAAAAGACTTCATTCGGACTTCGGAGTGGCTACAGAAAAAAAAGAGACTGCAACCGACCCATGCGAAAACAAGGATACATATCGGAAGGACATTATATGTAGTCGCGCAATGCTGATGTTGAACATTAACAATTTGAGAACAAAGTATAATTTGCACGGTTTTACGTGACATAATAAGCGATTGTTAGATTTAATCAGCGCGATTTACTACAATGCTTTTTTTCCCTTAGTTGGTCAGAACCAGAACAAAAGTGGATGTTTCTTACTTGTTCAGAAGACATTTTCCGGTGAAAAGTATTATGTTGGTCATACTTCCAAAAAGAATAATCTGTGATTCTGAATGACAGTATTATTATTATATCCACACCGGCGCGGTGACTGACAGCCGCACACTCTCCTCAAACATTATGAATTCATCCGCGCTGTGCCGTGCCGAGGCACAACTCACGTAAAGTTAATAATTTCGCGAATAACTGCAATTGTAGATTTCAAACAGAGATGGCGACAAAGAGGAAAAACTGTGGACTGCAGCTTTAAGTAGTGCAACTTTTGATAACAATTAGAAATGTTTCTAAGCAGCAAATCAGCGTATTATTATGATTTCTGAAGGATAACGTAACACAGAAGACTGGAGTAATGATGCTGAAAATTCATCATTGACATCACAGGAATAAATTACATTTAAAAAAATGTTTTATCTCAATCGTAATATTTCAAAATACGTTTACTGTATTTTTGATCAAATAAATGCAGCCTTGGTGAGCAAAGGAGACTTCTTTCAAAAAACTTTTAAAATCTTACCGGCCCCGAAGTTTTTAAACTGTAGTGTATATTTAGACCAATGGTCTGATAGATTATGTTTCAACTTGATAACACTGGATCTCACTTATGCTGTTTCATTAGTGTGCACTCTCCTCCCTCCTGTGGGTCCAGATTGTACAGGTAAAGATAGCCATCTGCTGCAGCCACCAGCAGGCGTGGAATCTTCTGGATTCTAGAAACCAATCACAAGCAAGATAACCAGAGACACATCTACCCTGATAGCAACCAGTCTGAAAGCATATCTAGATCGTATTAAAAACTTAGGTCTGGTGTGCTATTTCAGAATGGTTTTTTCTCACATGGCCAGAGCGCAGATGTTCTTGTGACCTGAAAAGGGCAGTCTGACTGTAGCAAATGCCCTTCCTTGAGTGAACATCTCTGTTACGTGTGCAGGCAGGTATGTTGTAGAGGCCATCAATACTTTCCCAAAGTATCCCGTCCAAGTAGTGGGCTCCTCCTGAGGCCTATGATGGAAAAACATGAGTTTGAAAATGACAACATGGTTGCAAAATAAAAATGAAATATGTGCCTATGTTATGGCTTGTTAATGCATGCTTAAATCATGTTCTAACAGGATTTTATCAATTAAAAAGGAAGATGTACAAATTCACAGGAAGAAGTGAGAAGGTCGTCTGAAAAAAAAAAAAAACGTATTTTAGTGGGCATCGTTACACTGACTTCTCTCTCTGGGTCTCCAGCTTAAAAATATGAACCGTCTCGGTGTTGCTTGAGGCAGACAGATAGAGTCCCTCCATACTGAAGGCGAGGGAACAGATGCTCACACATCTGTCGAGGGATAATTATTACAGTAAGTGCATTGTTTTCATTATGTGTGCTTATTACAATTCCTGGCTATTTGAATAAATACAAAACATATTGAATATAGCTAACTACCTCTTTACTCCCCTCCTGAACTCAAAGATCTTTTGGCCCTCGGGAATGCAGAACACACGGATCACGGTGCCCTAAAAAAACACCAAAGAGAGGGTTTGAAAAATTAAACAGCACCTTTAAATACTGAAGGTTTATTTTAAATGTAACAATGGACAATATGCAAGCACTACTATTCAGTAAGATTTTTTTTTTAAAGAAATTAAATCTTTTATTCAGCAAGGAAGCAAATTGACCAAAAGTGACAGTAAAGACATTTATAATGTTACAAAATATTTCAAATAATTGTTGTTCGAAGCAGCACAACTGTTTTCAACATTAATAATAATAATAAGAAATGTTTCTTGAGCAGCAAATCAGCATATTATAATCATTTCTGAAGGATCATGTGACACTGAAGACTGGAGTAATGATGCTGAAAATTCAGCTTTGCATTGCAGGAATAAATCACCTTTTAAAAATACTAAAATAGAAAACAGTTATTTTAAATAGTAATACTATTTCACAATCTTACTGTTTTTACTGCATATAAAAAAAAAAAAGCCTTTAAGTTTCTTGAAACTCCAACTCGGTGTTTGGACAGCTATTATCAATAGCTATGTTTCCTTCCAAAGTTGCGAATTTAACTAAACTTATGTGCAAAATTGAAATACTGCATAAAACATTTGCGAATAAAGCAGTGTTTCCATCCCATGTGTTCAAGAGAACAAAAAAAGTCACTTCCTGGGAAACTGGTGCAAAATATCTGTAATAAAATTGGAAGTTGCTGCAATCGGGGAAGCCACTTTGGCTCTTTTTCCCACCATCATGAATGACTTGCATCTCATTTAGGATGCTGGTGTTTGGGAACAGAATCAAGTGAGACAGTTATGTGAGTGAATTAAACTAAATCATTCTAAGGACAGACTCTAGCTCAGGCATTTTAGGATGATCAAACCAACATTTGAGATGCTGTACAATGAAATTTATCCGCTGGTTAGTCCAGTTATCCAATCACATCCTCTGTTGAGGCAGAGTCATGTGAGTTTTTTTGTTGCGCATTGAGGGATTTATTGGGTAAGTGTTTTCATCGTAGATCATGCGCATGTTTTCTTATTGGATAAAAAAAAAGTATCCGCCTCCATTGAGTGCACAACTTTTTTTTATGCGCATCTTAGAGTTTCCATCCAGCATTTTTTATACAATATCCCAAAATGCACATAAAAATAGGTGAATGAAAAAATAGCTAGTGATGAAGACAAAAAATCTCATAAAAATCCCCCTAACTTTTAAAAGGTAGTGTTTATAGTTGGGCGAATTTTGCTACAATTAATTTTCCTCAACCAAAAAGTGCATAAAGTAAAGATCTAATTAAAACAATCAAGTTGTTTTGAAAGAATGACATTTAATCTTTTACTTGAACTATTAACCAACACAACACAGTAATAAAGACCAATAGTTACCTTCATATGTTTTTTACAAAAATCTTTTTTTGATAATGAAGAATTGTGAACATTTGTGATTGACAAAGCAAACAAATAGTTCAGAGTTTGGAATTGATTCACTGAATTAATTACAAGTGAATCATGTGAATACTGGCATATCACACACTTTAAATATACTCTCAATGGGTCTCATTCATGAAACACGAGCAGAACGAATGTGTGTGTAAATCGTGTGTAAAGTGGTTCTGGCGTAAATTTTCGGATTCATTAAAATGTTCGTATTTTCCAAATGTAAGTTGGTACACAAGAAATCTACACCTGCTCCCAGCCACGCGTAAATAGTGCACTTAACACCCAAACGTTTTGCTCATTAATAAGGCTGCATTTTAATTCACCTTAATCGGGTACATATTTGCACAGCATTTTGAAAAAATATTATATATAGTAATTACATACGTTTTTTCTTATTATGAGAGCCAGTAATAGCATCTGCGATGGTGGTCCTTCTCCAGTTTGAATACTATTTTTCCGAAGTGAACTAATTCGTTTTTTGCTCTCAAGCTTAATGTCGAACCATTTTCTTCTCACTTCTGGGAATGTTCGATTAACAGATGAAACTCCATTAACTGCATCTGTAATATGCTGCCAAGCTTCCTTTTTTTAGGACCCGATACGCCACTATGTACGCTTGAAAATAAAATGTGGCGTTTTGAATGAACTTCTGATAATAAAACTTCAATTTCTGCATCTGAGAATTTTTTTTTCATTCACATTTATGTCATAATATGATGCCCATATATAGTTGTCAGTCGGATTTAATGGGCGGGATTTATGGTAATTGAGAATGAACGTGCACGCGCATCCCATTTACGACTGATTGGAATTCATTAAAGGGGTCATATAATGGTACATGCACTTTTACAAGTTGATTGTACTGAAATGTGTGTTGGCAGTGCCTGTACACAAACATCATAAAATGATAAAAATCCATCCAGTGTTTTTGTTTTAATCTCCTTATATGTTTTCCCCTGCCTCAAATCGAGCAGTTCGAGCCTGTGACGTCACAAGCCCGCACGCCCCTCCCACGATTGTTGAATGACAGCCGCGTTTCAACACAGACCTGCCCTCGCTCGTGAGAGAGCTGTCAATCATAGTCCGCGCGGACCGGCGCGGTCATTGTTGATATGCTGGAGCACTGTCTATGAGCAGAATGGCGTCTAAGCGATTGTGGTGTTCTGTTCTTGGGTGTAATAACGAACACAGCAGTCATTTTAATGTTCCTAAATCCGAACCGCTGAAGACGCAGTGGCTGAGTTTGTTTTCGAAGGGAATATTCCCCACGAGCAACGTCAATGCTTTCATATTTGCGCGAATCATTTCACACACCAGACTGCTTATAAACGAGGAGGGTCAGTATAAAGCTGGTTTTGCTAAGAAGCTGCTCCTGGATCGGTACCAGATATTCGTGTTCCTGCTGAACCTCCAAAATAACTGAAGTGAGTGTAACGTTTTATTAACCTTTAATATTTAATATTATATTGACGTTCTCAATATAATTCATAATCCCACGTCTATAATGAACAACGCGTTATGGTTATTGTGTTACAAACGGTGTACACACAGAACAGAGAGGCGGGGTGAGCGAAGCTCATTATCATTTAAAGTCATATGCACTGAAACGGCGTGCTGAAAACAGAGCTGTTTTTGACCAGGTAAAATAAGTGTTTTCTTACAATACTAATGAGAGTTTTTAATTAAAGTATATTACAAAGTTTTAATTTAGACTCTAAAGAATCATATTAGCTTGTACAAAAATGGCATTATATGACCCCTTTAACACACACACACATTTCACTATCACATCTGACGTTTACGAAGTATTTGTGAATCAGGAGAAGAGTTTTCGGGAAGGTCTCTTTATGCGCAAATCACTCGCATATTTACTCGTATATTTACGAATGTTTCATGAATGAGACCCAATGGGTGTCATTCATGAAACATGAGCAGAACGAATTTGTAAATTGTGTGTAAAGTGGTTCTGGCGTAAATTTTCAGATTCATTAAAATGTTCGTATTTTCCAAATGTTAGTTGGTACACAAGAAATCTACACCTGCACTGTAAATAGTGAGTTTAACATCCGAACGTTTTGCTCATTAATAACTAAGCCAGCATTTTAATTCACCTTAATCGGGTACATATTTACACAGCATTTTGAAAAAATATTATATATAGTAATTACATACGGTTTTTCTTTTTACTTCTGGGACTGTTTGATTAACAGATGAAACTCCATTAACTGCATCTGTAATATGCTGCCGAGCTTGCTTTTTTCTAGGACCTGATGTATGCCACTATGTAGCCTACGCTTGAAAATAAAATGTGGTGTTTTGAACGAACTTCTGATAATAAAACTTCGATTTCTGCATCTGAGAAATTTTTCTTTTTCATTCGCTTTTGAGAAGATATGTTGAAATCCTTCGTTTGGTGTCAAAATATGATGCCCATATATAGTTGTCAGTCGGATTTAATGGGCGGGAGTTTTCGGGAAGGTCTCTTAACGCGCAAATCACTCTCATATTTACTCGTATATTTACGAATGTTTCATGAATGAGACCCAATGAGTGTTTTAAAACACACACATTTGTTTCACTATATTAGTGGGGACATAGACTTCCATTTAATTTAATTCAGGTTAATGATATTTTCTAGCACCTAACCCAACCTCTACTCCTACACCTACCCATCACAGAAAGGTGAAAAACACTAGATTTATATAAAAACAAGTTTTGGCCAATTTATGTGCCTTTTTAGCTAGTAACGACCAGTAAAATGTCCTTACTAATCAGTTGTAATGATATTTCACTATATAATTGAGGACATTTGGCCCTCACAAGTATAGCCAAACCTGTATACACACACACACACAAAGCTGTACCTTCTCAGAGGCTGTGGCCAATTTAGTCCCGCTTGCATCAAACGCCAGTGCTGCTAGTGGGCTATCATGGGCAGGTATCATGTTAGCTGCCCTCTGGGGATTAATATCACACATACATTGACAAACTGCGTTTAACACAATCCATTAAAACCATAATCTTGCAAATCTTTAAACTAAATAGCACTTACCAGGTTGACCGTATCAAAAACTTGTACCTCCCCAATTGTTGCACTTCCCGGGTAGGCCAAGTAGCAGTTGTCATTACTGATTGACAGGGCACATAGTCCTATAGATGTTTAGTGACATATTAATAATCACAAATTAAAAATCTGTATGGCAACTACGAATTCTTATAACAACAAGGCCATTACTATCTGGTCGCTACATCATTTGCCTACGTTTTCAGTTCCCCAAATATAAATAAAGCACCTACACATGAAAGAAGAACCTGCTGCATGTACTTCCACATGAAAAGTCTGGTATAAACAACAATGATGTACTGACGGCAAGCAGCGTTACTCACCGGAAGGATTCGGAGGGGTCTCTCGAATGGTATGTAGTACTTTCATATCCCTAATGTTGTGGATATAGAGTGACTCCTCTAAACACACTATCAATCTCTGTGGAAATAAAGCAGGTTTGCAACATTCTCAGATGGTCTGATCACGCTTAATAAAATAAATACAATACAGGAAACATGCGTCACAGGAAGAGGACGTCTGCTGACTCACCTGTCTGTTTAGTTTCACAGCCAGTATAGTGTTTGAGTAGCTGTAGTTGCATATCTCTGTCCCTTTCTTGAAATGACAGACCTTCAGCTTCCTAGGTGCCTTAAGGCTGACAATAGCGACAAGGCTGCTGGAGAACAATCTCTCCACGATGCACACATCTTCTGTGTCGGCTGAGGACAAATACACAAGAAAATAAAACATGTCGTATGACTTTTAAGTCATCCTGCGCCCTTTGATTCCAAGGGCGTATCAAATATTATAACTAACAATTTCTGACTGGATGCTTTGAAAAGCCTACATCCAGGGCCATTACTTTTTAAAGATTAAACCACAACAGTCAGGAAGACAAGCTTTATTCTGGATTTAGTCATTAATTATTTACTACTACTTTTTTTTTTTTTTTTTTTTAAATGTACAACATTATTTTATTAAGCAAATTGATGAAGTGCCATAATTACGGTATAAGATATATATGGTCCCTGACATCTAAAAGTCAGGTTAATAGTTGGCCTCCATGGATACAATTTCAGCACATCTAAAATGTTGCATTGGCTAATCAGCACCCAGGACCAGAACTATCCATTTTAATCATTTTCAAGGACTGTCACTTTTCAAATAGTTTCTACGCCTCTGATTATCTCTGACCTCAAGAGAGAGCAGAAACACATTATCAGCCCCTTCAATCAACTCGTATCACGCCAAAAGGCATGAGTAGCCATGTTGACAGTGATTAAAACATAAATAACTTACTACATTCATAGATCTGTTCCAATTTGTCTACTGATGACAAGGAGAAAAACTTGTACCCAGACTTGGTACCAACAGCTAGGGATCTGGAAAGCAAAGAGGTAACAATAATCAATTGCTACAGTACACAAATCCACTTTTTAATGGTCTACTGGTTTGCTTAATGACTAAAACAGGTTGTTGACATGATGGTGAAATGTGTTAAAGGGGCATTTTGCAATCCTTGTGGTGCAATGTTTGAATATAAAAAGGCAGGAGACATTAAACTATTTTAGAGTAGTTTTCTATATGTTCTGTAGAAATGTAGCAGCTGTTATAGCTTATAAAAACACTGGCAGTGTTGTCTAAACAATAACCTTTGACTAACTTGTCAGCTGGTTCGCTGGTTACATGATTTAGAAAGTTAAATATAAAATTATCTTTCAGACATCAGACATAAAAAAACCCTCAGAATCAAATGTTAGTTTGAAGGCATTTAAGTTACGTTACTCGATTGTTGTTAACATTTGAGCTACTTTTGCTGTGTCGTCCTACTTTGTAAAACACAGCTAACAGCTCTTTTTAACACTTCCTAAATAAGATATCCAACCAATCTTTGTTTTACATTACGAATTTAAATATTTCACACCGTTAGGCTAGCGTAAAGCTTTGCAGAAGTACAAATACATCATTTTTTTTGTTAGCATGGACGCTAGTGCTACACGTCTCGTGCGTGAATTTTTGTCTGACGTTATTTTACATGAGCAGAATTGGGGACTGATTTAATAAAAGCAAGGCTGCATTACCACATCAGAGGAAACTGTCGGGCACCAACTTATTCTAACCGACAGAGGGAAATAATAGCAGTCAGTGTTTTAGCTGGTTAGCAGCACGCTTTGTCATCCTATCTGCACTGCACGCGAGCGACGAGAGACGACACAGAGATAAAGGCGCTCCCATTATAACAAACGAAGCTTCGCGCGACTACAGTGCAAATTATTCCTTGATTACACCGACAACAGTGTGTTGTTTTCGTGTATGGGCTGTTAGGCCAGCAGCAGCAGTGTGATTGTTTTCTTACGTGTTATCCTGGTTAAAGTTGGCGAAGAGCAGCTGGCTGCAGCCGGCCTCTCCGCTCTGACTGGCCAGGTTCATGGGCTCGACAACATTTACAGATAAAGCTGAAGTAAAAAAGGGCTCAGATGTGGACTAGATCAGTGAAATCTGGGGTCGTCTCGCACTGCCATAAGTTCCACCCTCTTGTTCCAATGAATGTTGTTGTTTTTCTCCAGCCACTGTTGCACCTTTTCGTGCGCATGCGCAGTGGCTGTTGCACGCACCAGCTCCGTCCAAATTAAAGGGAAAGGCAATGTTTTTTTTTTTTTAATACTCCGTCGAAATTAAAGGGAAAAGCAATTTTTTAAAAAAAATGCTTTTTTTATAAACACACAACAGTGTGTTCTTCAGTAGAACTTTTTATTTATTTATTTATTTATTTTTTATCTTTATTTGATATGGACATAACAACAGCATTGGACAAACCAGATACATTGTTTTTAGTGTTATAGCAAAACTGCTAATTTGCAACACGTGTCCATAGGAGGCTACAAAGCCACAGCCAACTTGTTGAAAGGGACTAAATGTCAGTTTACATATAGATCTTTAAAACTCTTTTAGCTAACATTTCTAGTTGTAAATTAAGGTGGTGGGTCATCTTGGCCCAGGGGGCATCCTACTTCGACGACTTACCTTGCTTTCAAGGAACAGTGTTTTTTTTTACTCTAATGAATTTCTAAGGCCTCTAATTATTTTTAATTAAAACTTTGCTGAAAAAATGGTTTTACACAATCTGCAAATGCATGCCCTCTGATTGATAAGTGAAAGGCCTTTTAGTTAAAAAAAATGGTTGTAAAATGTATATTCTAGGTTGTAGAATAACTTTTATATTGTTGTTAATATTTTAATATGAACATTGGACTAAAGAAACGTATCCATACATGATTTATTTAGAAAAAAAATAATGTTAAAATGTAAGTAAATATGGCACATTAGGCTTTAGAGTAATGTTTAGCTATTTGTATTTTTCAATCATCAAAAACTACAGAGCTTTAACTAAGCATTTAAATGTAATACTATGACAACTTTTTTTGGGCCAGTTTGGGCCTCTGAATAAAACTGATGTGTTTTTTTTACCTCCTCGGGTGTGAGCAATATGGGCCACAGAGTCAAAAAGTGTTGATTTGAATGGGATCAGCACATCCAGTGTAAATCAGTGGTCGCAGTCATTCACTGTAAAATATAATTAATTAGACTTACTTAAAACCGATTGCCTTAAAAAAAAAACAAGTAAAGTGAAATAGGAATAGTATGTGATACTGACAAATGCTTAGTTAGTATAGTTCACTTACTCAAGAGTAAAAAAGACCTGTATGAGCATTTGATAATTTACTTTAAAAATATATATAATGGTTACCATTGTTGTGTTTTGCATGCTGAATGTTGAAGTCTGCATGATCATGATCAATTGCAAGATTGTCACAAATATAGAGGGATTATATAAACCCAATTAAAAGTTTCACAAGGTGTACAGTTTAGGACATAAGTGTTAGCAACAAAATTATAAAAGATCATTATTTGACATGAAATATAGTTATGTAATACATCATTCATTTATACATACATGTATAGAACTTCTCTTCCTTTGAAACCAAATAACTGATTTCTTGTTGCATCGCTGCATCAATGGGAAGAGAATAATAATAATATAAACGAAGTTCCAAGTGACCAACCAAAGGAACATTGGGAAATGAGTGAATGCTAACAGAGAAAAATAAATGTGGTCCTTTCACAATATTTCCTATTTGATTATTGGCGGATGACGATGTCTCCTCATGGTCATCCGCAAATAATCAAATAGGAAATAATGTGCAAGGACCAGAAATTTGGATCAACTCAATAGTGTCAATTATGTCAACTCACATAATTACAACACTTTTTACAAAACTAACACTTTTTTGTAACAACACTTTTTAGGACAGGAAAGGTTCCAAAAATTTAGATTTTTCTGACAATGATTTAATGTCATGCTTTATGGGTTAAAACAAGAAATGTCTTGTTTTGTAGTTGTTTTAGCTTATTTTAAGCTTATTTAAATGTTTTATTGTTTTGTCCCATTTAAAAAATTCAAAGACATCTTGAGTCTTATCCGTCGTGGTCTCCTCAATCATGATGGATGAGATGCAGATTTAAATGTTGCTAACTTATTTAACCAGCAGATGGCTACGTGCGCTTTGTCTCTGAGATGTCAAAATTATAGTGTTAACTATAGTTCACTATAACTATAAGTACCAACCAACCCTCACTGCGTCGAGAGAAAATGTGCTGTATGCCTATATATACTCAGGTAAAAAAAAAAAAAAAAAAACTTTTTTGAACAAAAACTTAATTGACCTTTGTCATTTTGGGATTTATGTTTTACAACATAACAAAAATGGACTAATATTCACTATTACTATAAGTAATAAGAAATAATATATAGGCTATATGTATATATATATATATATATATATATATATATATATATATATATATATATATATATATATATGTTCATTCATATATATATATATATATATATATATATATATATATATATATATATATATATATATATATATATATATATATATTGTATAGTTCTATATGTTTTTGGAATACTAGAAGTTCACAAAAAAGGGTTCACAAAATAGCGTGCATATACAGATCCAGTTTAATCTCAGAGAGGTTCGTTTGTTTGCGCATTTCTAAAGCAAATATCCGCTACATCATGACAAGCGATGGGAAAAACTTTTGCCTGAAGCCTTTTTGAAGTTAACTTTGAAGGAAGCAAAGGGGCGTGGATGGGATTCTGCGCGCACAGTGGCATTCCTGACAGCGCGAGGGGTCGCGAGACGCTGTTTACGATTATTCCGAAAAAAAAATTAGGGTCAGTGTATTGCGGCCGCTTCTCGAAGTTCTGCTCGCGTGCGCGTTCCCGAGCGACTCAAGTCTTCACGTGCCTTGTAGAGGCAGTTGTCTCCTGCTTCCTTCAAAGTTACGGGCTCTGAAACATCCGGAGTTTGGTCGTCGCTGATACTGGAAGTAGTCACTCTGTCTACCCTGGAGTAAATTACGCAGCGAACATGTACAAATATGCACAGTATGGACTTTAGGAGGACGAAGTTCGGCAGGTAAATTACATCTGCATAACGTTTATAACATTGTTTTCTTAATATTGCTGAGGAATCTTTTTTTTTTAAATAGGCTATTTATGTTTTCTCCTAGAAAAGCACCATTGAAATGAGAATGAAAGCTGATAATAACAATATATTTAATATACTATATAGCAATAGGCTATAAAACAATGTGAAACAGAGTTTGAGACGGAGGTAGGTCTATAGGCTACAAGCATTAGTGCAAACATGTTTGAAGAAGCCATTGTGTCTATTCATGGAAAAATCTTGAGGCTCTGTCAACTTCTGCTTTCATTTTATTTCTGCACTTCTTCAACTTTGGTTGTGCATTTGGTGAGGATTTCCTGCAGACCACACACACACACACACACACACACACACACACACACACACACACACACACACACACACACACACACACACACACACACACACACACACACACACACACACACACACACACACACACACACACACACACACACACACACACACACAATGATATATGGATTGCAATTTGTTTTTAAACATTAAACATTGTTTGTTCATTCATGTTTGTATGTTGTGCTAAAACATTTCTTCAATTTAGGGAATAGGCCTACATGTATGGTACAACGGGGCTAAAGGCACACCTTAAGAAAAATGTGCTTTTCACTCCTCCTATTGTGTATGATCGCAGAAAAATATATATGTTTTTATTGGACTTTAATGGAGCAACATATTTTGTGTGAAAATAAATCATAAAAATGGTTTGTTTGTTTGTTTAAAAATCTTGTAAATCTTGCAAATCTATGAGGTGGTGAGGGGGGCCTTTTACCCCACACACGGGGTAAAAGGCTCACCAGCATGGGGCAAAAGTCACACAGTATTGATAGAAATAGACTTTATACAGTAGTCAACATTTGAAGTGGATCAAAAGCTTTCATCATGAATTTTTAACAATACCTGTTCTTGTCTTAGGACAACATTGATGAACTTTTTTGATCCACTACTGTAAAATAATATTTTTGTTCAATAAATACTGTCATTCAATTATGTTTATTTTAATAATACAGAAACAAATTTATTTTAAAAAGTAAAGATTCTGAATACATTGAATGAAATCCCATAACAATTTACCTTTACAGTATGAACAACTAAATATGATATTTTGATATGATATCTAACTATGTCATGTCAACAAATGGAAAAGTCAGCCAGATATTTATTATCATGTAAATTATTGTGCCTTTTGCCTCAACAACAGGGGCACCTTTTACCCCAAATACCAAACTTTAACATATTCTTCCGTTGTTGAAAAACTGTTGCTTTATTTACCTTGAACAAACCTGAAAAACATTTTCAAGACCTCAAAATATAGACATTAATTTGATCAATTCTCATTTTCTACATAAATCTACAGCAATTTTAAAAACATTAAATATTAGATCAAATTAGCACAGAATCAACTTTGCATTGCTTTTCGCGATTTAATGATTATATGGAAATGCACGTTTGAAAGCAGTTCTTTATGGATTTTCATGTGGCAAAAAAAGTGTTTTCCTGCACGCTAACATAAACTGAACATAAACATTCAATCTGAGCGGAAAATGATTATTCACTTTCCTCATATATCAGTACCAATTTGCTTAACAATAAACCCTGTTATGTATGGCATTTAATCATTCTGTTTACCCATAAATTGTCACATGTCACATGGTTTTCTCAGAAATTCAGAACATGAACATAATTATTATGAAATTTTGTCACATGGGACTAGAATATTTTTAAAAGTGTTTATAGTTTTGTGTGATTTGTCAATGTCAGGTCACAAACCTGGCACACATAAACATGCTTTGTGTTTGCCTTTTGAGATCTTTGCCCCCAGAGGATTTTGACTTGGTGGGATTGTGTGTAAATGCTATATTTTTGTTCCCTCTTTAATTTTATGTCCATTTCAGTTGAGCATTTCAATGCTCAACATAATAACATCAACTAACCACTTTATTTCATTTATGCTCCCACAACAGAGACTTATATTGCATAGTGAAACATACATAAATATTAACCAAAGAGCATAGACTAAAAAGGACATCATTTATCAATTAAACTGATGAATTTAGTTAAACACTGTTACGGTGTTTCCTCTTAATTGATAACTCTCAGGTCAGGTGAGTCATAAAGTTAAACCTAACCCTGTCAGCACCTGATCACTTTCATTTAATCTCTGAGTCTTCTCAGAAAGGTCAGACACAGGGTGCCCTTCAATCTCCTCTCATAAGTACAGTAAAATGAATCCTACTGTGTGTATTTTTGTCCCTTGTGACTGTTTGGTTTGGATCCTCCTTGTTTCAGAGACAAGAGACTTGTATTGTGGCCATCTAAGTGCATGTTTGGTTTTTGGAAGGGATATTTTGGCCTCTGTCGTATGCAATTAACACACAGTCACTCAGTTAATTGTCTGTGCTCATAGAAGAAATGGCCTTCATGAAGCTGGAGAATATGAAAGGATAATGGATGAGGTTTGACCAAAACCTCATATGCAGGACCATAAGCAACTTTATAATGACTGAAATATTGGATTACTTGCAGGTAAATATTGCAAACAACATTTTTTTTTTTTTTAACATTGTAAAGTGGTTTTCAAAAAGGTGATATTGCAATTTGGCAGAGCATTATGCAACAAAATGCACTTGCTGTGTGCATGGAAAATTAAGAACTTGAGGCCAGCCTGAAAATGTTGGAATGCAATGTTTGGTGCCATAACTAATATGTAGGCCCACATTATGCATGAGCAGTCATCTTGGCTTAAACCCAATACCAGCACTGTGTATCATGTTGCTGTAGAGACTCTGTGAAGTGCAAACATCCAAATCCGTTTTCTCTAGTGAAGGGCCACTGACGTGTCTCATTGTCCTTTACCCTCATGGTGTGGCATTATCATGTTCTCATGATGTGTTCCTGTGTTCTTATACATTTCTGCTAAGAGTGGAGAAGTTTGAGAATTTGAAATATAACTTATTAATTAATTACTTATTTAAACATGCCTTTGTTTTTTTTGTTTTTGAATCTCAGATTTTGTGGTCATGCATCATTCACAGTTTCATAAGGGGCAGAAATCAAATCAGGGAATCAATGAATTGAACTAGATTGATTGGTGTATTGAATATATGGAGAATGAAGACAGCATTTTTTCAGAAGTATTGCTGCTTTAAATTTTTAAGTACAATCAACTTGGATGTTTAAGTAATATCAACTTAAATTATATTAAACGGACTTAAAACATTTTTTTAATATTGTATAACATAAAAAAGTTTAAAATTGCTTAACTTATTTTGATGAGTTAAAGCAATGTAAAAACATATGTTGTCACAACTTATTGATCATATAATTTTTGTACAGTGTATTATAAAAAAGTAAATGTATGTGTCTTATAGTGCCAAACTGACTTTGCTACAATGAGGCTGGTTTCCCAGTTTAGCCCCAGATGCCATCATATAAAAGCAATTCCTTTTATAAAAGGCAAGCAGAGACACACACCGGGTGCTGAGACTTGGAGCGACGCCAAACATTAATTTAATGAACTCATCCATGATAATGAACAGGATGCCCTGCAGTGCTCTGACATCTGAGTAAATATTTTCCCTGAATATAGTAAAAAATCAGTGATATGAAAAGTGACACTAAATATATCCAATAACTCTGGTGAGGCAAATTCTGCATGAACAAGCATCTCTGGTGCATTCGGGCATTATAATTGAATATATGACAGTGAATGTGGTTCCTATATCACACCTGGATCACCAGTTTTTTTTACAGCAAATATTCACATTAAAATATATATGAAGAGAAAACAGAATAAAAATGTAACGAAAGCAAGTTTCTGAAAAGAGATGTCAATCCTTTAAGTCAGCCTGTATGTTTTAGTGGCAGAACTATCTTTGAAAAGACTGCAACTAAAGACAATCAATCTGGTCACTGCTAGAAATACGCTATAATCAAGAAATATAATCAAGAAGCAAAGTAAGATGGTTTCCAGAGCTCGCTGAGCTCGGCTCATTTATTCTGGTTAGCAGTCTAGCCCACTTCCCTGTGTCCTCATGCACATTAATTAAATCACACAGATAAAGAGTGTTTGGGGGGAAATAAAAAAGAAAATCCCAAGCCTCAGGTTGGCATAGAGACTATGACATCATCACCTAATGCATCAGCGGCTCAATGTAAGTGGCATAAAAGACCTCATTCCGAACAGGATTAGCTTCACCGTTAGGTAGTTACAGATGCTAGGCAACCAGGCAATACAGGGAAATTCTAAAAATGTGATCTGAATGCATATTAAATAAATCCTTGAGGTGCCACAAAGAGGGTTACCTAATGCTCTTGAACCTGAACATTACGTGCTCTTTATCCTTAATGTGTTTCATAGACCAAATTAATTTCTGAAATGAAAAGGAGTTTGACCACTGTGCTGCTTTTTCTGTGCCATCAGTTCTGTTAGTTAAAGAAGATGGGGGGGGGGGGGGCAAGGATGCATTAAACTGATCAAAAGTGACAGTTAAGACATTTATAATGTTACAAACGATTTCTATATCAAATAAATGCTATTTTTTACTATAGGGTAACATCCCATATACAGTGCAACAATGCATCCGAAAATATTGAGACTGAAGCTCAACCCTCAGTATCAAAATTTAAGCACTTCAAATTCACTAAAATATCTTTTTTAGGTTTATGAACAACCGAGTCCCATCTAGCAAGAGATACCAGCCAACTGAGTATGAGCATGCAGCCAACTGTGCCACGCATGGAGTAAGTGGAAATCTACTTCTTATCTCACAAGCAGGACAAAACAAAATGTAGGGAAACCTGAATGAAAATAACGTACTTGTTAACAGTGTGTAAAATCCCCAACTGGACGGGTTGGTTAACATTTAGCATAAAGACCTCTGGTTCTGTGTATATTGGCAGAAGCAGAGGGCGTTGTCAAGAGGGAAAGTTTTGATGCCATTGTCATGTGACACAGAAGGTTCTCCAAGGTCATAAAAAACCACAGAGACTGTGTGATGTAATATTGTTCAACAAACAAGAACATTTTATGGATAGGCTACAATCGTTTAACAATACCATAAGAGCACAGTCATCAGGTCATTGCTTTTTTCATACTGTGATTTGTTTGTGTCAGTTCTCTGTTCAGCCTTGCTTCTGGTCTTCGTTTATGCTCATGTGTTTTATATGGGCATGTTGGGATAACATGTTGTTTGGATAACCTCCTACTCTCTAATCCCTGCCTCTCTGAGCCGCACATCTGGCACGGCCAGTTCACATGCTACAGCACGAGACATTGACCACACACCAAATCCTCTTTGCATCAGTGCATTGTCGTTTGGTACATGTGGCTGTAAAAGCCCAAGAATATCACTGTGGCGAGCAGGACTAGGCCGAGTGACGTGAGAGGACGGCGCGAGGCCGGTGGCGTGAGTCGTAATGAGCGACACCTGTGAGACACACCGGTCTCGCATCTCTCACGTCACTCGGCCTCGTCCTGCTCGCCACAATCACGCATCTATTTCTCTGATACAAATTGAAGTCAAGACATGAACATTTCCTGTAAATGCTTGTTGACTTTGTAATGTGTTTGTCAGAAATGCTGTAAATGCCTATAACTGCTGGCTTTGTCTATAATCTTCTGTAAAAAAAGATGGCTTCTGTAGAAAATCAATTTGGCTCGTGGGACACCTAAAGAAGATTTGATCAGACATACACAGTGACAGATGAAAGGAGGGTCGGTCAGACTAGACATATTAGAACTTTTAATTTTCCTGATGTAATTACTGTAATCCAGTTAGCAAACCAGACATACATCATGTAGGACTGGGGTTGGCCATTTTAGGTAATTTTGTAATTAAGTAGGCTACTATAACATAGCGTTGTAGTCGAGACCAGTCGAGGGTTGAGTCAGAGTCTAGACTGAGTCCACGTGCTACTGAATCCATAGACCAAGATCATAAAAAAATTGTCTTGGTCTTGGTCATTGAGTTCAAATCTAAGACTATATTTTCATGGTTTTGGTCTTGGTCCTTAAGTCAGAGTCTAAGACCATTTTTTTCATGGTCTTGGCCTCAATTAGACCATAAAAATATGACCGTAAAAACATGGTCTCTGTCTTCGTGTCCAAGTTCAATACCATATTTTCCTGCTTTATGCTTCAGAGTCCACAATAAGACAAAAAAAAGAACCAGTCCAACACCATATTTAAATGGTCCAACACCGTATTTAAATGATGTTGGACTTAGTATTAGATGTTGGAATTAACATATTTTCATGGTCTTGGTCTTGTTGTGGACTCAGGAGCACGTGGATGGTTCTTGACTCAAACTCAAATGAGCTGGTCTTGACTCCAACACTGCTATAACACATAAAAAAAACGATTCATTAATAACTCAAGAAAATACTACAAAGATACATAATGATTTTGTCTTCTGTTCAGTTCTGGATCATTCCCAGTATCATGGCCAGCTCAGTGTTGTACTTCCTCTCTGATGACCAGTGGGAGACCATCTCTGCATGGATGTATGGTACAGGTCTGTCTGGGCTGTTCATCATGTCCACCATGTTCCATACAGTGTCCTGGAAGAAAAGTCATCTCAGGTGAGTCATAACGGAGCAGTGATGCAGTTATAATTTTAAAAAGCTATGATGGCTGCTGATACATTCAAATGTTTTCCACAAATAAAGTTCTATTTTATTTTAGAACAGAAAGGAAAGAACTTCAGCAGCACATAAGATTCCCATTTACATTCATATGCCATAATACATTCATATAC
Organism: Rhinichthys klamathensis goyatoka; assembly: GCF_029890125.1. NCBI lineage: Eukaryota > Metazoa > Chordata > Actinopteri > Cypriniformes > Leuciscidae > Rhinichthys > Rhinichthys klamathensis. Next base: position 1,350,213 of record NW_026606712.1, read on the forward strand.
ATTTTAACCTAAAATCTTAGGATCTTTGAATAAAAAAAGTGTGTTATTTGTCAACTTTGTGTTTTTTAAATGGAGCATGTGCAGTTTGTTTAACATGTTTCTGCCTTAGGGGATTCAATAATGACTAAACAAACACGCTCATTATAAAGTGCCTATAGATGTGAAACAGATTTCCTTAATTAATTAGTCAAGTTTCCTGTCTTCTGTAATTTAAAAAAATGATTCAACTGCCAAAAGAAGAATTTAATAAATTTATGCGTATATATACATATATATATTATACACTCACCGGCCACTTTATTAGGTACACCTGTCCAACTGCTCGTTAACACTTAATTTCTAAGCAGCCAATCACATGGCGGCAACTCAGTGCATTTAGGCATGTAGACATGGTCAAGACAATCTCCTGCAGTTCAAACCGAGCATCAGTATGGGGAAGAAAGTTGATTTGAGTGACTTTGAACGTGGCATGATTGTTGGTGCCAGAAGGGCTGGTCTGAGTATTTCAGAAACTGCTAATCTACTGGGATTAGCATTTTCACGCACAACCATCTCTAGGGTTTACAGAGAATGGTCCGAAAAAGAAAAAACATCCAGTGAGCGGCAGTTCTGTGGGCGGAAATGCCTTGTTGATGCCAGAGGTCAGAGGAGAATGGCCAGACTGGTTCGAGCTGATAGAAGGGCAACAGTGACTGAAATAACCACTCGTTACAACCGAGGTATGCAGCAAAGCATTTGTGAAGCCACAACACGCACAACCTTGAGGCGGATGGGCTACAACAGCAGAAGACTCCACCGGGTACCACTCATCTCCACTACAAATAGGAAAAAGAGGCTACAATTTGCAAGAGCTCACCAAAATTGAACAGTTGAAGACTGGAAAAATGTTGCCTGGTCTGATGAGTCTCGATTTCTGTTGAGACATTCAGATGTTAGAGTCAGAATTTGGCATAAACAGAATGAGAACATGGAACCATCATGCCTTGTTACCACTGTGCAGGCTGGTGGTGGTGGTGTAATGGTGTGGGGGATGTTTTCCGGGCACACTTTAGGCCCCTTAGTGCCAATTGGGCATCGTTTAAATGCCACGGCCTACCTGAGCATTGTTTCTGACCATGTCCATCCCTTTATGGCCACCATGTACCCATCCTCTGATGGCTACTTCCACCATGTCACAAAGCTCTAATCATTTCAAATTGGTTTCTTGAACATGACAATGAGTTCACTGTACTAAAATGGCCTCCACAGTCACCAGATCTCAACCCAATAGAGCATCTTTGGGATGTGGTGGAACGGGAGATTCGCATCATGGATGTGCAGCCGACAAATCTGCGGCAACTGTGTGATGCCATCATGTCAATATGGACCAAACTCCCTGAGGAATGCTTCCAGCACCTTGTTGAATCTATGCCACGAAGAATTGAGGCAGTTCTGAAGGCAAAAGGGGGTCCAACCCGTTACTAGCATGGGGTACCTAATAAAGTGGCCGGTGAGTGTATATAGCATATATATATACACTCACCTAAAGGATTATTAGGAACACCATACTAATACTGTGTTTGACCCCCTTTCGCCTTCAGAACTGCCTTAATTCTACGTGGCATTGATTCAACAAGGTGCTGAAAGCATTCTTTAGAAATGTTGGCCCATATTGAAGGTAGGCCATTGCATTTAAACGATGCCCAATTGGCACTAAGGGGCCTAAAGTGTGCCAAGAAAACATCCCCCACACCATTACACCACCACCACCAGCCTGCACAGTGGTAACAAGGCATGATAGATCCATGTTCTCATTCTGTTTATGCCAAATTCTGACTCTACCATCTGAATGTCTCAACAGAAATTGAGACTCATCAGAACAGGCAACATTTTTCCAGTCTTCAACTGTCCAATTTTGGTGAGCTCTTGCAAATTGCAGCCTCTTTTTCCTCTTTGTAGTGGAGATGAGTGGTACTCTTCTGCTGTTGTAGCCCATCCGCCTCAGGGTTGTGCGTGTTGTGGCTTCACAAATGCTTTGCTGCATACCTCGGTTGTAACGAGTGGTTATTTCAGTCACAGTTGCTCTTCTATCAGCTTGAATCAGTTGGCCCATTCTCCTCTGACCTCTTGCATCAACAAGGCATTTTCGCCCACAGGACTGCCGCATACTGGATGTTTTTCCCTTTTCACACCATTCTTTGTAAACGCTAGAAATGGTTGTGCATGAAAATCCCAGTAACTGAGCAGATTGTGAAATACTCAGACCGGCCCGTCTGGCAGCAACAACCATGCCACGCTCAAAATTGCTTAAATCACCTTTCTTTCCCATTCTGAGATTCAGTTTGGAGTTCAGGAGATTGTCTTGACCAGGACCACACCCCTAAATGCATTGAAGCAACTGCCATGTGATTGGTTGATTAGATAATTGCATTAATGAGAAATTGAACAGGTGTTCCAATAATCCTTTAGGTGAGTGTATATATACAGTGGGGAGAACAAGTATTTGATACACTGCTGATTTTGCAGGTTTTCCCACTTACAAAGCATGTAGAAATTTGTATCATAGGTACTCTTCAACTGTGAGTGACGGAATCTAAAACAAAATCCAGAAAATCACATTGTATGATTTTTAAGTAATTAATTAGCATTTTATTGCATGACATAAGTATTTGATACATCAGAAAAGCAGACCTTAATATTTGGTACAGAAACCTTTGTTTGCAATTACAGAGATCATTCGTTTCCTGTAGTTCTTGACCAGGTTTGCACACACTGCAGCAGGGATTTTGGCCCACTCCTCCATACAGACCTTCTCCAGATCCTTCAGGTTTCGGGGCTGTCGCTGGGCAATACGGACTTTCAGCTCCCTCCAAAGACTTTCTATTGGGTTCAGGTCTGGAGACTGGCTAGGCCACTCCAGGACAGTGTTGGGAAAGTTCACTTTCTACATGAACTAGTTCAAAGTTCAGTTCACAAATTTTAAAATGAACTAGTGCAGCTCATAGTTCTTTTTTACCATATTTTGCTGCGAGCTATTTATTTATTTTTTAATTATTGCCACAGCCCATATACAACCACAGACAGCAATTATTTTATCGGCGGGCAAAGTTTGCACAGAAATGTAAGATTTTTCCCATCCTCACCGACCTTGTCATAAAACTCATTTAAATGATCATACGACGCCTCCTCGACGCTTTGTCGACTACGTACATGCTCCTTTTTGTTTTGATGACGCATGCGGCGGTGCGACATGGTGGCTGGTGTTGCCAGATTGGGTGTTTTTTTCGCTACATATTAAGGCCTGTTTACGGTGTGTTTTAGCCGGGTTTTCGCCTGGAAGGCTCTATAGAAATCTGGCACCCAATTGAACGAAGTTAAACTGAGAGAGCGTGCGTTCACAGACACCAGAATGAACGAGTTCACAGTAACGTTCATCAGGCAGTTGTACAGTACGTTCAGTTCACGTTCGCCCAAAATATGAACTAGTTCATGAACTATCGTTCAATGAACGCGTTCAGGCACAACACTGCGGAGCCACTCCTTAGTTGCCCTGGCTGTGTGTTTCGGGTCATTGTCATGCTGAAAGACCCAGCCACGACCCATCTTCAATGCTCTTACTGAGGGAAGGAGGTTGTTGGCCAAGATCTGGCGATACAAGGCCCCATCCGTCCTCCCCTCAATACGGTGCAGTCGTCCTGTCCCCTTTGCAGAAAAGCATCCCCAAAAAAATGATGTTTCCACCTCCATGCTTCACGGTTGGGATGGTGTTCTTGGGGTTGTACTCATCCTTCTTCCTCCAAACACGGTGAGTGGAGTTTAGACCAAAAAGCTCTATTTTTGTTTCATCAGACCACATGACCTTCTCCCATTCCTCCTCTGGATCATCCAGATGGTCATTGGCAAACTTCATACAGGCCTGGACATGCGCTGGCTTGAGCAGGGGGACCTTGCGTGCGTAGTGTGTTACTAATGGTTTACTTTGAGACTGTGGTCCCAGCTCTCTTCAGGTCATTGACCAGGTCCTGCCGTGTAGTTTTGGGCTGATCCCTCACCTTCCTCATGATCATTGATGCCCCACAAGGTGAGATCTTCCATGGAGCCCCAGACCGAGCGAGATTGACCGTCATCTTGAACTTCTTCCATTTTCTAATGATTGCGCCAACAGTTGTTGCCTTCTCACCAAGCTGCTTGCCTATTGTCCTGTAGCCCATCCCAGCCTTGTGTAGGTCTACAATTTTATCCCTAATGGTCTTACACAGCTCTCTGGTCTTGGCCATTATGGAGAGGTTGGAATCTGTTTGATTGAGGTGTGGACAAGTGTCTTTTATACAGGTAACGGGTTCAAACAGGTGCAGTTAATACAGGTAATGAGTGGAGAACAGGAGGGCTTCTTAAAGAGAAACTAACAGGTCTGTGAGAGCCCATAATTCTTACTGGTTGGTAGGTGATCAAATACTTATGTCATGCAAGAAAATGCGAATGAATTACTTAAAAATCATACAATGTGATTTTCTGGATTATTGTTTTAGATTCCGTCACTCACAGTTGAAGAGTACCTATATAAACATTACAGACTTCTACATGCTTTGTAAGTGGGAAAACCTGCAAAATCGGCAGTGTATCAAATACTTGTTCTCCCCACTGTATATATAATTTTCTTATCATCTTCAAACCAATTTCAGAGTGACAACACATGCCACCTGAAATTAAATATTTCCATCCGACATGTTGATTATTGAGCCCTGAATGGACAGAAAACAAAGAGTAATGTCTTCTGCTGTCATACAGATGTCTGATTATTTAATGTCACAGCTTATCATGACTCTTCCCAGATAAAGTGTGGTTTCGTGCTACATTAGCAGCAGCATGGTAGACTGTAATGTTGTACAAACTTCTTATATGTCAATGGTGCAATATTTAACCTATTATGCTAAATGTTTGCATATTCTGTGCCAGGAGGAAGTTTCAGCTCCAAATGCAGATTTAGTGGAAACATTATGAATGAACTTTGGATCTTCATCAGAGCAGGACACCTACGCAGTTTTACATAAATCCACATTGACACAGCAGATACATTCACATGGGCCTGCCAGTTCATGTTCGCCACTGTCAGTTTCATCAATCTGTCTGTGATTCACACATGACTCTGCCCAATGGAAATTATACATATGGAAAATAACAAAGAGTCTCATTAAGCAAGAACAGGACTCAAATCTGTGTAAATGGGTTGCAACATGCTTCACTACAGTCACCTGCATTTATTTTACACACATTGATTTGGAAGAGATTTTTTAATAAAGCAATATACAAGTCTTTTTTGTTTATTAATCAAATGTAATTAGGCTCTATGTTGCTAGGATGTTGTTTTGGTGGTTGTTAGGGTTGCTAAGAAATAATACTTTTATTCATCAAGGACACATTAAACTAATCAAATGTGACAGTCAGACATTAAGAATGTTACAAAAGATTTCTATTTCAAATAAATGTTATTCTTTTGAACTTTATATTCATCAAAGAATCCTGAAAAAATGCATTACGATTTACACAAAAATATTAAGCAGCACATCTGTTTTCAACAATTATAAAGTGTATTTTTTGAGCAGCAAATCAGCATATTAGAATCATGTGACACTGCAGACTGGAGCAGTGATGCTAAAAATTCAGCTTTTTGCTGCATTGGTGAACATAAGAGACTTCTTTAAAAAAACAAGCGACCCCAAACTTTGGAATGGTGATGTAAGGATCAGAAGGATACACAAAGATGGGAGATTGATTTTTATTGAATGAGTATTTAAAAAAACATTTTCTTATGTCTTGCTACAACAGGAAGGTGGAGCAGCGATTCCACATGTGCGACAGGATGGTGATATATTTCTTTATAGCTGCATCTTATGCACCCTGGTGAGTATGAGATGTGTGTGTCTGCTGGATATTCATAACCATCATCAACGTGTTACAGCTTCACAGGGATGAGTTGTGTTGTGTGCAGGCTGAACCTGAGAGAACTAGGACCCTGGGCTGTCCACATGCGCTGGCTGGTGTGGATCATGGCCTGCGCTGGCTCTGCCTATGTCTTCTTTTTTCATGAGAAGTATGCGCCCACTTATTTGAGGACATAGATGATAATCACTCTCAGATTCTATGATAGTTAGATAGTTCTATGAATATTAACAACTCCGCATCAGAATATCTTTAAAACAGCTGTGTTATGTTTCAGGAACAAGATACTAGACTTACTGTGCTACACTGCCATGGGAGCTGTTCCTGCAGTTGTTCTTCTGTCAATGGTACGTGTGACTGACACCTGAACATGTGTTCATAAAAACAGAAGGCTTTTGAGATACTTTAAGCAGCTTATTTATATTTTACAACATTTCCGTTAGTGATATTAACATAAAGTATACCTTACTTTGAAATACAAATAGGTCTTTACTTCATTAATGTCTTTCATTGAGTTATTGAATCAGGCTTACTTGGCTGTGTCCTAGTACGGATGCATATTTAGGCTGCCACATCATCAAGCTCCATGGCGGCATTCTTAATGTAAAGGAGCCTTTGATTTGCACCTTCATTCGGCATATTGAAGGATGCATCAAATCTATCCTTCACGTCCTCCCTTCATCCACAGTCCTTTGCAGGAAAAACAATTAGCGGCTGGAAAATAAATCGCCACTGAGCTCGTCCAATTTCATTATCTAATGCAAGACAAATAAATGATTTCGGAGATGAAGGCATTATGTTTTCTTTTGTTTTGTTCTAAATTGATCAATTAATGCCTAACTGTCCATAATGTAAAACACAGGGAAACCACAGACAGTTGTAATCCACTGTATTGCATAAATAGGAAAAAAAAATCTACAATTAAATTTGAACATTTATGACGTAGCGTTGCTCATTCACTAAACTTGCAGTTAATGCTGAGGAGAACTCTATCCCCACAAGCCTCAGAAGGCTGCATCCTAGTGTCTATACCCGGCAGGACGGAGACACAGGATGCCGCCTTCCAATTGACAAGCACCTATTCAGTAAATCTTTGGAAGATTTCAAACATTCTATCAGACATTCTATCCCCGGTTCTGGATGGCGCCTTGTATCGCTGACACCGCCGTCGGTGTATGAATGAGTGAGTGAATGGGTGAATGTGAGGCAAAATGTAAAGCGCTTTGGTGGCCATTGGGTCTGTGAAAGCGCTATATAAATGCAGTCCATTTACCAGTCCATAATAAATTACGTGATTGAGTCACCTTAATCTAAATGAATGCATTTCAATATATATGTTGGGATATATTTATGCAGCAAGACAACAGGGTTGACAGAATATTATTTTATATGTTACAAGCCTTTTGATTCTACAAGGTGCATCTTAGAAAGTCAATTGAATACTTTTCATTATCACTTGTTTTACTACTAACATTTTAATACCATCCCCTACTGACAAACAAAACATGATAAAGTAATAAAATGAAGAAGAGACATTTGCTTGACTTTAAGAGTTTGAGATGTGATACCATTTTTATGTAATTATGACAGTTTTGTGGTTAATGGAATAGTTGCTTTAAAAGGAGGGAAATTGTCATTATATATAAATAAAAAAATAATTATATGAATTATATATAAACAACCACTTAATTAGGTACACATGTTCATCTGTTTGTTAACACATATCTAATCAGCCAATCACATGGCAGCAATGCATTTAGGCATGTAGACATGGTCAAGACAATCTGCTGAAGTTCAAACTGAGACTCAAAACAGGGAAGAAAAGTAATTTAAGTTACTTTGAACTTGGCATGGTTGTTGGTGCCAGACGGGCTGGTCCGAGTATTTCAGAAACTGCTGATCTACTGGGATTCCCACACCCAGCCATCTCTAGGGTTTACAGAGAATGGTCTGAAAAGAGAAAATATCCAGTGAGTGACAGTGGACGAAAATGCCTTGTTGATGCCAGAGGTCAGAGGAGAATGGCCAGACTGGTTCGAGTTGATAGAAAGGCAACAGCAATTCAAATAACCTCATTACAGCCGAGGTCGGCAGAAGAGCATCTCTGAACCTACAACACATCAAACCTTGAAGAAGATGGACTACAGCAGCAGAACACACACACCCGGTGACACTCCTGTCAGATAAAACAAGAAACCGAGGATACAATTCACAGGGCCTCACCAAAATTGGACAATAGAAGACTGGAAAAACATTGCCTGATCTGATGAGTCTTGATTTCTTCGGCGACAGATGGTCGTGTCAGAGTTTGGCGTAATCAACATAAAAGCATGGATCCATCCTGCCTTGTATCAGCGGTTGAGGCTGATGGTGGTGGTGTGAAGGATATTTTCTTGGCACACTTTGAGCCACTTAATACCAATTGAGCATTGTTTAAACACCACAGCCTACACGAGTACTGTTGTCCATCACTTTCTGACCACAGTGTACTCATCTTCTGATGGCTACTTCCAACAGGATAACGCGCCACGTCACAAAGCTCAAATCATCACAAACTGGTTTGTTAAACATGACAACGAGTTCACTATACTCAAATGAGTATAGTGTTATGTTGATGTCAATCCAATGGAGCACCTTTCTGGCAACTGTGTGATGCCATCAAGTCAAGATGGACCAAAATCTCTGATAAATGTTTCCAGCACCTTGTTGAATCTAGGCCAGTTCTGAAGCCAAAGGAACTATATAAAATGTATTTATGATTATTAAAGTTGTATTAAATGGGCATCCATCTTATCACCATTTTCCCTCCTTTTCAAGTAACTATTCCATTAACCATAAACCTGTCATAATAACATAATTTTGCTTTTCAAGGTCACTCAAATTCCTTTTTATCACTTTACCATGTTCCGTTTGTCAGTAGTGGATATTAAAATGGCATCACGGTGGGAAAAAAACATTAAAAAACAACATTATTTACATAATGGATTTTTCTCTTCAACAAATTTTACACATGGAGAGAATGCACATGTGTTTTGTGGAATGACCCTTGTGTAATTTGTCTGTGGTAGAGTGACCCGTTTAAACTGAACGTATTATTTCAGCCTAACAGAGAGGGCATATTAGAGCTGTCAGTGGGCGGAGTCTTCTACTGCCTGGGAATTGTCTTCTTCAAGAGTGATGGCCTCATCCCATTCGCTCATGCCATCTGGCATGTCTTTGTGGCAGTGGGGGCAGGCATACACTATTACGCCATCTGGAGGTACTTGTATGCAACGGGGACCAGCCAAATCAAAATATCCAGGTGACAGATGCTGAAGACCTGAAGTGTTCACACATACAGGGTTTGTTGAGCTATAAAAGACAATGTATTTGATCATGAGCTGCCTTTGCATCCCTCTATATTAATCATAGATGGGCATGTTATAGTACTGTTGTTCTAAAATACCGGTACACTTTTATATAGAAGAATTTCTGTCCTGATAACTCAGCACTTTGTGGCCAGTCTATTTTCACAGATGTAGTCTTAACCTGTTGACATAATGTACTGTTTCAACTGTCAATGTTTACAGGTAAATTGTGTATAATACAGAAGACATTCCATGTCCTTTAATAGAGCTATCTACTGCCTTTAAACACTTGATATGATAGAAGTGAATTTATCGGCAGTTGTTGGCATTGAGCAGAATTTATGTTGAAGTATTTTTACTACTGTGATCTTGTAATAACGACTATGAACAAAAATGTTAGAAATGGCTTTGTAATTGTTGCACAATGGATCCTCTGGGGTCGTGAGATAGGTGGAAAGCTTGAGGGGATAACAGGATTTATTATAATTAATTAATAAATCTGAATATAAGTCCATTCAGCTCCCACAGAGGCTCACACTGAAACTAAACAGCACTTTTAACACTAATAGACAAATAATTGTTTATTTCCAGATAGTTTTTTGTGTGGTCGTTCTTAATGTGTTCCCAGCTGTGATCAGTTCAAAATGAATAACTTGTGTCCAGTAGTTCTTGAAACTTTTTACCTCTTGACACACTACACTTTTCATTCCATTGACTTCCATTTATACGCATGTGAATGCGGGAGACAGCAGGAAGCGCAAGCTCAAACGAAGACGTTTTGCATTTCGCTGTGTTCCAAAGTTCAAGTTTAGATTTCATATCATGTGAAGATTTCTGACCAATAGAAGATTGATAGGCATTAGGGTGACCTTTTAGGTGAATTAAAAGAGCGCAAACTTTAAATCTAAAGTGGAGCAGACTGCATATTTTTACATTTTTGACGTATTATATGTTTTAAAAGACAGCGCAGAATGTGACATCATTGTGCAACCGTTGCAGTGTCCGAAGAAATTTCGCGTGCTCAAAGTCTAGTGTGACCGTGGTTTTAGCCAGGAAGCTCAGATATGACCAAGTATGTTTTTAAGCACTTTGACTTTGAATGTAAAACAATTTTTACTAATTTTGTCATAATGTCACATTAATATGACAATAAGCATTTCTACATTGTGTAGACATTTCGACTGTGTCAAATTTCATGTATATGATCAATTCCTTTGGTTTCATAGATTTTTAATTAAAAGGACAAAACTGAATCTAAGCTGTATTTTAACAGTTTTGACATTAATCATAAATGGCAGTGATAGATGCAATCTGACAATAAACCCAGATTGTTTGATTTATATAAAAATGTCTAACAATAATTTGAATAAATCAAGGAATAAATCATAAACCTCTTGTGTCTTGATGTTTGTTTTGATATATTTGTGATTAACAAGAATGTGTTCAGCAGAAGTGAAAGTTCCTTTCACTCCCTCTTTGTGTCCTTTAGAAACTCTCTCTTGGTATTCTGTGCAGTTATTTGGAAAACGAGTTTCTAGAATTGGCTCACGTGGGCAGGAAGCTGGAATGTCTGTGGAGGAGACCGCTGACTGCTCTCATGGCCTGAGGAAGTGAGGCGTTGGTGTCTCTGTGCCAGCGGGGGCCGTCGCCTCCTGCTGAAGGGGCCAGGACAAACTGAGCCACATTTGGTAATTTGAGCAGGTTAATAAGTTCATGGGCTCGTGTGATGATCTCCTCGGTGTCTTCCTCACTGTAGCACGCCATTACTGGGCCACTACGAGCAAATGTCCGCATCTTAGACAGGAAAAGCGACACTCTGAGAGAAATGGAAATAGACATGGAAAGAGTGAGGGATATAGAAATATTGGTTGATACTACAAGATTTTTAATATAAGATCTTGAGCAAAACTTTATGTACGTTCTTGATGGAAGTAAATGTTGTGAAATTTCCATCAAGACGTGCAGAGATTTTAGGTCCAAACAGTGAATTTTGGCCAAGCAGTGTATAATTTTACACTTACACACACTCTCACACACAAAAATAAGTTTACATGCCCTTGAATCATAATACTGTGTTACCTTAAAGTTCCCTTGTTATGCTATTTTAAATGCTCTTAATTTTGTTTTGGAGGTCTCCTACAATAGGTTTACAAGCATAAAAGAACTTTTTTTTTTTTTTTGCATAATATATACATATAGCATCACCCCTTCTCTCACAGTGTCTAAAACGTTTAGTTAAAATATTAGGTCTCTCTAAACTCCTCCTTTGTGAGAGCCTACTCTGCTCTGATTGGTCAGACGGCCCAATCTGTTGTGAATGGTCTACCGCTTACAGCGTGTGTCGGAAACGAAATTCCCAATACCACATCTAAGTGAATATTGTGCAGGGGAAGCCAATGAAGGCCATAGACTTGCATTATCCAAATTTGTTACAAACCTACATAGGTTCGTGCAGGAAGTAAGGCTGGAATTACTGATGATTCATTGCAGGCAGTTCAGAATCGGTTCTTTCTTTTGGGAGACATTAACTCCAGTTATCGTACACTTTGATCTTTGAAACTTTGGAGAACTTTTACGTTCACAAACAGCTATATTGCACACTGCATGAAAGGTAATATCCGAAAAAGCATCACTTTTTTTTAATCGGATGATCAGTGTATAGTGTCTTCAGGAAAACATTTAAATATGTAATATAATTTGTAATGAAAAAGCCATGGTGTTGGAGCAGGTTGATCTACCTTGGAATAAGATCCTGACTGCGTGTGGCCAGTTTAGCAAGGGTCGTCATGAGAACCGTGATGAGGCGGGGGGAGAAGCCTGGGGGGCTGGCTGACTGTCGCACCTGCGTGATCTCAAACAGCACCGCCTCCAAACTCTCAAAAAAAGAGGTGATCAGTTCCACCGTGCAGCGAGGGTCGTATGACACCGAGACAAACTCCCCAATGACCCACACCTGCGTGTACACATTAAATACAGTCACCTGAAGAACAAGCATAGCATGACAACACTTACAATCACAGTGCTCTACTTCTCCTCACCACATGTGTGTAGAAGTCTTCTTTACTGTAAATGTTGGCAGGGATGCTTGCAAACTCCAGGATCTCCCAGGACTGATCCACAATCAGTGGTGGGTGGAGTTTGCACAGAGCCTGCAGGTGTGTGCTGAACACTCTACAATCACAAATAATTCATGCACAATGACCTTACACACGTGTAGAATTTATGTTGAAATGTATATACACACATCTTGTCAAATGTATATAAGTCAAATCTTTTGTATTTTAAATCATTCTCTTGTGAGGTTTTATTTCAGTATGTCGACAGCAGACAGTCAGGCAGCTCACAAGAAGGTGGCAAGATTTTTTAAGTTTTTAAAAGTGCCTTACTTTTGGACCTCAGCATTAAATGTCTTGATGTTAAAGAGCAGGCTACTTCTCTCCAGCAGCACCAGCAGCAGCTGGTTCATCATTTTCTCATCGGCTTTCTATAAAACAATCAAAAAGCATGGGAACAGATGACACAACCAAGATCTGGGTTAGATGGCTTGACCTCTCATTTGTGACTCTTACCTGAGTGACAGTGTTGAAGTAAACGTGCAGAAGCACAGGAACGACCTGAGCACACTGAACGACCCGTGGACTCTCCGCCATGTCAGCCAGAATCTCATGAAGCATATTTAGCCTATTAAGCAATCACACTCATAGTATAACCATCACACTATGACCATCAGAGCAAATTTGATCAAATATACACTCCCATTTAAACGTTTGTGGTCAGTAAGTACATAAAAAGAAAAGAAATGAGAACTTTTATTCAGCAATGACATTAGATTGACCAGTAATGACAGTAAATGTTACAAAAGATAAATCTTGTTCCTTTGAACTTTCTATTCATTAAAGAATCCTGAAGATTCTCCACAAAAATATTAACACACACTGTATTACACTAGATTTCTTTGGTATCTTGGTACGGGAACCTAACTTTAAAGAGTCAGAACTTGTTTGTGAAATGGTCCAGTAGGTTAATTGGGGAACCACTACTGAACCCGGCCTCGCTGTATACTAGGCAGGGACAACGCATGGGTATTTCAATCTTGAGTGACCAGCTTCATCCGCTGTATTATGAGTTCCAGACGGTTTAGAGTACTGCGGTGTACAACAAAAAGATATAAAAATAGCTTTGTTCCAGTAGTGATTAATTTTATGAATACTATTAAGATGGAGTAGGTTGTTTTAGTGTGATTTTTATAGTGTCTTGTTTTGTCTGTATGCTGGTCTCGTTTATATGTTTGAGAAATAGCCAAAACTTAATTTACCTACGGGTATAAATAAAGGAACCTGACCTGATTAAGCACAGCACAAGTGATTTCAACATTGATAAGAATTTGATTTTTTTTGAGCAGCAAATCATCATATTTGACTGATTTCTGAAGAATCATGTGACACTGAAGCCTGGAGTGACGATGCTGAAAGGTCAGCTTTAACATCACAGGAATGAATTACATTTTACAATATATTCAAATAGAAAACAGTTACTTTAAACCGTAATCATTTTTCACAATAATACAGTTTTTACTGTATTTTTGACCAAATAAATGCAACCATAAGAGACTTCTTTCAAAATCTTACCACGCCCTAACTTTTAAACGGTAGTGTGATTCTGTATATTTCATTTAATTTCATTCCATTTTAATTCTACCTCAAACTCAAATTGCAATCCTTATCCTGCTAACTCATTTGAAATTCCCGAATTGCTCCTAGATTGTGTTCTATAAATGATGTGGCAGGTATTACCTGTCTATAGTGTCTCCGGTCCCAGCCTCCGGTCTGAGGATGTAGAGGAAGAGCCCCCTATAGGACGGCTGGCGGAAGGCATCCAGACAAGCAGCCACCTTCGCCCCCTGCTGGTCCCACGCAGTACGGTCCAAAGCCTGATAGCACGCTGATCTGCAACGGCATTGCATCACTAATTCACATCACAAACAACTCGAGTTAAAACGCCGATCTGTCGTCGGTAAAGTGACGCACCTCTGCTGGAGGTCCAGCGCTGCTGCTAAGCAGGGCAGATCAAGGATAGTGTGCAGTAACTCAATGGCTGTATCTGGAGCTACCAGTGACGGAAGCAGCTCCACAAACTCTCCAATCAATCCTGAGCTGTTCCACGCCAAAAACTGACAGGCAAAATGCACAACGTTTTAGTATATCACTTAACTGGATTCACTTTAAAATGCGAGTCAGCCAGCCCACCTTCAGGAGGTTTGGGAAACTCTGTCTGTAGTTGGCCACTCTGTCCTGCAGCACGCTGGAATTGAGTAGACAGAACTGGACAAACTCAAAGGCTAGCATGGGCTCGTTGAACTGCTCTGTGGGACAGTGGCTGAAGAGCTGGCAGAACACAGCATCAGAGTCCACAGCGGCCGTCTCGCCTGAGAACAGAGCACATGGACGCTGACATACATTCATAGGTCACACTGTCAGAGGCCCGTCACTAACAGGGCCCGTCACTCACTGTGGTTGAGGTAGAACTGAGCGATAGGCAGCAGGGTTCGAGCGTAGGTGAAGTCTCCGTTCAGTCTGCCGTACAGGGCTTTGATGCAGGGGAAGGCACGGTACACATAGGAGGGGTCCTCGCCACAGATGATGTCGATTATTGACACGGACTCGATGATACACTGCACAACAGATAAACAGAGTCACCGTCCATGTGCCATTTAACCTACTGACATCACTGTTTTCTCCAGAGCGGCTATATATATATATATAAATTTACTAAATTGATAACTTATTTTACAACAAAAATGAACCATCGCTGAACTTACGCTGGACTATGATGTTATTTTCTTCTAGAGCTGCTGTACAGCAAAAAACAAACTCTGTTGAATTATTTTCCTGTTATCACTGTAAAGCTGCTTTGAAACAATCTGTATTGTAAAAAGCGCTATATAAAAAAAGGTGACTACTGACACTTGACTACTGTTTCATCATGACATTATTAATGAAACAGTGTAAAACCCATCTATTTTGCATTCTTTTCTAATTTAACACTGAATTTTCATTTCAAATTATATGTTCTGCCTAACAATTAAAATAAAGTTTAAATGAAAACCAATAAACATGAATTTCAGGATTTGTTATGCACGACTTGAAACATTTTTTGTAAGTACTTTTTAAGTAATGAAGTGGTCCTTTAAATTTGACTAAATTCCTAAAATGTTTTATTTATTAACATTTAATTTAATATTCAACAATATAATTGATCTGCCTGCATTGACACTATTATACAAGAACTGAACTGAGCTGGACAATGACATCACGGTTTAGTCTATATATATATATATATAAATAAACTAAATTAATAACTTTTTTTAAAACAAAAATTAAACATCACTGAACTTACTTAAGCTGGACTGTGACGCTATTTACAAACTTTGTATCTCTGTAAAGCTGCTTTGAAACGATCTGTATTGTAAAAAGCGCTATACTTGACTATTTGATATTTAATTTAAATTTATATGCAGGTTAAAATGATAAATTACAAAAAAATATATATATATATTTAATATCAGACTTTTAGACCCCACTAAATAGTAAGCTTAATTTAAAATATACACTACTGTTCATAGGTTTGGGGTCAGTAAGAATATCCATTAAAGAATCTTGAAAACAGTTTCCACACAAAAAAAATTAAGTAGCAACATTAATAATAATAAATGTTTCTTGAGCATCAACCATCATATTAGACTGATTTCTGAAGGATCATGTGAACCTGAAGACTGGAGTAATGATGCTGAAAATTCAGCTTTGACATCACAGGGATAAAGTACATTTTAAAATATATTGAGATATAAAACAGTTATTTTAAAAATTGTAATAATATTTCACAAAATTACAGTTTTTACTGTATTTTTGATCAAATACATGCAGCCTTGGTGAACATAAGAGACTTCTTTGAAAAGCATTATAAAATCTTGCCAACCACAAACTTTTGAACAATAGTATATGTGGTGCTTACTGCTTTCTGTAGCTCCGTATCCATCCTCTTCAGAGCTTCTGCATTTTGAACAAAAAAAGAGAGAAATAAATCAACACATTTACCAACAGTGCAATAAACATTCTCCATAGCCTGGCCTACGAGTACGACCTACTCACTGCGGTCACTCTGTTCAATGAGACGCTGGCAGTATTCAAAAGCCTTCTCGCGGAGTCTCTCTTTGGGAGGAAGCAGTCTGCTGGAAGAGGATGTGGCCGACACCATGGACATCACTGAGCTGTCCATCTCTGAGCGATCATCTACATCAACAGCACAGCACGTTACACTACAACACCCAGAGCACGACTCCATCAAGCACCTTATCCGGCGGGATCGAATGCCATTGAAGGGGTGAGCGTATGACAGGACGTGCAGGCTATCTTTGGAACGGCATACTACAATACTACTATTTTGGTAGTATAGTGTGCACATTTTCTGAATACCCTTATGACTTACTATAAAATGTGCAGTATAAACAACCAGAGCACACAGTGTGGAATTCTCATTGCTAAAAATAAAGATATTATTACACAAAATTGGATTAGATACTAAATACAAAATAAATTGTTAAAGAAAAGAGAAGTGAAAGAGTAAGAATTCACAGTATTTACGTAACAGTAAGCAAAAAGTACCCGGACGACTACTCTGAGAGTATAAGATTTTAGACACAGGCTTTTTATTTTTCAGAGATTAAATGGATGCCACACACAGAAGAAAACATGGTGAGGTCATGTGACAACAGCGTAGCATGAAACGTGTATGGCTGCATACCGTTTCATGTACTATTTTATAAAAATAATTGGCTGTATACAGTATATACACACAACAGTATGCAGTAGTAAGCTAGTATTTCATTCCAAACATAGCCATAGACTCAAAATCAATTTGATACATACAGCAATTAATTATGGATCATTGTTCCCCCCCAAAATTTTAGGAATAGGAGAGTTTGTTTATTCTGATTGCAGCAATTTCATTCAGTAAAGGGAGTTTCTGATTGCGCAGGAAGCAGATTGATCATATCAGGCTTTTCACTTGCATCTTACCTTGGTGCTGTGACTGAATGACCTGTGCTCTTTTTAGTGGAGCTAGCAAAGATGAAAATCCCATGTTACTCATCTTAACTACATGAAATGAAGTATATATCCGACATGATGGGACAATTCGTAAACAATGTAGACATTGTTCAAATCGTTTTGGGGCATTTCTCTCTCTCTCTCTCTCTCTCTCTACAGCATTTATCAAGTGTAAATCTCAGGATTTACTAATACATTATTCAAATCAAAAGTTGTATCTGTTAATGTACAGTGAACACACATGAAAACTGTTTAGGTTACTAAATGCTGTAAAAGTATGGATTAGTTCATGTTAGTTAATGCATTAATTAATGTTAACAAATGAGACCTTATTGTAAAGTGTTACCAACTACTTGAACAAAAATTCAACTGAAAATATAAAAATAAAAGCTAATCCAAAATATTAATAAACACTACTATAATAATAGTATATAAAACAAAACCACAACTTCTACCATGCCTGCCCACAATGTCTCTGTTCAGACTTCTGTACCTGATTCTGTGTTTGTAGTCCCGTCTGCGTCGTAAGTGAGCAGCCAACCCTTGATCATAGAGAAAGTGTACATGTTCATCCACTGGTCCTCGGTGTAGCTCTGACCCACACACAGCACAGTGAAGAAGTCGCCCGTTACCACCCCATCCACCTCCATCAGTGGAGCTGGCTGATGAAGAGATGTCGATCAGTTCACTGAGATCACTCAACATTATCATTATAAACTTGAGCTTATTGGCTGATGGTGCATGTATTGGTGAATGAGGAAAAGCAACATGCCCCACCTGACGTGCTCTTGGTCCACTGAAAAATCCCCCAGAAGACATGGAGGCTCCCTGCTGCATGCTGGCATAACGCAACCAATCCACCGCCTTGCGACTGACCAGATTCACCTGATCTGGGTTTAGTGACCACATAATTCATGTTAGCATCTTTACAAATCTTGGATTCAAAGTACTATCTAAAATACATTAAAAATAAAAGTTTTAGTATTCTAAATTTGAAACATTAAGATACTAAAAAATGTTTAACATTCTGGACATTTATTAAAATCACCATGAACATTCTTTTTTTTTTTTTATGGAATATTGCAGTGTTTATTTTAAATGATTTATCATGCACATTCTATTTTTTTTTAGTTCATGTGCCCTTGTAATCTTCATAATCAAATTAACTTCCCCTCCCTCTAGCAGTGACATCTCTTCTCTTCTCTGATGATGTGTTTACTGGCATGAGGGCGGGAGAACATGACATCAATAGAAAACTTCAACCAGCCAATCATGTCAAGTCCCAACCTACATTTTTTCTCGTTCGGGAAGCAGCCGCTTCACTCGGATATACAGTATGTCACAATAGGGAAGAAAAGACTATCCCAACTTCCGTTTCATGCTGACTTTAATGCAAATACTGAGACATTCAGAAATGATCATTTTTCAGTTTAACTCCTAACTCAAAATGTTATGCTGATAACATAATTTGTATTCAAATTTAAAAATGCAAAACAGACTTTGCATTAAATTAAATAGCCTATTTAATTTAAAATTAAAGTAAACATTTGCATTAATAAAACTATGAAACAATATTTTATTTAATCTTGTGTTTTCATTATGTTTTACTTTTGGACCCCACTGTAATTCCTAATGACCCACTATAGTATGGCATTTCATGAATGTGTTTGACTTTACCATCTGTGAGAACGTCTGGATAAACAGTAATCATTTCAGAGAGAATGGGAAGAGCATGCTTAGATATCAGCCCGTCAGACAGCCGAGACTCGAGACTTTTCAGCAGATGGTGGCAAAGGGGGATCACATCTTCTTTATTTCCAGCCTGCGAAAAATGAGATTTAGTTACGTGTGCAATCATTATCAATACACAAGCTGAACATAAACAGCCTGTGATTCACCTGAGAGAGAACAACACTGGCCACATAGCTAAAGGTCCTGCTGTCCTGACTGAGATCAGAGCAGAGGCTGTGCACGCTGGGAGGAAAACTCTGCCGTATGATGGAGGAGGACAGAACCTGAAGCTGCTCAGGACTCGATGAAGAGCGAAGAACAGTCTGCAGCTTCATCACCAGATCTGATGGAAGCCTGATAGTAATGGAGGAGGTCTTCAATTATTCACTTATAATGTCCTGAAATACACCTTTCTGGTACACTTTTGAAGGGTCAGACAAATGGTTTCATGCCCACGTGCTGTTCAGATGTATTTTAGTTTAATATGACTTACTCTCTGGCATGTTTAGTGGCAGAAACTATCAGATGGAGCCTCTGGAGGGTGTCCACGGTGTCTCCACTAACGTCTTTAGTGTGGAGGAGCTTAAATATGCGCCCGCAAAATCTCTGCAGCTCTTCCTCCTTAATTTCTCTGAAAGGTATATTGATTTAAGTGAGGAACTTGTCTAAATTAGAAAGGTTCCAATCCAGCCATGTGACCAATACAGCTTTTGACAGAAAACGTTTTACTTAAACATATAGGTTTAACGTTACCTCGCCTGCTTTATTAAACTCTCCGTCGCGGCAGCATACATCTTGAGGGCAATACAAATACAATTTACGTTACATGTCAAAACCCAAAACAATAATCAAAACATTCGCTCCGTCAGCTATGATGTCCTGATAGCAAATCACATGACAACAATTGGTTCCTCTTTTACGCGTAAGTCGGCCTTGAAAAAGTTTAACAAAGGGGGTGGTAGAATTATTCATATTGTGATTAGACTTTCATATTCATTAGTAGAATATTATATGGGTACAAAAACATCTGGGTAGAATATTTTGATCTCTCGGTAGATATATGGTTCCTTTTGCCAGTCGGTGACAAAATAGTGTAACAAACGTAACCTAGCGTTTACACTGTTTGTAGTTTTTATGACCTATATTTTTAAACATCTTCAAGTAAATAAACAGGCATTATCATTGTTAAACACAAACACACTAACTCCAAACAGCATACATATACAAATAAATGGTATATAATACTGTATATTTCCGCTAGATTATATGTTTGTTACATTATTTTGTCGCCGACCACATACGACTACCCATGATTTTGTACCACCGGCCATTAGCTGGTAAAATACATATTCACTTTATATACCTAACCACGTCCATATAATTAGAATGTATTAAATTAAGGCGAGCACTACACGATCAACCTGTAAATCACTTCGAAGCAAACTTAGCTAATGCAAAGAAGGCAAAGAGTGTATTTTGAAATGTTCTTTAATAGATTTAATGCATGTATTCTCCAAGTCCCCAATGGTTGTACATGGTACTAATATATGAATATTTTACAGTAATGTAAAAAAGAAAAAAAAATATTTACCTACCACCTTCTCTACAACAACAAATGGAAATATACTAGGCATATACACTTAACATTTAACTACATTACAAAAGGGCGAACTACACTATATAAAAATAAAAACAAACACAACATAAAACACAATATAATCCTAGCCGAGAAAAGCATTGCGTGTCAATGCACAATACTTTAAACAGTAAAACAGATTGTTATTAGAGTTAAACTAAGGAATTCAAATTTTATGTGTAAAAATAAAAATCCACCAAGTCTGACTAAATGAATAAAGCCAGTGTCCAGTGAGGAGTTACATTACAAGATACCTTCAATCATTCAGTAACATTCATTTAAATATTTTAAATACAAGATCTGATACACCAGCAACAATTTTCTTTTTTTTTAAATGTGCACTTTCTCATACAAACTTCTTGGATGCAGTAAAAATCAAAGCTGTAATTAGTCAATGGCAAGCTATAAAATTCATACCTACTGCTTTTAAAAAATATATATAAACCAGTGCCAGAGATCATCATTACATGCGCAAGCAGGCTGCAGCTGAAACTTTGTAGCTCATATTTTTTAATAGTTTGTTGTTAACTGGATTTTCAAAACTTCTGCTCAGACAAAGACAGGACAGAGTTGCACAGGGTTATAAAGAGAGTGTTAATGCAAAAAAAAAAAAAAAAACCCGGAAAGAAAATTGTGGACACAGAAACAAGCAAAGTACCCAGCATATATTAAAGATGGTAAGATTTCACTGTTTGAAAATAAATTACATGAATGATAAAAGAAACAAAGGCAGGGGCAAAGATACATTGCAAGGCTTAAACCTTCATCCATGGAATCGAGACACAAGATGTCATGATCACAGATTCATTTAAAAGATTAGCCAGTGAAGTATTTTTTATTAATTCCAGGTACACCATTGCATAAACTGCATGGACAGAAGAAAAGCCCTCATACACATTGTGTAGTTAAATACACATTAAAAGACAAACCAGTGGACATTCACAGATGTATGGCAAGATCTCATAAAGCAGGGGGATTTAAGGGGTGTTTTGTGTACAGTGGAAACAGATTATATCTTTCAACTTGTTTGAAAAAAGAAAGGAAACAGTTTAAATTAGACATGTTTAGTGTATAAACACTTGCATATGCAAATAGCAATGAACAGAACAAAACAAGCACAAAAAGGAATAATAATTAAAAAATCAGAATATCTTTGTGATAAAAATACTCCATGGTTATATATACGTACAGACACTGTGGCAGATTGTTAATTTTTTGAATGAAAAACATTTAGGCAGTGACAGCTAATTCTGTACGTTGATTGTGTTAACAATGACAATGTTTGTTTCACCATTCCATTGGTTATTCCATAATGATCTCAAATGAATTTAAGAAAGAAAGAAAAAAAAAAGCATACAGGCCAGTCATGAAGGACATATTCTTTTGTTTCAAATAAACGTATACTTCAAATGGAATAGTGGTTCTCTCATTAATTTTGTTTATTGTAGCCCAC
Source organism: Rhinichthys klamathensis goyatoka (assembly GCF_029890125.1). NCBI lineage: Eukaryota > Metazoa > Chordata > Actinopteri > Cypriniformes > Leuciscidae > Rhinichthys > Rhinichthys klamathensis. The sequence goes on from NW_026606712.1 coordinate 1,372,404, forward strand.
ATTGTGATGACATGAAACAAAGGGTAACATCTAATCAACTAGGTCCAATCTCTATATTTTTTACATTGATATCTGCATTGTTGGAATCCAAATGTTCTTTTGATGCTTTTAAAACCTCCAAAAGACCTTTTTTACTGTCAGATTCCTCTTGATTTATGCATTTCTCAGCTGAGCTATAAGAAGTTTTGAAGCTTGCAAATGATGCCAGCGAGATTTCATTTCCTGTCTACTTTTATCATATTGCTCAGTCCCTTCCAGTCACAACACGAATAGTCACCCTCATCTGTTCTTCTAGGGCTCTACAATCCCTCCATTGTTACACAGGCAGGATGCTGCGTTGTTCATTTTTTCTTGCAAGATGTGTTCATTCATTCAAACCTGCGAATTAACTTATTAGTAGGCAAGTTTGATGAAGTTGTCTTTAAGTAGTACATCACAATGATTTTTAGTTAGTCCTGAGCACTAAGGCACTAATAATGAGGATATGTATTTGGTCTGTTGAAGTTTCGATTTCTACTACAAAAGGTACGGCTGTCACTGTACGACTACGTTAGCATACACACAGTGGCTCACTTCAAGTACTCTAGGGTACTTCACTGCACATTTGTGGTGTGTATAATTTGCAACATACAAAGCGGTTTCTGAACTGAATCCTGTTAGTGATTGTCTTGAAAGCACATTTTAATAACTTCAACAATATATATTTACTCTTCTCTTAGTAAAACTAGAAAGTCTCATTAAAGGCTGACATTGTGTATATTCCTAAAAAATAGGTTTCTTGAACTCTCAGAAAAATACTTAACATTCATTTAGTGGCTTCTGTGATTATTAAGGGATCACAGAAAGTCAGTGAAGAAACAGCCTCTGCAACAGTTACATTCCTGGGTCTGGAAAAGCATTTGGTATCATGTGCTTGCATTCATCCATCGATGCAATCAGGATTTCTTTTGGCCAAGTGCTAATGGGGATTGACCAATACGACTGCGATGAACTTCAAACAGTTATTCAATTTGTTTTTATAACAGAACATCAAAAATGTATCTACAAAGACATTCTAATGGTCTAATATATAGTTTAGGTCAAAAGTGGGTGCCACGAACAAATAAACAAACGCTACTTACATTCATTGAGTTCTTTTTAATTTTTCCGCTAAACACAGACCAATTAAGAAATAAGCATTTTTCTAGACATGTCTCTTTGTAGTAAGCAAGCAAGGTAAGAATCCTCCCCAGAATAATAATGTAGGTTAAAGATCTCCAGCTAGAAAAGGCCTCTATCTTATCTATTCATTTCTTGTGGTCTACTGTGTGCTTTGAGTATTAACATATTATTTCATTAAAGATAGTCTTTTATTTTAACAGAGATAAATAAATCCTCACACAGGCCACACAGGTAACTGCAGTGACGCACAGCTTTATGTGACCCTTTTTATATACTGTTTCAATTCAGAGAGACTCATGGTCTCAGACTGTAATAGCTGCATAGGTATTGGTCCCACCCCATCCTGAAAAGAAGAACTCTCTCTCTCAGATGTACCTTGTGAGGAACTACCTGGGCGCACATGCCTAGCTGGTGTCTTTAAGCACATGTACCTCTCTTCATACTTCTTTCAAACATTCTTACAAGATTAAAAACCCCTACAAATTTAAAACTGTGAGCATTGAATTTTAATGCTGCCAGATGTAGATCAATGAATTAACCCCCATGATACAAAGACGCTTAAACCTCTTCTTACAAAGACATTCGATCAGTTACCCGTGTCGGGCGTTTACAAAACTTTGAAGTTCTCGTTTTAAAGAAAACCAAACACGTTTCCCTCAATATGTTTAACGATATTGTGAGATGTGGTTTAATGATCCGTCATTGGCTCACTCGTTCACTCACTTATTCATTCACTGGCCTCTTGGTTCATTGCAACAATAACAGGCTGAGGGACTGGAGCGACACTGTCCTCCTCCATTTTGGGCCGTTTGAGCTCGGGCTCGTTGATGCTGGACTCGTTGGTTTCCATGCTGGAGGGCCTGTTGACCAGCACAGGTGGGGATGTTGAAGCCTGGGCAGCCAAGATCTGAAGAGGATTGGTAAGGGCTGAGGGGATAGAGATGACAACACAGAGAATAGGTTACAGGTCAATGACAAGCAATAGGGTCTAAAATAAAGCAGTTTAAAACATGTGCCAAGTTCCTAGACATGTACTATTTGTATTCAAATGTTTAATAACCATCAAGTTAAAAGTAACAAAACATTTGTAGTTCATCACAATCAATCAGTATTTATTTATTATTGTTTAACGTCTGTTAACCATTTCAGAAGCATGGCTATCTTCTTGGTGAGTACAAGAAGTAAATAACAAAATTATACAATTAACCAAATATTTATGTTTTAAGAGACGTATTTACCTTGGCACACAGTAATGAGGGTCTGCAATAATTTCTTGTTTTATGGGTTTGTTTTCTTCCTGCATGTTGGTCACACCACATGACTTTGGGTTTGGTGGCAGTATTATTTTAGTATCACTTATAAACAAATATTTTGAATTCGATATTTATTTTTATATTTTCTGTTTTCATTTTTATATTAGTAAAAGTTTTAGGATTTTTTTTAGTTTTTAGTTTTAGTTTAGTTAGTTACTAGCTGATATTTTTTTTTTTTATATATATATATATATATATATATAAATAAATAGAAAATAATATATATATATATATATATATATATAAAGTTTTTTCTATTTCATTTTATTTCAGTTAATGTTCATTATATTTATGATTTTTGTTTAGTTTTAGTTAAAAATACTGTAAACCCTAGACTTAAAAAAGAAATTATATATATATAAGCAGTTTTTTTAAAGAATATAAGAAGAGTTATATTCTGCTCCCATCAAAAATAATATAAAAATCCAATTAAATTAATTATGCAATTAAAACAAGCTTAAAATAGAAAATTGTATTTAAAGCATTACATGCATGAATTGCATTATGCGTTTTTAATCAATTAATTAATTATTACATTTATCATGATCCATTTATTTAAAACAAGTTAGAAAAATGTCATGCAGATATTGGCAAATCATATCAGTAAAGCACAAGACCAGCTTCAGAACAGTGAAAGGACACACACTACGCACACATACCGTAAGCACTGGTTGGTACACTGCTGATAGGAAGAGCATGTTTGCCATTCTGAGAAATGGTCTGCACAGGAAGGTGGTGAATGGCGCTCTGCTGGACAACAGTGTAGCTCTGCTGCCCCCTATTGGCCGAGCTTATGTGACTCCCTACAGCCTGAATAACTCTACTGCCAACCATAGGCATCTCATCCACTACATACACAGAAGATTAACAGAGAGACAATTAAGGCCTATTCACACAGAGTGCAAATTTGAAGACAATACTAGGCATTCCAACAGATTTAGCCAAAAACTGCTCTGTGATAAAACAAGAAGAAATGGGTTGTTTTACCTCTTTGATCTCCAGGTCCCTCTCCTGAGCTTGAGGTGGTGTTAGCCAGGATGTAGCCATTGGGGGAGCTGGTAGAGGTGGTCACTACACGGACCATGGTGACAGCTGGCGCCTGCTGCACCACATGGATGGCCTGACCAGAGGCCTGGGAGGAGCTAATGATGGAGGCCGGCATGTAAGTCACAGGCTTGGGGATGGCGGCTGAGGACTGAGATGGTACGGCCATGATTACAGGATGGGCGCTCACTGGAGAGCCTGAGAGACAAGAGGAATCACCAGAGAGTCAGAGAAAATACATTTAGGACTGGAGAATCGACTCTGAATCAGAAGCTTGCCAAGACTGCATAGATATAAATGGTAGTCAGCTACACTACAAGTTATAATTATTTATGCAAACTGTAATTGAACTTCTGCAGTTCAAAAATGCATTTTGTTGTTTACAGGAAAAGCTCCACAATTTAGGAAAAGCTACACTATTTTAACCACAGCTGAGCTAATATCATACTACTAAAAAAATATAGGCAAGTTAGTATTGTTTCTATTTGGAGACTATACATCCAAACACTGGCAGTCAGTACTGCTGTGCAATGAAAGAAGCACGGTCACCTGGTGCACTCTGGGAGTATCGGTACTCGGGCACAGACGCAAGCTTGGAGCCAAAGTCATGCTCATGTGACACTGGGGATCCTTCCCGTGACAGACAGTCGGGGGTCTGGAGGCCGCTCGAGTGTGGAGAGAGGAGGCCGGAGTGGGTGGGAGACGCTGGAGCACTCCTGAAACCAACACAATGATCTGTCAGTCATGCACACAGACATATAGCATACAGTAAGGGCCGTCCACACCAAAGACGATAGCTATAACAATCACAATGAAGATATAGTTATAATAATTATTATAAGTAAAAAGAAAAGCAGAGTCCCCATCGCAACTACAACGATAACGACAGAGGAACGATATCGTTGGAATCACTTTCAGAACGATTTTTTCGATTGACAGCCAATCGAAATCCATCCTGATTTTAAAATGCTTGAGCAGACGACAAAACTGCAGCGCACGCTTAGAATAAACCGAATGTTATTGTACGTTGCTTTGGTGGATGCTAATATAGTTATTGTTATAGTTCTTGGTGTGAATGGGCCTTAATTCTCATACACACTGTGAATGCAACGCATACATGTTCAGATGTTACAGGCCATGCAGGGTCCAAAAGTAACTTGTTGCTTCACCTGCCAAAGGCGGATGAATTGAATATAAAAAATGTTTTGAAGTTAAACTAGTTTCTTAAAACGTGCAGACTGAGACAACTTTAAGAAATTAGTGTAAACAGTGTGAAGCTTGTTTGTGTGAAGCTCTGTTTATGTGAGCAGTGTGAGTTTGAAGCAACGCTAGCAAATAATGACCAAAGTAATGGTGGATGGGAGCATGTCTGGGAACCCTGTTTGAAAACACTCATTATTGACGCAATTTCATTTGGTGCCAATAGGGGCGCAGGAATGAGACACTTCGTCTTTAAGAAAATTTCAGCCTCTAAACATAATTGAGTAATGATCAAATTTTAAGGTGGCATCTCACTAATCAATTTGAAATTAGATTTTGAATGAGGGTCTCACATTAACTACCACGAAATAATTTTTTGCATTACATAGTTACAAGAATGGCAACACTTAGTATTGAATATGTATAAATATAACATTATTATACTTAAGTATAATGAACTAATAAATGAACAACAATTTATCCAATTATTAGTTACATTTTTTTTATTTTTTTTATTAATCCCTAAATACCTAATTATTCATTCATGTTCCATCATTATCTATTAACAGTAATCTCTACAATTTGAAATGTTAAACAACAATAACTACATAATGTGATATATCAAAAGTGACAGTAAAGACATGTTATATTTATATATTTGACATTTGAGCTTCTGCAAGACCAATAAAGCTCTTTCTTGTGTTACGCAGTACGTTTGAGCTTCAGCAAGAGGTTTGTTCTCGCGCATCAAGCAGGTTCGGTTGATCTTCTTTTTAGGTTCGCTGATCAATGTTTACATGTGAATAAAAGCCTAAATTTAATCTGTTCATCATATAAAGTGATCGAGTCCCTTCAGAAAATTTTGGACTAAACCGCTCAATTAATATGGATTCGTTTTCTGATCTCTTTATAAACTTTTTGAAGCGTCAAAGTGTCAGTTGTGTAGCTGTTAATGGAGGGACAGAAAGGCAGAGCTCTCAGATATCACCAAAAAGATCTTCATTTGTTTTCCAAAGATGAAATAAAGTCTTATGTGTTTGGAATGACATTAGGTTGAGTAATTAATGACCGAATTAAATGTTTTGGGTGAACTATCCCTTTAATGACAAAGTTTTTGGATCCTTCGATACATTTTTTTATGAAGGTCTTGTAGGATCCCACATCAGCCAGTCTTTTGGTGAAATGGTACTTCTTGCTAAAACACTGAAACTTTGCAATTTTGTTCCCCATATTTTTGCTATCCTGGCTTAACAGCATTAACGGTAACAATATCCACACTTGAGTTACTAACATCAGCCAATGTTTGAATCATGCATTAGAGTTCATTTTGGACCCAAGTCTAATGCGAGCTTTTACAGAGTGTGTAAAAACAGAAAATACAAAGTTGGGTCTAACTGATGCTGCTTTACCAAGTGGCTGACGAATGAAAGGGATCAAATTCAAACAGACTTACTTTGTTCTGCCCAGTGAAGAAACGGACAGATGGGGAAGAAAGAGGGAAACAGAAGAGGCTAAGCAGGCTTCTATTACATCAGACAGTGCGAGTGTCATAAGGGGGTCGGCGGAGGGCGTGCTGGGTTAAAAGCGGGGGTCTGAGACATCTCACCTGGAGGACAGTGGGCCGAAGGGCGTGCGGAAGCAGGACACCCCTCTCTGCCGACGCTTTCTGAAGGCCTGCTCCACCAACTTGGCCTCTGATGAGGGGTCCACGCGCCAGAACGAACCTTTGCCTGGCTCTTCCTGTGAGCGCGGCACTTTAATAAAGTAGCGGTTGAGAGACAGGTTGTGTCTAATGGAGTTCTGGAGAGAAATGAGATTAAGGGAATACAAATAAGCACACAAACATGACAGACAAACAACAATTTTGGCAGATAAACTGACCTGCCAGCCCTTGTCGGCCGTCCTGTAGTAGGGATAATGCTTGGTGATGTGAGCGTAGATGCCACTTAGTGTTAGCTGTCTGTCCGGTGCAGACGAGATGGCCTGGACTATCAGCTGAGCGTACGAGTATGGAGGTTTGGACTCATCCTGAAGGAAGAGTGGACAGTTAATCTTGGGAACAAACATACTGACCATGATTGACATGCATTGGGATGCTGGAGGCTCTTACCTTAGGACTGTCTCCTCCCGTGGCTTCAGTGCGCTGTTCTGACACAGCCTTGGCAGCAAACTCAGCTGCCAGCTGGAGATCTGATGTGATGTTGCGGCCGTAGCGGTATCCCGAAGAACCTGCGCCCCGAGGGCTCGCTGGGCAGGAATTGGGAACGCTAAGTAGAGAAAGAATGGACAGAAAGGTGTGAAGACATCATTTATTAAACAGGCCAAGAAGACTGTTTCAGAGATTTAAGGAATGCTTCTGATTAAGATTATATAGAACCTTTTCACAGACTGATGAAGCGTTTCCACAGTTAATAGCATCGTAAATCTAGAAAAGTTTTTATATTTATATATATATATATTTTTTAAATGTAATGTACATTTATTACACTATACCTTGTTTTATATTAACTTGTTGAGGCTGATGTGCAGGTGTTTCTAACACAACAGCTGAAGGATTTGACATCTTTCTCTCTTCTGACCACTGTAAGCAATCTCTCGATATTTTTTTTCCTGTTTTGGCAAGTCTTACAAACGCTATCATGATTTTTTCCCCCCCTTTTGCTCTTGGAGCAAATGGTAATGCACAAAAATATATTTGTTGTAGTTTTCGTTCACCACTATAGAAGTATAGCCAACTCTGACTTTTGCTCCTGAGAACCCTGGAAAAAATGTGACAAAGTCCATTCCAGTTTAAATGTTTAGGTTTATAAGCAATTTAGTGCATTTAATTGATCAAAAATACAGTAAAACAGTAAAATATTATTACAATTGAAAACAACTTTTTTATCTTACTAAAATGTATTTTAATGCATTGCTGAATAAAAGTATTAGTTTCTTTTTAAAAAAAAAGAAAAAAAGTCATGAATGGCAGTTTCACAACCAAAATAAACAAAATTATACTTATGTAAACTTATGTCATGACCAGCTGAAAAGTAAACCTGGTTACTTTCACTAGGTAATATATGCAGAAGTATCAGGACAATGAAGGGATGTGACGAGGATGCACTATAAAACAAAAACAAAAAAGAGCATCCACAAGTACATATCCAATAGAATAGAGCAATAAATATTCAGAACACACCTGATATCGACTAACATGGTCCTAATATATTGCCAATTTCTATACATAGTTATTCATTAAGCACTGTTTGCATAAAGTAGTAAAATACAACCAGAAGAACCACATCCATCTAGAACACTTCGGCTCAAGTCAATTTTGTGCAAAAATCCAAGCATAAAAGTTTCTGCTTTTCAACCAATCTTTTTTTTGCAGTCTATGTTTTCAACTCTCCTGCTCGCTTGCCTTCTGGCTCCATTTTATGTGTATTAATTGCGTGTGTTACTTTAAACATGTTTCCTGTTTGTTGTTCATGATTGCCTGTGGTAACTGACAGCAGATTACATGCTGAAAATAACCCACAACATTATAATCCATTTTATAACCCTTGTTATGCACCTGACATGAAAAACAATGTGCCAGTAGGTGGCCCTGAGCCCTAAAAAACAAACCATTCAGATAAACAAGCAAAACAATTACTGAGCCATTAGCCACAGGGTTTCCGAATTGTAATGATAATAACTGTATCATTTAGGCTGAAACTGACAGAAAGACATCCTGAGCAGTGCTATTTTAAGGCTTTCGTTTATTGTCAACATATCAGTAAGTCTCCCATAACGCAGACACACCCCACCATTCCTTCACCCGCTGTGTTATTTTTTATCGCTGGCTTTCTGACAGCAGGGCACAACAGAGTGCTCAGATAAGGCTGTTGTGCTGCAGGCTCCATTGTGTTGTGCGGGCAGAGACAAACAGGCCTCTCTGAGCGGCATGGGGAAGGCAATTGTGTGTGTGTGTGTGTGTGTGTGTGTGTGAGGGCACAGCGGGCAGGGAGCTTTGGGTTGAAGTCCAGTCCTGAGGCAGCATTTTCACAACAGCCAGACCGTATTACAAAAACACCTTAAGGACAAGCAAAAAGACAACTAACACCTCTTCCACAGAGACTTCACAATGAAACTTCTGTACTAAAAATGGATTACAAATATGTAAAAATAATTTTTTAAATAATAATTCAAAGGCAAAATGTTTGTCCTAGTTAAAAATCTAAAGGAATGTGTACAGGATTCCTATTTGGATTTAAATCCTAAATTAGAAAAAAATAAAAATCCCAAAGGATCCTAATGGGATCAAAATAAAATAACTCCGGTTTTACATTTAGTATCAAATGGTGATACATCATAGTACCAAACTTGATTATGACACAAAAGTTAACCAAATGTCCTTTTAAATGTACACTTTTAAAGGTATTTTTGTACAAAATTAACACATTTTTAATAATGAGTCAAAACATCAATCCTTTTTCCAAAACGTGTTTTTGTCTTACCCTGATTCACTATGGTAAGCCTATTATAAGTGATTATAATTAGACTGGCAGGATGATTTTCACAGGAAATTGCGTACATGCGTCACTCGCCCATGCATGTCTCATCGTTTATATAAATAGAGAAAAGTTGCTCCAGCTACTTTGACGTGTGTATGGTGTGGGAGTGAGATAGGTTAGCGGTCACAACGAGTGAGAAAGATTGACATGGAGCAGCTATAACCTCGAACCTCCGGGGAATCGCCAGTTTAAAAAAAACAGCTAACAGTGGAGAGTCTGCTGGGAAACAGAGAACGCGACAAAGCTCGTAATAAAACAAGAATCAACATTGCCTTGGCTTTACGGAGATGGCGGAAACTGAGGGATTTGAAAGCAACGCGGAGATGGGGTTTTTGTTACTCAACAGCCGAGTAAGGTTAGCCTGGCTAACGGCAGACCATGTCTCATTGACATTGAGACGTGGTCTGGAAACCACATGTTCATTTTCTCGTATTTGAGGCGTGGTTTACGAATGCCCAGAGCCGTTTATTGGGTGCTACGAATGTCTATCAAGTGCGCCTGTACGTAGCTCATAGCCAATCGTTTCAATTAAACCAGATGACGTATGTAGAGCGAAAGAAATTAGACGAGGAAGAAGACGATGGGTCAGAGATTTATTTGCGTACTAAACTACTTAGAACAATATCCAAGGCAGCATCGAAAGGTAACTTCACGTCTGCTGCCATGTTTGATCCATAGGTATAAACAAACTGCTTCGGTGTGTCGCATAGACGTCGTCATCGTCTTGCTGCTCCCTCCCCGTTCTGTGATTGGTCCCCTCGCTGAGGCGAAAATTTGGTCCATGGTATCCAGACTACCTAGCAGCGTGAGTAAAATCGTGCTGCGCAAAGGCAGTATGGGGAAACCCAGGCTAGAGTAAGGTATTTTATTAAACAGATAAATTACAATGAACTCTGTTAGAGAGCTACATATGGCAAAGCATTATCTTTTGTAAAGAGTGGTATTAATACACAGTCACGCAGAGATAGCCTGGGAAAACCCAGACAACTTCCGGCATATTTAGATTTGCTCTGAAAGTTAGTCTGGCAAAGAGCTCATTCAAGCCCATTTCCAATCCGTCAAAATCGAGGAACCAATCAGAAACGTTGGGACGGGCTTTACACGATGACGACAGCACTGGGATTTTGAAGCAGATTTTAGCCTACATTACAAAGATGGATGCTGCCGGTGAACATCACTCGTTCGAATCAGCTATCGCGTCTGTTTTAAGCGATTTGAACGTTTCCTTTTTGTTAAAAACCGAGCAAAGAACAACACTCGGAGATGTTTCTGCCGCTCTGCATACGTCATCTCCTTCATCGCTCTGATTGGGTTTAGGTCTATCCGCGACGTCCGTTAGTGACGCCCCTCTGGAAATGATTTGTCTATGACGCTTTGCCAGACCATAACTCAGTTACAACTGAGAATGGTCTGGTTTTAACCAGGCTAAAGCCTCGTACACACCGGGACGAATATCGGCTTGCGTTATTCGTCAGCGTTTTTCAACGCGTTTTTTGTGTTCACACCCAAGCGATTTTCGCTGACGATGAGCCGAGTGAACATGCAAATTCATTCCCTGACATTAGATGGCGCTTAATGTAAAACAGAAATACCCCGGTCCACAAAGTGGCGCTGCGCAACTACGCTTCTGACACTCGCTTGTCACTCAGAAGAAGAGAGCAAGTTTGTCGCGTTTGTCATATAGTTCTTTATTGTCGTTGGTGTCTCTTTATAAAGACACCAACAAGAACAGCAGCTCTACATTCATCTAGCCTTGCATCTTCCTCGTCTTATTTCTTCCCGGCAGAGTGTAGACGCTTCGCCATTACGTATGTGTGCTCGGCAAGACCGTTTTGTGTTTGAGCGCCCCCAAGTTGTGTTTCACTGTAAATTCAGAAGCTCCAGACACGTTAGCAAAAGCGCCAATCTCATTGGTCGGATAGTTTTTGACGCGGCACGTCAAACCAAAAAAACAAACCCGAGGCGTTTTTAAAAAAAATGACGCTTTTACGCGTGGCGTTTTACGCGTCGGTGTGCACACTCACATAGGCGCCCTTTGTTTAGTCACGAGGAGTTAAACGTCGGCGAATAACGCACGCGAAATTCCTCCCGGTGTGAACAGGCCTTAACGCAGAGATGAAGCACAACCAAAACAATGTTCTTCCACAAAATGCATGCAGTTTTGTTTCGCATGCGCTAGAGGGCCAAAAGTTACAGTGTACCTTTAAAATCAATCACTGAATAGTTTTAACATTATCAAGATTAATATATTATTAAATAAATGAATAAGTTTAAAATAAATATTAATATCGGCAACCACATTTATTATTTGCATTTAGCATTGTTTTTTTCCTGCTGTCCAAAACAGAACTGACCAGTTACTAAGTTTGTTGTGATGAACTAACTGAAATGTTTTGCATCATTTTTCATTACTTTACGCAATGCATTTATATTAAAAGTAATAACAATCCGCCAAATTTAGGGGTACTTAAATTCAAAACACATTGTAGTATAAACAATGAGGTTGGTAAGCCACATGATTCCAAAGGGTCATGTGCAGTAATGATTTACAGAGGACAACTATTTAACCAATTGATAATTTACTCACTAAACTAACAGACATCTTTTCTGAATCAAAAAATGATCCAACACAAATTCTAGCCAACTTTTAGTTTGATTAATTTTATTAGTCAATTTATTCAATTATTTAATGCATTATGTAAGATGAACTAAGAATGACAAATACTTTTTCAGCATTTGTTTATCTAGGTTATTGTTAATTTCTATCATCTACACTACCATTCAAAAGTTTCAGGTCAGTGAGATTTAACAAGAAAAAGAAAAATTAATACATTTATTCAGAAAGGATTCAATAAATTAATCAATGGAGTAAGAAGTGACTGTAAAGACTTTTACATTAAAATGACATGATAATAATAGGACGCGTTTCTTATTAGAAAGATTTCTGTTGGACATTTTATTTTTTAGTAAAATAACAATAATTAATGTATTGTGAACAAACGTAATTTTAAAAAACAATAGTATATTTATAACATTAACAGAGTAATAAATGCAGTAAAAATAGTTGTTAGTTCATGATACCTAATGCAATAACTGTTGTTAACAAATGGAACCTTATTGTAAAGTGCTATCGCCTTACCCAAATGATTCTGAAGCATAAAGAAAAAATGTGCAAAGGAGCTGGTATTGCTGGTTGTACTGTACATGGCAGTTGTTCAAGCAGCTCCATGTGTCTGGGATTCAAAGCTTTACACACATCTGCTGTTTGAGCAGCAGGCTGACAATCTGGGAAATGTCCCTAATCCATCACTACACACAGACTGAAACTTACAAGAGAAAAATATTACAGTAGAAACTGCAGCTCAGACGTGGATAACCAGTTCCAATGCTTGTAGAGCTGAATAGAAGGAAATATTCCCCCCAGTAAGGGAAGAGGAATCAGGAAGGACAGAAAGCATGTGTCTGTTTGTGTTGGGTGTAGGAGCAGGCCAAGGAGTGGGATGAGGGGGGTGTTTGGAGGCCTCGGAAAAAGGAAACTATCTGTGGCTCAAAACACCAAACCACAACACTTTACGACCGACCAATCAGGGAGCTCCAAGCTCAGCACATGCCATATATGGTATGTGGACACAGCATGCTTGCTTTGAGAGCCACACGTGGTGCAGAAGAGCGGAGAGGCCGCCAGGGGCAGGCTTTTCCTACCACTATTGTATCTACTAGATACACAATGAAGCAGGCAGCTTCAAAATCAAAATCAAGCATCTCCTTTTGCATGCAAATTCTGATGCTTCAGTGCAAATACAGGAATGCACTCTGGAAACATATTGAAATGTGACTTTTGCTTAAATTGACTGACATAATAATACGAATATGCAAAACCTATTTTTCTGTAGTCTTTTTAAAATGTCATATTTTTGCATATGTATTTCACCAAATACATTAGGTGCTGTACATTTTCGCTCATGTTTTCATTTCTATGCAGAAGACAAGATGAGAACAAAAATTACTTTCAAAAAGATCTGGAAAAGAACTGGTTCTCTAATGAAACTATACTTTAGTTTTCCAATTCTCACTATTTACTAACTATTAACTACAACTTTTGCCTCAATAAACTCCCAATTACTGCTTATTAATAGTTAGTATGGTAGTTCTTAATTTTAGGTATTGAGTAGGATTAAGGGATGTAGGATATGTTCATGCAGAATAAGGCATTAATATGGGCTTAATAAGTACTTGTTCATAATAAACCCGTCTTCATACCGGTGTGATCTTCAGCCAGATGAACCTGGATAAATATTCTGAATGTTCTGATCCAATCTGACTTCTGACCTGTAATGCTGCCTGAATCATAATCATACACTGTTCGCTCGTTGGCCAGAGGAGAACTGGCCCCCGACTGAGTCTGGGTTCTCCCAAGGTTTTTTTCTCCATTCTGTCACCTGATGGAGTTTTGGTTCCTTGCCACTGTTGCCTTGGCTTTTGTCTTGCTAAGTTGGGGACACTTAATATTCAACAATATTATTAATCTGCCTGCATTGACACCATTATATGAGAACTGAACGTTGGTATCACTGTTTTCTCCAGAGCGGCTATATATAAATAAATGAAGTAAATTAACTTTTTTACAACAAAAATAAACCATCACTGAACTTACTTAAGCTGGACTATGACGTTATTTTCTTCTAGATCTGCTATAAAGCAGAAACAAACTTTGTTGAATTATTTTCCTGTTATCACTGTAAAGCTGCTTTGATACAATCTGTATTGTTAAAAAGCGCTATATAAATAAAGGTGACTTGAGATGACTTAATCAACAGCCAATATCCTATATGCAAGCTAATAAGCAACCAGTTAACGGTGAGAATTGGACCCTAAACTAAAGTGTTACCACAATTGTTTTCTCTGTGTGGCCGTTCGGACGAAGTCATACCTGATAGTTCCAGTCGGCGAAGGCAGGGGACTCATCATACTTCTGAAGTCATTTTCAGGAATGCTGATTTTCAGCGGAGATATTTGTGGGTAAAGGGGTCTCACAGGGGATACAGGAGCCTCCTCCTTCTGTGTCTCCTTGTGGTAGAGCACTGTAAACTGAATCTTTATCACTGTGCTGGGAAATCGAAATGTGCACCTATAGAGAAGGACAAAGACACATTAAGGCATAAAAAATAATTTTACATGAACCTAAAGATCAGTGAAATACGTAGGTGGTGCTTTTCGTACAGCAAACCTTGCAAATCAATAAATTAGCAGCAGCTTTTGACTATCGTTCACAAATTTGGGCTTGGTAAGATTTAAAAAAAAATAATTAAAAAAAAAGTAATACTGCAAAAGTATTAAAATGGAAGGCAACACTGTAAATGCTGTTCTTTTGAACTTTTGAAATATGTGGTTTCCACAAAAATAAAAACAATTTTTTTGGGAGAGAAGCATTTCTTACGCTCACTAAAGCTGCATTTATTTGATTAAGAATACAGTAAAAACAGCAATATTGTGAAATATTACTATAATTTAAAAAAAAAATTCTATTTGAATATATTTAACATTTTTATTTATTCCTGTGATGTCAAAGCTGAATTTTCAGCATCATTACTCCAGTCTTCAGTGTCATATGATCCTTCAGAAATCATTGTAATATGATGATTTGCTGCTCAAGAAACATTTCTTATAATTATTATCAATGTTGAAAACAGTTGTGCTGCTTAATATGCTGCCACATATTTGAAAAGTTCAAAATAACAGCATTGATTTGAAACCAAAATCTTTTGTAACATCATACATGTCTTTGCTATCACTATGATCAATTTGATGCATACTTGAATAGAAGTGTTAATTTCTTTCCCCAAAAAATAAAAAAAATCTTACTGACCTCAAACTTCGGAGCATAATTATTTTCTGATCATAGAATACTGACTTTAAATAATGTTAAAAAAACTACAGTATTTTGAGATGTTTCCTTGCATTTTACCCGCACACTTGGTTCAACAATAACAACCACACTTTTCAGAAAGAAAAGAGATGGTTTGCTCCAATATGCGGCTATAGTGAAGATTTGTCCTTGAAAGGTTTGTACGGAATTTCAGATTCACAATCGGACATTTACTTTGTCATTAAAAATTATTTGTGGGTAGTGAACACAAAATAAACAAACAAAAAAGGCAAAAAATCTGCACAAAAAATCTAATTACATAATTGTTAGGCTATGTTTTTGCTTGGGACCAACAAAACGTGAACTTTGGAGTAAAAAAAGATGAACCCTCCCTTCCACCCCTTTTTCTGTGTTTTTGAATTGTCGACAGTGTAGCCAGAGAGAATAATGAATTGGTGCACCGCCTCCACTGGACGTATTTACACAAGTGCTGCACCAGGAAGCCACTTTTAATGCTACAGCATACACACTGCAGTTGTTTTGAATCGCTGGCTTAGCATGCACCCATTACAGGTTCAGTCTGTCCGTGTTTTCACAGCAGTCTGCAGGAATAGCCGCTCTGACCTCCATGACAACAAGCTCCACAGATGTATTCCGCATTGATAAGACAGATGGCGCACACCGAGACAGTAAAAGCAATTCTGATAAGAATGAAGAAGCCAAATAGTGCTTTTAATAAAATCTGAGAGAGACAAAGAGCCTAACAGTAGCACAGCCATGTAGGGACCTTCAGTCTGATCTAGTTAACTAGTTTATCCACTTCTCAATCATTAGTGTTTACATTTAAGGCTAAAAACTGCTTTCATACTGATTAACTCTGATTACAGATACTGTAACCGGTTTACTTGTGGCACACTTTATCAGAGACATCTAATGCAGCAGGATCATCAACCACTAACTGATTTGTGATTGTTACAGAGATAAATAACTTAGTGTAAGCAGAACAACTAAATCATGGGAAAAGTAACAGCTCTTTTAAATTTTTTTGTTTAGAATGGGTCATTAAAACACTTTTCACAGCGTAAATGTAAAGTTGAAAGTACAAGTTTAAATACAAATTCAAATAATGTAAAAACGAATTGAAAATTGAAAGCTCAATCATTCGAAAACTTATCAAAAGCGCTTTGTATCGAGAACTGTAATAGTTTACACTTCAAACCAATCAAAACAAAGACGACAATTGTGTATAATCCATGTCAAGTTACTACTCAAATGTTGTTGTTCAAGGTACTACATTATAGTATCACTAGGTTTTTCCCTCTGTTCTTTGTCTGCTAAAGATTATAAAGTGGTTACTACTGATATGTGTCATAAATGCAGCCTGTATTTCACATCTGCCCACAAAAATCATGTGGTGGATCCAGTCTCTGTCGTGCACACCGTTCCTGTGGTCGTAAAGTGAAACGTTTAACTTTTCATGTTTATATTTTAACCCATCTTCAGCGGCAACCTCAAAACAAACACTTAAGGGTCAGTAAATTTATACTATAAAGATGTACCCTTTTTGAATCAAGATCCATTGACAGGTCCACAGACCTTGGGCGTAAATGGTTACTTGACCCCAAAAAATAAAAAAAATAAATCTGTTATTTTTTACACACCCTCATGTTATTTCAAACTTGCATTTCCCAATGGAACACAAATGGATATGGTTACATTTACTTTCATTCTATGGCTAAAAAATGCACAATTTCCTTCCACTGAGTAAATAGTCAAATAACGTTAAGTTTAAAACAACATGAGGGTGAGTAAATGATTATTTTGGGTGAACTATCCCTTTAACTGGTTGATTTACTTCAACAATAGCAGATTAATACACTGTCAAGATTATGCAGGGCCCAAAAAAGTTCGAAGCTGGAAATAACATTTAAAGTTTCATTTTTCCCCTTCCAATTTGTACATTAAAGACACTGAAACGATCTTGAAGTCAGTTTCTGACAGCTCTCGTGGCTGCACTTGCATGTTGGATTATGCAGGCACTGCATTAAGCACGTTCATTTAATCTCTTGTATGTGTAGTGCATTAGCTCTCTGGGTGAATGGGTGCTTGCCATCTGGCTAATTGAAGGAAACAGATCTCATTTTAGTAACTTACTCCCTCGGTAGGAGAAGTGGAGGTGCGCCTCTCCTCTGGAAAACGCCGTCGACAAACACACCGTTCTTGCCGAGACAGCGCAAGTAGAAATGCGGCTCCTCGAAGGTGATCTGCAAATGTCTCCTGGATATGAAGCTCGAGTGGCCCATGTTGACATCCACGGAGCCGTGCGACGAATTCCGCCCCACGGTCACCGTCTTCTGGCGCATGACGAACTCGAAGTCCCTGCCTTCCAGGCGAGCGAGGGCCTGCGACGGAGGGGAGAGGGGCATGGATGATATGATCCCGGGCGAAGTCGAGGAGGAGAAAGTGTACACGGGCGGGATAGAAATAGCCACCGGGCTACAAGGAGCAGATTTGAGGGCAAGCAGGGCTCTCGCTCCGGTATCATCCCCAAAATCAGCCATTTTGTTGAAAAACACAGAGGGGATTGCAAGCGCAACGGCTATGTGTTGGTAGGGTTCACTGTGTTGCTGTTGGTGGTGGTAGTCAAAACATGGAGATGGCGCGTGGAAAACACGTCATGGATTATTGGACGGGAGCGTGGTGCGCTTTAATCACTCGTCTACACTTCACTCGTTTTAAAACAGTTAGTGCGAAATAATGCGATATTCTTGATATTTCTCGTAATTGTTATCTGTGATGTTTCTTTTTTTTCTCGACAATTTCCCGAGGTCTCACACTAAGCTCTCTGGCAAATTAAAGGTTAATATTGTTTCAGTTCCTGGAACCGGACGACACGTGCGTTACATGCGGCAATACAAAAATAAGATGATTTGATGTCAATTGCAAGCGCGGTTGCTCGTATTGTAACTAAATACACGTGGGTTTTGATCTGTAGTACTTCTCGTTCGATATGAAAAACATTTAGAACGGTCAAAATAATGTGACGTGGTTGGAGAAGTGACGTCACGGCGCATCGACCATTCTGCGCTCTTTCTGTTTATAAACAGAGAAAGAACAAGGCAGAGGAAAACCCCGGATGATGGACTTTCGCAAGGACACGTTCTAATTAATTTTAAAATACATTCATAGGAAATATGTGTTCTTTCAGGCCTGGATGAATAAAGGTGTCTGGTTGTACACATTATGGATGGAGAAGGAAATTTCTTTAGTTATGATGATTTTTTTTGTGGAAAATACAATAGGCATATATCACGTGTAGCTACTCGGAAATTATATGTGTCTTTGTTAAAATCTAAAAGCCCTGCTTGTTTGGTTCAGTTGGTTAAAGTAAAATATCTGTAATTTCTGGTCTTCATTTTACGGAGGAGAGCTGTAAGAAAAAGGTTTTAATAACATTTGTAATTATACACAGGCTTCCACTTCTAAAGTTAGAAATAGATCCCTTGTTTTTGGTTTTCCTAAAGAGAAAGTGGTTCGAATTAGAACAAGATTTCTCTCCTTTTTTCACTTCTTCCCAAGGTAAAATGTTCAGTTTAAAATGATTGACAATATGTATCCTTGTAATGAGTTCCTCAGACACATATTTCATTTGGATTGTAATGAGTGCACCTTTTGTGAAGCAGATGTTGAGTCATTGAAACATTTATTTTATTTTTGCAAATTAAAAAAAAAAATCTGTTGACCTTTATGTTTGTATATATGTAATACCTGACTTAGATTTTAAAACTATAAATATTGTATTTTATTCTGAATAATTTGGCCAATTATTTCATACATAAATGCAGATAATACTCCCAAAAAAATCTCCCACACTCACTTTTCCAGAAAGATTTAATGATGTTCTTCAAATCTTTTAAAACTCATGCGTAACAAAAAAAAAACCCTTTAACTGTAATCTTTTAAATGTATTTCTAATGATTAACCCCCTAATGTGATATTTTATTAGCATATTTGTTTCTTTTTCTTTTGAATGTTGCTTTGTTTATTTATTCATTGTTTTGCTGCTATTTGGACTTCTTGGAACTGTATTAAGCTTTGTCCAATTGAGGCTTGTTTTGTATTTGTATGTTCTTTCAAGCAATTAAAAAATATTTACCATCAGTTTACTGCAAACTGTGGTCTACAGATGGCAGCAGTGTGCTTAGCATGTATGTCATTACCAGAGAAGAAGATTGTACATGGATGTACACATAGATGTACATAATAAAGGTATATCTATCTTTATTATGTATATCTATGGATGTACATACACGTGAGAACCAAGCAGTCTATGGTGAGAACAGTAAAAAAGGTTGAAACTATGCGCAGTTTCACTTGCCAACACAAGGTGTCTGTCTTCACTAGTGCAGACAGTTGTACTCTAACCACAAAAATAAAGCTGAAAAAAATGTTGCACACCATTAAAATGTTGAGGAATTTAATAATTTTAATTGATTAAATAAAATGTCAATGGCCAACATCTAATACAACCTATTAATTTAAATCTACAATGTAGTTTACAATTCATTTCATTTTCTAATGTCTTATTTCTTGTTCACAAACTTTTCTGTACTTACTGTATTTAACTGTGTTCCAATCATTGAATGCAGACATTAAATCTTAATCTCTTGATAATTTTATCCTTTTATGAAATTGATAAAATATCTCACTGACTAAATATGGGTAAATCTACAGCTGGGTTATAATAGCCCTATATAATTAATTAGCAGGGTATATATATATATATATATATATATATATATATATATATATATATATGTATGTATATATATATATATATATATATATATATATATATATATATATATATATATATATATATATATATATATATATATATATATTAGGGTATAAATTGGCCTGTAAGAATCAAGAATTCCATAGAGAGCTATGTGTCATAAACTGATGTAATGTTTTCAAAATCCTACAAGGACTTTATAAACTTGGCCTGCCTGGCCGTCTGGATGAGCTTACCAAAACCTTTAACAATATTCTTTTCCTGTCTTTGTCATTTTAATGGGATTCTTTAATGTTTTGATTAAGATCAGGCAATGGTTTGAGAATTTCTAGGTCAAAACCAAAAATTCAGTTTGTTGGAAGATGAGTCAGGAGGAAGAGGGAAAGGATTTCCGGATTTCTCAAAAATGAAACCATGTTCTTGCAACAAAGGTCTTGACCCTATAATATCTTCCCAACAACGCTGAAAACGCATTTTAGCTTACCCAATGTTGCACATGCAACTTCTCACGGTCATAGAAAGAGAAGAACATTTGTAAAGATGAAATGAGGAAGAAGGCTTTAATGTAAATTGTAATTACAGCTGCTTACATCAAATTCAGTGCTGAGGTCAACTGAAAATATTCAGGGATACAACATCAGCTAAAACATTATATGTGTATTATCTAACAAAATTATATATTAGATCTAATCAAATCAATTTCATTTTTATAACAGTAAATTTAAATAGTGTGTTAGTCTTAGTTAAAATGTTAAAAGTAGCCAGAAATCTAAAAAAGAACATCAATATGAATAGATTATGGTTAGTGTAATTAAATGTATACTCCATTTTGGCAAAATAACTGCCAATGCTAAGGTTGTTTTTAGGTTGTTTTGTGGTTTTCCAGGGCATGGCCGCTCAACTGAGGCTGTAAGTGGCAAGAAAACAAACAATCTCTTCCTGTTTAGTCTTCATTTCCAACTGAAATTCAAGACACTGGATTCAGTATTATGGGCTTTCTGGGTGCAATGAACAGCAAAATGCCCATTTTCACAAAAAGTATTTCTCTCATGGGCACATTTTATGTGGTAAAATAATTCTGATGTTATGATAATATGTTTTTTTCCCTTGTGAGATCTTAGTATGAACTTCAGTGTGACGGGAACCTTCGGCTGAAAAACAAAATTCAGCTCTAGAGGGATCTGGAAAAAAGAGAAAAAGATTAATTAATTCAAGAAGAAAAAAAACAGTCTGTCTGACATTCCTCATGTATACAAACTCTAAATAATGACAGTCAATGTACCAACCTGTGTCTCTTTACTTGTTTCCACAGTGAAGTTCTGAAGAAGCTTCACAACAAGAAGTTTCATGATCATTAGGGCAAATATCATTCCAATGCAATTTCGAGGCCCGAGTCCAAAAGGCATGAAAGCATACTGGTTAACCTCTGATTTACTTTCTGGGCTGAACCTGCATTTGAGAGACTTTCAGGTTAAGCAATTCTAGCTTAAAGGGGTCATATAATGATACATGCACTTTTTCAAGTTGATTGTACTGAAATGTGTGTTGGCAGTGCCTGTACACTAGCCTGGCTCCGCCCTCCTACGCACTTCCGCTCAATTTTATTTTCCTTCAGTACTACGTCTGGGATTGTGCTGTAGACTTTGGTTTCCAGAAATAATTTTTTTACCGCTCCAATCAGCGAACAGAGGGAGTGGCTGAGAACGATGACGTTGATGGAGCGCGTCAGTTTGAGTTGGAGTTCAGTAATGGCAGCTGAGAAAGACGTGAGAAAATCTATTCGGTCCGTTGTTGCAAAACTGCCGAATATCCAGAAGTTAAAGCCGGAGCAAGATCAATGTTTGCTAAGTGTTGTTGGTGGCCATGATGTTGTGGCCCTCCTCCCCACGGGGTTCGGGAAAAGTTTAATTTTCCAGCTCACTCCGCTAGAGGTGAATGAGTTAGCTAAGGCGAACGATAGGATGCAAAGCCGATAGTTGTTGTCGTCTCCTCTTGTTGCACTAATGGAGGACCAAGTGAGGGAGGCAGAAAGGTTAGGAGTTGGTGCTGGGCAGCTCGGCGTGCACGATGATCACTGTACAGCATTTGCGGCAGATCCGAAACGACCGCAGCGGCGTATTGTTAATGATTACACCCAGCTTCGACGGTTGACTGAATACATCACTGTCCTTAGTCTCAAATATACATTTAGAATTTAGAATTGTTCCTTGAACTCTTAAATTCGATGAACAAAACATGCAGCTCTCGTTGACAGACATCTTATTCTAAACATAATCCTCTGATCATTCGGACTTGTTTTTTTTTATTGCTTAAAACAATACACAAGTAATAACAGAAAACATAATACAAAAACAAACAAAAAATAATAATAAAAACAAAACAAAAATAAAACAGTAGGGGGATAATATAAAATAAACATGAACAAGTTAAGAGAATTACATGACACTGAAAAAAGGAAAATAATTACAAACAGATAATGTTTTTAAGGCTTTTTTTGTTCTCAGACAACTTAATTGAAAAGAGGTATTTTTAAAATTCTTTCACAAATATAAGAAAGAGAGGTTTAGCATTTAGATATTTAGATTTATGAATATGGAATTCGGACTTGTTGTTTCCAGCCGGTTTTTCGGCGCATGACATACGTCACGACCACACGTTAGCGATTGGCTATGGCAGATCCTGAGTGACGATGGGCAGATCCAATAGTTTTGAACTTTAACAGAGAACCCGCCTACAAGGAAGTAAACGTTTCTCAATGGAGCGAGGCCAGACTCTCTGTACAAATGAAATGTACGAGAGTCTGGTAGAACCAGGCTACCTGTACACAACCATCATATAATAATAAAAATCCATCCGGTGTTTTTGTTTTAATCTCCTGTTTTCCCCTGCCTCAAATGGAGCCGTTCGTTTTTGTGACGTCAATAAAACGATTGACAGCATCGTTTCAACACAGACCCGCCCTCGCTCGTGAGCGAGCTGTCAATCATAGTCCACGCTGACCGGCGCGGTCATTGTTGATATGCTGGAGCACTGTCTATGAGCAGAATGGAGTCTAAGCGATTCTGTTCTTGGGTGTAATAACGAACACAGCAGTCATTTTGATGTTCCTAAATCCGAACCGCTGAAGACGCAGTGCCTGAGTTTTGTTTTCGAAGGGAATATTCCCCACGAGCAACGTCAATGCTTTCATGTTTGCGCGAATCATTTCTCAGCAGACTGCTTTATAAACAAGGGTCAGTATAAAGCTGGTTTTGCTAAGAAGCTGCTCCTGAATAAAGGATCGGTACCAGCTATTTGTGTTCCTGCTGAACCTCTAGAAGAACTGAAGTGAGTGCGACGTTTTATTAACTGTTATATTAATCTTTGCAAATCGCTTGCACGCTTCACCATGAATGCGTCTATATTACACTCAGGGTACATTACGGCATGTTTTCTATCTACGTCGTTCTCAATATAATTCATAATCCCACGTTTATAATGAACAATGCGTTATGGTTATTGTGTTATTGTGTTACAAATGGTGTACGCACAGAACAGAGAGGCGGGGTGAGCGAAGCTCATTATCATTTAAAGTCATATGCACTGAAACGGTGTGCTGAAAACAGAGGTGTTTTTGACCAGGTAAAACTTTTTGTTTGAAAAAAAAATTGTTTTCTTACAATACTAATGAGAATTTTTAATTAAAGTATATTACAAAGTTTTAAGTTAGACCCTAAAGAATCATATTAGCTTGTACAAAAATGGCATTATATGACCCCTTTAAATATGGCATGTGGTTCAGTAAACTGCATAAATCACATGCTATAAGATCCATTATGTGAGAAAAACTGAAGTGAGAAAAATTGTGGCAGTGAAAGAAATGTTCACATCAGAATCACATCACCTCTCTGGCCTGAACTCATCAGGAGAATCCCAGAGCTGCGGGTCACGACATAAAACATATCTAGGAATTCCAACCAGAGTGTCTTTTGGTATCGTCGTCACCCCATTGATCTCCACGGTCTTCTTACAGACCCTTTCTAAGCGTGGGGCAGTGGGAAGGAGACGAATTGATTCGTTGATGGCCATTTCCAAGTAATCCATTTTCATCAATGCATCGTATGTGATGGGAGACTGAAAAAAAAACGAAACAAGATATGTCAAAGTAAAACAACTAAACTCCAAATTCTCCAACATTAATCAATGTTGGAGGTAAAATCTGCAGGAAAGTGGATCTTTGGGGCCAGAGTTCAGAACCCCTGGTGTAGAGAAACTATTTTAAGGCAGTTTCTCTACACCAGGGGTTCTGAACTCTGGCCCCAAAGATCCACTTTCCTGCAGATTTTACCTCCAACATTGATTAATTACTTCAGTTTGATTAGTGTTGGAGCAAAACTCTGCGGGAAAGTGGACCTTAAAGGGATACTCCACCCAAAAATGAAAATTCTATCATCATTTACTCACCCTCAAGTTGTTGCAAACCTGTATGAGTTTATTTCTTCTGCTGAACACAAAGGAAAATATTTTAAAGAACGATTGGACTCAAACAGTTGTCTGGCACCATTAACTTCCATAGTATTTTTTTTCTACAATTATTTTTTCTACCATAATTATGCTGTCACCAAAGGGGCCAGGCAGGTCTGTTTTTCTAATCTGTACAGAATCATGACCTTTACTGGATCTGAACTGCCATAACACTTTCGTTGTACAAAACGGTGTTTGTGAGCTTACCCTTCTGTTAGTGAAGGTAGAATAACATTCTTTCACCATAACTGTTTTTATAATTTCCAGGTCAGTGACCATTAGTATTGGGAGTCTTCCATCATAAATCCTGAGCAATGAAAGGAATATATTTAGTTTGCATTCACAGTGATCCAGGCAAAAAAAAAAAAAAAATAGATGACATCGTTTCTACAATTAGTTTGTAGTTTCTTCATTTATATTCAAATTTGAATAAATGTCATCCATAGAGTAAAATTACATTTCATTCCCACTGTATTGATGTATACCATGGGCGGCGCTAGCAGGTGCTTCAGCACCCCCAAGAAAGTCCAAAGCACCCCGATAGCCTCCCCCCCCCCCCCCCCCCCCTAATGGCGAAAAGCAGCAAAAATGTAAAAGAAGGCTATATAAACTTTAATATATCATTTTATTGAAACCGGTGGCGAAAAGCAGCACAAGCACCGGTTTCAATAAAATGATATATTAAAGTTTATATAGCCTTCTTTTACATTTTTGCTACTTTTCGCCATTAGGCCTACCTTAAACAAGCTGCAGCTGCTTGAATCCCAGTGCAGGAGCTGTAGGTTACCACAGAGACATAAGTGGTTAGTTGATTGCTCTGATGACTCGTGACCATAGCTCGTGACACTCGCGACCAGCACTGAATACGCACTTTTGCCGGTACAACATGAATATAATTATTATCATAAACTTTTCATTAACTTTGGTAGGCTGTAGGCTTACAAGAGAATTGTAATTGGCTGATTTTTCGGCAGAGAGCCGATCTCTATTGATGTCTTATTTTTTTTTATCGCTTGTTTGTTGGTAAAGGGTGAGAGACCTCGCGAGCCACATGATTTTTGCCAAAGAGCCAGATGTGGCTCGCGAGCCATAGGTTCCCGACCCCTGAACTAACCCATGACTATTGGGAGGTGTTGAGTAATCTGACTGCCTCAGGGAAAAAACTGTGACGAAGTCTGCTGGTGATGGCAAATGCTCCTATACCTTCTGCCAGATGGCAGAAGGTATAGGAGCATTGGCAGATGGCAGAAGGGTGAACAATCCATGAAAGGGGTGAGAGGGGTCGTCTGCAATACGAATGGCTCTGCGGATGCAGCGGTTGTTGAATGAAGCATCTATAGTGGGTAAAGAGATCCCGATGATCTTCTCCGCTGTAGAGTCTTGCGGTCGGAGGCTGTGCAGTTCCCGTACCACACAGTGAGACAGCTGGTCAGGACGCTCTCTATCGTCCCTCTATAGAAGGAAGTGAGAAAGGGAGGAGGAAGTTTGGCTCTCCTCAGCCTCCGCAGAAAGTGGACATGCTGCTGGGCCTTCTTGACAAGGAAGGTGGTGTTAAGAGTCCAGGAGAGGTCCTCTGACATGTGCACACCAAGAAACTTGGAGCTTTTGACTCTTTCCACATTTGTTCCATTGATGTGCAGTGGTGAGGGGTCCCCTTGGGTTCTCCTGAAGTCGACAATCATCTCTTTAGTCTTATCAACATTAAGAGATAGATTGTTGTCTCTACACCATACTGCAAACTGGTACACCTTCTCCCTATATGCCGACTCGTCGTTCTTGCTGATGAGGCCCACAACTGAATATCGTCAGCAAACTTGAAAATAAAACTTAGTAAAGTAAACTTAGCAGCACAGTCATGGGTCAGCAGGGTGAACAGAAGAGGACTGAGCACACAACCCTGGGGGGCACCGGTGTTCAGTGAGATGGTGCAGGAGGTGGAGTTGCCGATCTTGACAGACTGGGGTCTCCCGGTCAAAAAGTCCAGGATCCAGTTGCAGAGGGAGGCGTTTAAACCCAATAGGCTCAGCTTTGTTGTCAGTTGTTGTGGAATGATTGTGTTGAACGCTGAACTAAAATCTATAAACAGCATCCGTACATAATTACCTTTTTTATCTAGATGAGTCAGAGACAGATGTATGGTAGCAGATGTGGCGTCCTCTGCTGAACGGTTGGGACGATATTATGTGTACTGAAATGGGTCCAGTGTGGTGGGAAGACTGTTCTTTATGCGTTTCAGGACTAGCCTCTTGAAGCACTTCATGATGATAGGTGTAAGTGCAACAGGTCGTTAGTCATTCAGATGATGATGATTTCTTTGGTACGGTGATGATGGTAGCTGTCTTGAAGCACAGAGGAACAACTGTCTGGCTCAGGGAAGTGTTGAAGAGGTCCGTGAAGACATCTGCAAGCTGATCAGCACATTCTCTCAGCACCCTGCAGGTATGTCGTCAGGACCTGCAGCTTTCCGTGGGTTAACTAGAGAATTCCTAACGTCTACTACAGACAGACGCAGAATGTGATTGGTAGGAGTTGGAGTGGTCTTCCGCAAGTCAGGTGTCAGTGTCAGTCTTGACAGGCCTGAGGAACATCAAGTACAAGACATCGCCAGCTGAGGAAGTTCAACCTGCCAACAGGAGCTGCTGACACAGTTCTACTCAGCCGTCATAGAGTCTGTTCTATGCACTTCTATAACTGCTACCAAATCAGACATCAGAAGGTTACAGCGGACAGTCCGGACTGCTGAGAGGATTATTGGTGCTCCCCTGCCCACCCTCCAGGACCTGTACTACTGTACTATGATCAATTCAACATTTTAATGTACAACATAATCGAGAATTTAGTCTGATTCAAAGGGAAATCAAAATCCTGACTGGAGAGAAGTGGAGCTGGGGTTGGAGGAGGGTAATTAGCTTCTGAGAAACTCGATAAAGCCGCTGATAATACTGAAGGAGCTTATATATGGATGCTGTGATAGGTGTTGTATTCCTATAGGGAGACGTGAAATAGCTGAGAGTCAGCTGATGCAAGCTTGACTAACAAAGTCAAAGTCAAAGTCAGCTTTATTGTCAATTTCTTCACATGTCAAGACATACAAGAGATCGAAATTACGTTTCCTCCATCCCACGGTGTACAGACAATATACTGTATGCCTACAGTCAATATAATAGTGCAAAAGTGCAAATAGTGCAAAAAGTCTGTTGTTCCAGTGTGCAATGTGCAATTTATGCATACAGTCAATATAATAATAGTGCAAAAGTCAGTTTTCAGGACAAACAGGACAGCAACAGCAACGCAAGTCCAAAGGATGTTATGTAACTGGGGGGAGAAGGGGAAGAGAGTTCAGCATCCTAACAGCCTGGTGTATGAAGCTGTTGGGGAGTCTGGTGGTGTGGGCACGCAGGCTTCTGTACCTCTTACCAGAGGGCAGTTGCTCAAACAAATTGTGAGCGGGGTGGCTTGCATCACTCACAATTGTGATGGCTTTGCGAGTGAGGTGGGCGGTGTAAATATCCTTCAGGGAGGGGAGTGGGAGTGAGGCACCAATTATCCTTCCGGCTGTGTTCACTATGCGCTGCAGGGCCTTTCTGTTGTAGTCAGTACAGCTTCCGCCCCACACAGCAACACAGCTGGAGAGGATGCTCTCAATGGTGCCTCGGTAGAATGTGATCATGATGGCTGGTGGAGCACCTACCCGCCTGAGTTTCCGCAGGAAGTACAGGCGGCGCTGAGCCCTCTTTGCCAGTGATGCAGTGTTGGTGGTCCAGGAGAGGTCTTCACTGATGTGAACCCCCAGGAATTTGGTGCTTCTCACTCTTTCCACCACAGCACCGTTAATGGTCAGTGGCAGGTGTTGGGTGTGGCCTCTCCGGAAATCAACAACAATCTCCTTAGTTTTGCTGACATTCAGCAGGAGGTTGTTGTCCCTGCACCACGTGGTCAGAAGGTCGATCTCCAACCTGTATTTGGTCTCGTCGCCCTTGGTGATAAGACCCACTAGAGTAGTGTCATCAGCAAATTTCACTATATGGTACGTGTAGGGATGTAACGATTCACTCGCAACCAGTTGAAAATCGATAAAAATGTGTGACGATTCAAGTCGGTTGAAATGTTAAACGAATCGCGATATACGTTTTAAACAGCAGGGCGCATTTGCTGTAGCCGACTGTGAAGTTGAGAACCTCGCTTTACAGGCACAATAGCAGCGAGCACACACTGACTGGCGTGAAGCTAGCGAGTGTTTTCACTTCATTCATGGAACTTGATCTTGTGTGAGCCAAGCTCAACTTCCATAGGAATGAACTGAAAACGCTCGGTTTGCTCCGCTCGCGCCGCACCAGTGTGTGCCATAGACTGGTGTGCACGCGCCGTCAAACAGTAGACATGGCGACGGCAAGCGTAGATGTTGACATTGACTCATTCAAATCGGAGGTGTGGTGGCATTTTGACTGTCCGTTGACTAATAATAATCACCACCATGAGAAGCACCAGTCACCTCCGTTTTCATGTAAAAGTCATTAATACGACAATTGCGAGAGCCACGGAGATCACAAGGTGCATCAGTGTTTCCGTGGCAACCAGGTGTTGTATTTATTTTACTCTTTCTCTTTCTCTAAATGTGTTTTATTTTAACTCTTACTAGTGTAATGATACAAATTATAACAAAATTAGAATCTTGCCTTTGTTACAATGTAAAACCCCTGTCAATCTGGTACTAATTTTACACAGTCTTTTAGTGTGCGAAGGTACCAGTGTCCAGCCTCTTCGCCAAACAGACAGAAAGACTGAGTTGAAACAACCTTGAAGGGAATTTTTTAATGTAGTTTTATTATTTGACAAATATATTTGAAATTAAAAAGAAATCTGCAGCATTTTGTCTGAGAAATAATAAAAGGGACACTTTTGTCTTAAATCTCATTTGTTAAAAAAAATCGTGAGAAAATCGTATCGTGAAACCAGTATCGTGAATCGTATCGCATCGTGAGATGAGTGAATCGTTACATCCCTACAAACGTGACCTGCCAGAACTGACGCTACGCTTGATTTCCCTCTTAAACAGTTAAATGTCTCCCTAGTGCAATACGTCACTGCTAGATTAGTATCTTTGTAAATTCAGTTGATATTTATTCATATTATTCAAAATTCTGTAAATAGCAACAATAAGCAGCAACAAATAACATAAATATACAAATTTACGACATCAAAACACAACAACACAATCAGGGGTCACAACAACAATTTACCAAAATCTAAAGTACCAACTATGGTTAGTGTAGCAAAACCATGGTTAATGTGTGCTTGTGTTGTTGTTGTTGTTTTTATTATTATTATTATTATTATTATTTGTACTAGTAAAACCATGGTTAATTTTAGCAAGGGTTGACCTATGACGACATGGATCCTCAACTGTTAGTTTTTTTGCGCTTAACGTTGAAAATGCACTACAATGTTTATCTTTTACAGGTTTTTAATAAGCAATTTAAAATAAAGAAGTTAATGACTCCTACTGCTTGTAAACAACGTCGCCAATTTTAGGATAAATGCAACAAAACACAATGACCACAAGACCTCCTTATATTCAGTAAATCGTACTCGGTTACTAACGTAACCTCGGTTCTCTCTAGAGAGGGAACGAGTACTGCGTAATATCTTACGCTAGGGGAAAACCTCTTTTCCTCGAGATATTGAAGCCAAAAAATTATCCTTAATTTTGTATTAATGCAAAACGCATTGCAACAGCAAGCAGACATAGGCAAGCTGGCTTAGCGCCTATTGGCTGGCCTGTGGCAATTGCAGCAGCCTATCGAGAGAGGCCATTCAGTGACAGTCCAATGAGTCCATTGCGTCACGCTCCCGCCGTAACGGGCGTGGCCTACCCTTATAAATACGGCTCGATGGGCTGATATACTCTGGTTTTCATCGCTGAAGCGAACCAGCGTACTGCATGCACGGCAAGATATGCAGTACTCGTTCCCTCTCTAGAGCGAACCGAGGTTACGTTAGTAACCGAGTACGTTCTCTTACGAGAGGTTCTCTCGTACTGCGTAATATCTTACGCTAGGGGAACACAATGCAAAACGCTGTGCGTGCTGGGATCCGACACCAAAGTCCCAAGGGCATGTGCCCGGGGCTCATTTAGTGCACAATCACCAGGGACTCACACAGAGTCCGAGAAGAGAGGCTGGAAGCATCATTCTCAATAACATTTAGCATCCTAAGGGAGCTAGTTACTTAAGTGTTCCACACAGCCAGGGTGAAGCATTCAGCCTGAACTGTGCAAAAAATCACAGGTCTAGTTGCCCATGTTAGCTTTAGTCGGCCGCGAGCCGTGCTCAAGCGGATGCAGCATTCTGAGCCGAAGTTTGGGGCAGATAATACTTATTTAACCGACAACAGCTTGGCCTGTTAGGCGGGAGCTTCCAGGTTATAGAACCTAATAAATGTAGACGGGGAGGCCCAGCCTGCCGCCATACAGATATCTTGAAGTGTAAGTCCGCTAGACCAAGCCCACGACGAGGCCATACCCCTCGTGGAATGCGCTTTAACGCCTATAGGGCACTCGAGGCCCAATGACGCGTATACCAGCGCTATGGCATCGACTATCCATCTGGATAGGCTTTGTTTCGAAGCGGCTAGTCCCTTGGAACGCCCGCTGAACGAAACGAAAAGCTGCTCAGTCTGTCTGAAAGCTGACGAGCGAGACACATAAGCTCTTAATGCCCTGACTGGGCAAAGGAAGCTCACGTCCCTTTCCTCGCTACAGACCGGCAGAGCGGACAAGGAGATAACCTGGGCTCTGAACGGTGTATTGAGAGACTTGGGAACATATCCATGTCTCGGTTTGAGTATGACTTTTGAGTCATTTGGCCCAAATTCCAGACATGTCGCGCTCACAGAGAGCGTTTGCAGATCCCCTACGTGCTTCACTGAAGCGAGAGCCATGAGAAACGCTGTTTTGAATGACAGGTGTTTCATATCCGACGAGCGGATTGGCTCGAATGGGGCACCTTTCATGGCTTCCAGAACCGTGGAAAGGTCCCATATGGGGACTGAGGGGGGTCTGGAAGGATTCAGCCTCTTAGCTCCCCTGAGGAAGTGGATGACCAGATCATTTCTTCCCAGTGACCGGCCGGTCGCAGGTTCTGTGAACGCTGCTATAGCCGCCACATGTACTTTGAGCGTGGATGGGGTTCTGCCCTTATCCAGTAACTCTTGAAGGAAGGAGAGAACTTCCTTAATCCCACAGTCAGGAGGTGAAAAGCCGTGTGCTGCACATCGTAAATGTACGGGGTGCAAGGGACAGGCCGAACGTTAGGACTGTGTATTGATATGCCTGGCCTTCGAAGGCAAATCTCAAAAATCGCCTGTGACGTGACGCTATTTGTGTATGGAAATATGCGTCCTTCAGATCTATTGACATAAACCAGTCCCCTTGGCAAATCTGCGCGAGGATTTTGCTGGTTGTGAGCATTCTGAACTGGCGTTTCATAAGCGCTCTGTTCAGATGTCTTAGATCTAAAAAGGGTCTGAGACCCCCGTCTTTCTTTGGTACCAGGAAATATCTGCTGTACAGACCCCCTTCGCTCTGAGCTTGAGATACGGGCTCTAATGCCCCTTTGCTCAATAGTGTCGCTATTTCGGCTCGAAGTAGATGTGCTATTTCTGTTTTCACCGTGGATTCGACGCGCGCCGTGTAACGCGCGCAGTGGAACTGTAGCGAATAGCCTCTTTTTATAGTGTTCAGCACCCATTCTGATACCCCGGGAAGCTGTGCCCACGCTTTCGCGTGAATAGCTAGGGGTAGAATGAGATTTGGGCTCTGGCCTTGACATAGTGACGGCAAGGGAGCTCCGGCGTGCTGTAACGCAGACACTGTGTTTACAGTGTGTGAGGCGGGGGCGCGCCGATCGCGGCGGGCAGCCTGGCCGCGCTCAAATCCCTTATAGCAGTTTGCTGAGGGAGAGAGAGCGGGGCGAGCCCCGCGGGGCTTAACATGTCTGTGAGTGAATGTGGGCGCGGGACAGCGGGCACATTTACTGCACTGAAAACACCGTCGGCCTAAGCTTACTGAATGTGTGTTGGTTTCGTTTTACAGAAACCGTGGGACATGTGGTGTGTAGTGTTTGTGGGCACTGAGACGTGGGCACATTCACTACATTTGCACAATCGACATGAGGCGATTTTGTTTGTACGAGCCCTGCATTTTTGCGGGCTGTGTTTGTGTGTAGAAATGAGCACTGGGTTGTGGGCATTTTTATTACACTCATAACACCATCGGCTGTGGCCGGAATACCAGAAAATACACTGCTTATGTGATTTATCTGGGTCACCGTGGAAACGGCATTTGTGTGCAGGCAAGCGGGCCGTGGTACCGGCTTGTTTACTGCAAAATACACTGGAACAGTCACATTTTCTGGAACTGAACGAGCGAAAAGTTTCGGTGGAAGTCTGGCCGCGGCGAGACTAAATTTTTATCTGCTGCGAGAGCCGGGATCAAACACGGGTCTCTCGCGCGAAGGCTCTGTGTTCCGCCACTGAGCCACAGGGGGGATGACATTAGCTCGATCAGATAAGAGAGTGTCATCACAGTTTTGTGTGTGTCGGCGTTTATTTGCAGGCGTGCGTGTTATACAACAGGCTCGTTGCTGCAATATTGACATTTACAGCCGCTCAAACTAAGAGGAGCTGAGAAATGTTTGAGAAATGGAGATTAGTCCGGCCTCGGCGGGACAAAAACACACTCTTTCCTCATTTTGCCGATGACGCACGCCCATGGGGGAGCGAGGGCGGGGTAGCTTTCTTATAACGTAAAGAAAGCTAGCCGCGGTCTTGATGCTGGCCCGTTTCCCTGACGACTCGCGGACAGAAGGAGGGGAGGTCCACAGAGCTCGCCCAATCCTCACTGTCCGACGCCAGGATAGAGCAGCTGGCCTTCTCTACAGATGCAGCTATCTCGTCGTCATTAATGGCGGAAGCGGCGGCGCGCTGTGGCCGTTATCCGTCAGTGAGACATGTGGTGTAAGTTATAATGCTTTGTAAGTTGTGTATGTCATGTTTGCATTGTTTTTATGTCTTTGTTTTTATTTAATTTTTTATACCTTCTGTACAGCACTTTGGTTCCACTTGTGGTGTTGAAAGTGCTATATAAATAAAGTTGAGTTGAGTTGAGTTGAGCGACTCGAGTGAAGCCGGTGAAGCTGGCGAGCTTTCAGGGGCTGGAGAAGGCTCGGGGACCCGCTGAGTAAGGCGCTACGGCGCGGCACTGTAGCGGCTGGAAGTGCATGTCTCGCTGAAGTATGCCAGGCGAGTCCTCGGAGTCACCATAGGCAATAGCTCGCAGTGAGGGCAGCCGCCGTCGGCGAGCGCGAGAGCTGCACGATCCTCTCCCAGGCGGGAAACGCATAGGAGAATGGCATCTTTAAAAAGACACGGCTCTTTTAGATGATAGACGCGTGAGTCGCGGGGCGAACACACACACACATACAGAGCAGAGTAAAGGATATATAGTAGCAGTGATAGCGTAGCAGGAACGGCGGCTGAAGGCGGGGAGGTGAAGGCCAGCGACTCCAGTTGCAGAGGCTCGTCCTGCAGAAAGCTGTTTCGACGGCGCGGCTTCTCACTCTGGATCCAGCGGTGCGAACGCTTCGCTAAAGAGATGAAAATCAGAGTATATCAGCCCATCGAGCCGTATTTATAAGGGTAGGCCACGCCCGTTACGGCGGGAGCGTGACGCAATGGACTCATTGGACTGTCACTGAATGGCCTCTCTCGATAGGCTGCTGCAATTGCCACAGGCCAGCCAATAGGCGCGCTAAGCCGCCTTGCCTATGTCTGCTTGCTGTTGCAATGAGTTTTGCATTAATACAAAATTAAGGATCATTTTTTGGCTTCAATATCTCGAGGAAAAGAGGTTTACCCCTAGCGTAAGATATTACGCAGTACGAGAGAACCTCTCGTAAGAGAACTGAATGAGGATGTACGATGAAGCAACGAACGTTTATCCCTAGTATATTCCTAATATAAAACAAAACTGTAACACAGAATAAAGCTTATAAAAATGGTTGCATTGACATTTTCTGAAATACTTACATAGGACCACCAGGGTCCAGGTCACAGACAGAGACGGGAGGTCAATCATTGTAAGTCAGCCGAAGTCTTCAGTCTCTTCCTACAGATGCTGCTGTTGGTTTTATTCTATTCACGTCAGACGGTGCATGATCAGAAAGTGGGCGTGGTTTACAGCGCGCAGTGCAACCAAATTAGGAATAAATCGACAGGTTATGACACTTATTTACGTTTCGAGTTATCGGTGGTACCTGCAATGGTGACTAAAGCCTTTATCATTAATTTGTTAAGAAAACTACGAAGCACAAAAAGTAGGCTATTTCTAACAAAAACAGGTGAACCGGAAGTTGCGAACAACTTTTCTCCAGTGTTGTGACGTATTTCCGAGAGAAACGGAATACTAAATGAGGCAAAATGGTGGGCGTGGCTTTTTTCTCAACTAGCACCTGATTGGATCTAGAAAAGTAGGTGTTTTCATTCAGCCTGTCTACTGTCAGTTAATAATAATAATATAATAATAATTCATTACATTTATATAGCGCTTTTCTAGGCACTCAAAGCGCTTCACATGGAAGGGGGAATCTCCTCAACCACCACCAATGTGCAGCATCCACTTGGATGATGCGACGGCAGCCATATTGCGCCAGAACGCCCACCACACACCAGCTTACTGGTGGAGAGGAGACATAGTGATGAAGCCAATTGGTATATATATATGGGGATGATTAGGAGGCCATGATGGACAGAGGCCACTGGGCAAATTTGGCCAGGATGCCGGGGTTACACCCCTACTCTTTCGAAAGACATCCTGGGATTTTTAATGACTACAGAGAGTCAGGACCTCGGTTTAACGTCTCATCCGAAGGACGGTGCTCTTTGACAGTATAGTGTCCCCGTCACTACACTGGGGCGTTAGGACCCACACAGACCACAGGGTGAGCACCCCCTGCTGGCCTCACTAACACCTCTTCCAGCAGCAACCTGGTTTTCTCAGAAGGTCTCCCATCCAGGTAGGCCTACTAACCAGGCTCAGCCCTGCTTAGCTTCAGTGTATGTCATGTTTGCATTGTTTTTATGTCTTTGTTTTTATTTAATTTTTTATACCTTCTGTACAGCACTTTGGTTCCACTTGTGGTGTTGAAAGTGCTATATAAATAAAGTTGAGTTGAGTTGAGTTGAGCGACTCGAGTGAAGCCGGTGAAGCTGGCGAGCTTTCACGGGCTGGAGAAGGCCCGTTGGAGTTGGAGGGGCGTGATTACGGAGGTTAAGAAGACGCCCAAACCGTGAAACCTACGTCATCAGGCAAGGTGCTCCAACGCAGAGGGGAGGGGAAATTTCAGATTTTGATTAAAGATTACAAAGCCAAAAAATTTTTTTGTGTGGATTGACTTGCATGGATGAATTGTTCACCACAAAACGATCAATTTAGGCAAACAAAGTAAGTATGGTCAATTTTGAATTCATGGGGACTTTAAAAGTGTAAAATTTACTATCACATCATTTACTCACCTTAGAAGAGAATAAAGTTTGATATCTGCGAGTGCGACTACATAAAACATAATAATGCACACAATAACATTAACACCGTTTACAGTGACACCAATTGAACAAAATGAGAAGGCGACCTCGGCCTGTTTCATGAGTAGTGGGACAAAACAGGCTGCTGGACTGCGAATGTTAGTCTCTGTATCCAGCTGATTGTTTTGGAGTTGAATCTGTTAAAAACATAATAAGAGGTATTCACCAACGAATTGATACCTCTCGTTCAATATGGTGTGATGTTGCCAGTTTGGATATGAGTTTCGTAGGCTATTAAACAAATCAAATCTTGATTATTGACAAGGAAACTCTAAATTTTGCGCCACTCTGTAGACTTCATCACTACTGACTATTTTACATGGCAAAAATCCTGTTAAACATCATCACTGCGTAAGAGACACTCAGAGTCAAATTAATCAAAAGAGAAGTATTATTCTTGCAAGAATAGGTTCAGTCTAGTTAGTACACAGAAGTTACGCTGTGCAAGAGAGTGACACACAACAGGAAGATATGAGACAGCCTTTATACTTTTTTCAAGGTTCCTCTTCACCCGCTGTACCTTTCACCCACCCAGATAAGGTCCTTACTGCTGTTCAGTCTCTACTTAAAGACACAAACTGGTACTGAAATAAACTGGCCGTCTCTACGGTCAGAGGTCCTGTCCCATATGTTCCTGAAACGTCACGCACAAGCACGTACACATGCATATTTTTACTCATTGAATAGGTTCAATAGAAACACATGGCTCAGACTACCTAGTAATCTTCACTACTGATCAATGTAAGATTAAAATTTCCACAACAATGTACAGAGGGCACTCCAGGTGTGTGTATGCTCAGCATCATATTTAATAATATTGATACGATCGTTGCATAACAGCCATTTGTTACAGTCATCAGTGACACAGAAAATGTACAGTGTTGACAGAATAACCATATTTTCCACATCACACATGTAGCCAGTTTTTATGGTTTCTATAAACATATAGTTTTTATGGTTTCTATTCTACAGTTTTTATGGTTTCTACTAATAGAACCTATTTAAAATGAGGGAATCAAGTCACCTTTATTTATATAGCACTTTATACAATACATCTAAAATATATATAAAGTCCAGAACAATTGTTTACAATTTGTGTGGTTACCATATCATATATGATCATAAGCATAATTACACAAAATTATATATGAGATCAGGGCTAATTGTCACACAGGAGAATTGTCATGTCAAAAGTCTACTTAAATGCATTTACTCTAGCTGTGGCTTTGTATGCTGGTTTCTAACATCCATTTTAAACTTTTTTTTTGTAAATTCTGTCCTCAAAACTAAAATCCCTATCAGATTTTTGCTTTAGTGATTGCATAACAAATGAACACTTGTATTTTACAGCTACAATAATAACATTACATTGCATTCATTGCTTATAATTTGTTATATAATTAAATGCATACAATAATTCATTTTTAATAATGATTTTTTTCCATTCCAAATTGTATAAAACATGAATGAATCTGGAAGAGCTCAAGGCCCAGCAAACCATGAGCACCATAAATCCAAAAGGTGGTAAAGGGTGAATATTAAACATTGACAGCAAATGTATGTATATTTAAAATAAAACAATTCTGTATGCCGTTTTTCTAGTGCTATATAACTTTGCATAAAATGTTATACAGAATTATATTGAAATATTCTGCATTTTAATGATTATTTTTCCTTGTGAGATCTTGGTATGAACTTCAGTGTGATGGGAACCTTCGGCTGAAACATAACATTCAGCTCTAGAGGGATCTGGAAATAAACAAGAGAAAATAAAGAATAGTGGATTTGTAAATTTGTGTTAAATTTAGAGGTAAAGCACAGTCTGCCACACATTCCTGATTGTCTCTATATGATGACAGTCAATGTACCAACCTGTGTCTCTTTACTTGTTTCCACAGTGAAGTTCTGAAGAAGCTTCACAACAAGAAGTTTCATGATCATTAGGGCAAATCTCATTCCAATGCAATTTCGAGGCCCGAGTCCAAAAGGCATGAAAGCATACTGGTTAACCTCTGATTTACTCTCTGGGCTGAACCTGCAGAGAAATATTGTAGAGACAAAATGTGAGAAAAACTGAATTGAGAAAAATTGTGGCGGTGAAGGAAATGTTCAGAAAGCATCAGTAGCTCAGTTTCCATCCACTTACTTTTATGTGCATTTTTGTAATATCGCATTTTGGAAATGCTAACATGCATAAATTATAAAAATGTGCATTAAAGAAAACCGTATGTGTTTAATTGAAGCGGATACATTTTTTATTCAATAAGAAGACATGCATGTAAACTACGATGGAAACACATTTATCAAATAAATCCCTCAATATGCAAAAAAAAAAAAAAAAAAAATTTTTTTGGATAACTGACTAACCAGCGGAGAAATTTCACTGCACAGCATCTCAAACACCAGCATCCGAACATGACAATGTTTATTGCATTTCTTCTGCACGCTCTGAAATAGTCATTTATGATGTAGGAAAAAGAGACAGTGCAAAATTTTTTTTGCAGCAAATTCCCAGGAAGTAACAATTTTGTTGTCTTGAACACATTGGATAGAAACACTGCTTTATTTGCAAATGTTTTATGCAATATTCCAATTCGCAGCTTTGGATGGAAACATAGCTACTGTCTGATAGATGAATCACATCACCTCTCTGGCCTGAACTCATCAGGAGAATCCCAGAGCTGCGGGTCACGACATAAAACATATGTAGGAATTCCAACCAGAGTGTCTTTTGGTATCGTCACCCCATTGATCTCCACGGTCTTCTTACAGACCCTTTCTAAGCGTGGGGCAGTGGGAAGGAGACGCATTGATTCGTTGATGGCCATTTCCAAGTAATCCATTTTCATCAATGCATCGTATGTGATGGGAGACTGAAAAAAACGAAACAAGATATGTCAAAGTAAAACAACTGAACTCCAAATTCTAAAACTGCCTTAAAATAGTTTCTCTACACCAGGGGTTCTGAACTCTGGCCCCCAAGATCCACTTTCCTGCAGATTTTACCTCCAACATTGATTAATTACTTCAGTTTGATTAGTGTTGGAGCAAAACTCTGCAGGAAAGTGGACCTTAATGGCCAGAGTTCAGAAACCCTGCTTTACACAAAACCTGTGAACAGAGCAGAAGCCGGTGCGCTCACATCAGGAGGGAAGTTTGTGTCGATCTCCCCAACCAGCTTTTCCAGGCAGTCTGGATTAGTCGTAAGATTATAGAGGAGGAAAGTGAGAGTGGTGCTTGTAGTCTCATAACCTCCAAGGATGAAAACGAGGGACTGGGAGAGAATCTCATGGTCTGTTAGTCCTGTTGAATTCACAAAACAGCATATTTGAAAACAAGTTCATGTGCATTTGAATGTGTAAAATCTGTACGGTCTCTCAAACCTTTTACTAGTTGGTCACTTGTGGTGTCCTTAGCTTGATCATCAGATATTTGACTCTGGATCATGAGCTTGAGAAAATCTACCCGACCCTGATTAAAAACACAAAGTTAAAATCTACTGCGGCATCAACAACTCTTCAAAATCTGAAGCTGTAATTGAAAAGTGAAATGGTGACAAACATACATCTGATTTCTTGCTGTGGTCATCCTTAATCT
The DNA here is from genome assembly GCF_029890125.1 of Rhinichthys klamathensis goyatoka. NCBI lineage: Eukaryota > Metazoa > Chordata > Actinopteri > Cypriniformes > Leuciscidae > Rhinichthys > Rhinichthys klamathensis. Next base: position 1,412,064 of record NW_026606712.1, read on the forward strand.
TTCTCAGGGAATTGTAGAAAAAATCCATTGACGAACTTGAAAAAAGACGTATACCCATTTTTCCCAAAAGATTAGCAACGGAGGGAAATAATGCTGAAATAATAATATACATTTTTTTTTGAGATCTTAAAACTAATTATTTTATCATGTAAAAAGATGGAAAGCTGATTTAGAATGCAAATCAACAACAAAAGCAATTTTTATTATACAAATGACATACTTTGAAGCAGAATAAGAGGACTTGACAGAGTGATCTGGAAAAACTTCTTGATGTTAGTAACGAAAGGATCATCTGGATTGTTTATAGAGTCGATGTCAACGCTAAAGGAGGAGCTGGCGACGACATCCAAACTGTATGGAGCGAACACTCTGGAATAAAATTAGAGTTGATTTTTAATTAAAGAGATAATTTACACATCATTGCATGTGGTTTTTTCAGTGATACACAAAACTAGAAAGAAATATTCTAATGATATTCATTTAGTGAAAGTTTAGCTGTAAATGCTTTAGTTAAGTTCATGATTGACAGCGAATGTCTTTATGTGTTAAAGTTATGCACTTTAATGACAGACGTAACGTACTCTTTTATTTTCACTGACTGCTCGTGGTCTCGCTTTTGCATATTTTTAATAAAACGATCTGCATGTGTCACAGCTATGGGAAATATCTGAAACAGATTTAAAAAGAAGTGTTAGTTACGCAAGTCTGTGAGCAACAAGTACAGTATAACATATATATTTTATAATAGTATATAATAAAAGGTATTGGCAATAAAAACGTTTTAATACAGAGAGACTAGAACTTTGTTCCAAATCTGTGGAACAACACTGGACCCCATTTTTATGAACAAAAAACACACAAATATTTCTTCACTGCATCTTCTTTTGTAAAACAGAGAAAAAGAGAGAAATTCATTCAGGTTTAGAACAACACGGAGGTGAGTAAATTATTCAAATTTTCATGTTTGAGTGAACTATCCCTTTAAGGACCTGTTCTATACCTCCTTCAATCGTCCACTTGTGAAATACGGAGAGAGTGAACCACGGATTCGCTTCCATTGCTCATCTTTAGTTATAGTTATTCCATCAGCAAAGGGGCCGGCCAGGTCTGCATTTACCTCCTGTACAAACCCCCCCCAAAAAAAAGAAAAAAAGAAAAGAAAAGATTTTTACTGGGGTGTAAAAGGAATCCTCAGTTTCCTGCCATTATGGAACTTTCTGGATGACTGTGAAGGTGAGCTTACCCTTCTGTTAGTGAAGGTAGAATAACATTCTTTCACCATAACTGTTTTGATCATTTCCAGGTCAGTGACCATTAGTATTGGGAGTCTTCCATCATAAATCCTGAGTAATGGAAGGAATATAGATTAGTTTGCATTCACAGTGACCCAGGCAAATACCTACACAACCATTCAAAAGTTTTGGGTCAGTATGAAAACAAAAAACTCTTATTCAGCAAGGATGCATTACATTGATCAAAAGCAGTAAAGACATTTAAAATCTTACATATTTATAATAAAATATTTTGAATAAATAATGTTCTCTGGAACTTTCCATTTATCAATAAATAAAATCCTTGACAATAATGAGAAATGTTACTTGAGCAGCAAATGATCTGAAGGATCATGTGACATTATAATGGTGCTGAAAATTTAGCTTTGACACCAAAGGAATGTATTACAGAAAATATACTAAAATAGAAAGCAGTCATTTAAAACTGTAACAATATTTCACAAGATTACTGTTTATACTGTATTTGATTAAATAAATGCAGCCTTAAGTGAGCATAAGATACTATCATCTAGCACATCATTTAGCCATCAGAGCTGCCCTGAACTTAAGTATTACATATTAACGACAGATATTACAGTACAGCTTTCAAAAGATTCTTTAACACAGTAAATGTATAACTGAGACTCACCCCCAAACTTTTCCATACTTCTTAGCACACTCCATATCAAAATTGTAAAAACCCTAAAATACATACATTCAATGAAAGAGAGTCTTATTACTCCAGCATCAGTTTAATACATATTCCCATATTATTCTAAAGACATTACATAGTGAATTACTAACTTTAGTGTATGAGAGAAATGTGCCAACGAAAGGCCAAGGTCTTGGTCCTGGAATTCCAAGTTTGTTGAAAAATCCATGTGGCCACACACCATAACTACAGTGTGATAAATTATCAACAAACAACCACATGAGACCCATACCCATTACATGTAGATGTAGTAGCCTAAATATATATCTTAAACATATGAACTGTACAGTGTGATAAAGTAAACAAACATAAGACAACACACAACACCTAATTAAAAATGAGACACGTTAAATACAGATAACTTAGATAAACTTAAAGCTACTGATGGTTGCTTTGACCTGCTTTTGATGTTCAATACTCACATAAACAGGAGAGTTATGACCAGAACCACCAGGGTCCAGGTCACAGACAGACACGGGAGGTCAATCATTGTAAGTCAACTCAGCTCTAATCTTCAGTCTCTTCCGCTTCAGCTGAAGTCCTAATGCACAGTTGCACGCAGATGCTATTGGTTTTATTCACGTTAGACGGCGCATGCGGCATGGAGCTGGAAGTGGGCGTAGTTTACAGGTGCGCAGGGCGACCAAATAAGGAATACATCGTCAGGTTATGACACGTTTGAACGTTATTTTTACTTTGGAAAAATTTTAAATAGCTCAGCGATATGCCCCGTGCCAGGTTGTGCCGATAGACGACAATCAGTTGATATGCAATTCGCCGATAGACGACGATTAGAAGATGATCAGCATCAGCTATCGGGCTTCAATTCATATTACAATTCATTTGCCCCGCAATAATTTTAAAGCGCATCACCCCCTAACCGACGAGCTATAAAATATTAGTTAGATTAGATTAGCCTATAGGCTACTCCTAAAAAAAAAAAAAAAAAAACTTGTTTAACACGAAATACTTTATTTTTTACTTTAATGTTTTTACTTTCACTCTTTCTGTAGTGAATAATTGACTGGGGTTTGAGACTTCTTCGCCGACATATAGAGCAAAGTTAATTTGCACATTGATTGTGTGATATCTGGCTCGCCTTCATGTTTCAAAATGTAAATATTTCCAATATTGTGCGAAAATTTAATTCCTTTAATCAACAATTGCTCGCAAAATGATGGACAGCGATTTAGATTTTGGACGTGTCATTTCCTGAGATAAAACAAGTAAATTATTAAATAAGTGAGTAAATAAACAAACAAGTTGCCTACCCAAATCAATTTCAGTTGTTTTAGCTCAATCTATTAAATAAGAAATTATTGATGCTATTGGTTTCAGTGGCGCATGCCCATTGTAGCCTATAGGGCAAATTCAGGTAAAGTGGGTCACTTTTTGTTAAAGATACCAAAGGTTTTCTTTTTCACTAGGCCTGGTGAATTGTAACTATGTACAGAGAGCACTCCAGGTGTGTGTATGCTCAGCTTCCAATCACATTTAGTAGGCTAATATTGATACCATCTTTGCATAACAGCCCTTTGAAACAGTCATCAGTGACAGAAAACTTTACAGTGTTGACAGAATAACCATATTTTCCACATCACACATATAGCCAGTTTTTATGGTGTTTCTACTAATAGAACCTATTTAAAATGAGGGAATCAAGTCACCTTTATTTATATAGCGCTTTATACAATACATCTAATATATATTAAGTCCAGAACAATTGTTTTCAATTTGTGTGGTTACCATATCATATATGATCATAAGCATAATTACACAATATTATATATGAGATCAGGGCTAGTAGTCACAGAGGAGAATTGTCATGTCAAAAGTCTACTTAAATGCGTTTTCTTTAGATGTGGCTGTCACAGTCATCGTCTGCACTCTGCACCATTCTGTCTTCGTCTTCACTACACTTCCCAGAATCCCTCGTGTCTTCACACCTGAACTCACTCCCTCACTACACACCTGTTCATCGTCTTCATCATCCGTGTCACCTGTCCTCACCTCTTACTGATTGAACAGAGGGAAACTAAATACAGATACAAATGACTGTATTGGTTTCCCTCTAGTCAGTCCTTGTCGGTTCTTGTTTATGTTACATGGTTTTGTGCGTGAATACCTTCTGCCCGTCCACCTGTTTGGATTATTAGTAAATGTTTGAATTGGAGCCTTTTGACTCTGCACCACACCCGTGACAGTGGCTTTGTATGCTAATCCAGTTTAATAACATCCAGTTTAAACCCACTTAAATTACAGTTTTTTTTTTTTTTTTTTTTTTAATTCTGTCCTTAAACGTCCTTTTGCTTTAGTGATTGCATAACAACTGAACACTTGTATTTTACAGCTACAATAATAACACATTACATTGCATTCATTGCTTATAATTTGTTATATAATTAAATGCGTACAATAATACATTTTTAATAATGATTTTTTTCCATTCCAAACTGTATAAAACATGAATGAATCAGGAAGAGCTCAAGGCCCAGCAAACCATGAGCACCATAAATCGAAAAGGTGGTAAAGGGTGAATATTAAACATTGACAGCAAATGCATGTATGATATTTAAAATAAAACAATTCTGTATGCAGTTTTTCTAGTGCTATATAACTTTGTATAAAATGTTATACAGAATTATATTGAAATGTTCTGCATTTTAATGATTAATTTTTATTGTGAGATCTTGGTATAAACTTAGCTACTTAGAAACATAGCTACTGTCTGATAGATGAATCACATCACCTCTCTGGCATGAACTCATCAGGAGAATCCCAGAGCTGCGGGTCACGACATAAAACATATGTAGGAATTCCAACCAGTGTCTTTTGGTATCGTCGTCACCCCATTGATCTCCACGGTCATCTTACAGAGACCTTTCTAAGCGTGGGGCAGTGGGAAGGAGACGCATTGATTCGTTGATGGCCATTTCGTAATTAATTTTCATCAATGCATCCATCGTATGTGATGGGAGACTAAAAAAAAAAAAAAAAAAAGATATGTCAAAGTAAAACAACTGAACTCTAAATTCTAAAACTGCCTTAAAATAGTTTATTCCTTTAAAAAACATACATGAAAACGACAGAAGACACAACGACAGAAGAGTTCTTAAAGTGTCAAATAGAGTATCACATCGATTTTACTCACCTTTGACAAGAGGAGAGTCTGAGTTTGATATCAGCGACTTATTAAAACCCACTTCCTCTGTGTTCTATTGAACAATAACATTAGCAATGTTATTCATTCATTGTATTTAAACAGTTTATAGTGACACCCATTGTGCAAAAAGAGAAATGACTTTAGACTCTGAGAGTTAAGTCTGATTTTTATTTTATATATAGCATGCATGATTACATGATTCTATAACCTACGAATGCATGCTTCAGCACTTAATATGTTTCAATGCCTCCAGATAGAAAACAAAATGGGTGTTGTCATGTTAAATGTTTATGAATGATGATCAATGAAAGAATAAACGGTTTCAGTTGTTTTAGCTCAATCTATTAAATGACACAGAAGTAATTAGTATTGATGCTAGTTTGCATTGGTTTCAGTGGCGCATGCCCAGTACCTAGGGTGAATTCAGGTAAAGTGTGTCACTTTTTGTTAAAGATACCAAAGGTTCCCTTTCGAGAGCGGTAACTCTACATTGCGTAGCTAACGCTGCGGCAACTCCTCCCTTCTCCACTTTTGTTGAAATCTTATAGGCTAACGCCAGCTTGGAACAACTGGCCAATTGTCGCACAGTATGCAAATACTGACAGGCTGAGCGGGTTTTACAGTCGCTATTTCGTGGTGCCAAAGAAAAATGCAGGACTCCATCCGATTCTGAACCTGAGACCCATCAACCGAACACTTCACAAGTGCGCGTTCAGGATGACAACACTGAAGCAGATCCTGGCACAGATCCGTCCCGGGGACTGGTTCGTTTCAGTGGATTTAAAGGACGCGTACTTTCATAGTCAAATAGCGGCGCGCCACATACAGGCGCTCCCTGAGATTTGCTTTCGAAGGCGTGGCATACCAGTATTCAGTGCTTCCGTTCGGGCTGGCCCTAGCCCCTCGCACTTTTTCCAAATGTGTGGACGGAGCGCTTTCTCCCCTCAGAATGCACATTTTGAATTATCTGGACGATTGGCTGATTTTAGCTCACTCAAGGGATGTGCTAATCAGTCACATGGAAACGCTACTTCACCATCTGGATAAGCTGGGACTGAGTGTGAATGTGCAGAAGAGCGTGTTTATCCAGAGTCAGACTATAACATTTCTTGCTGTTGCGTCAGCGCTCTGAGACCGTTGCGCTACCCGGATGTGTTCAGCCCAGGAGTACCTTTGGGACTAGTGACACAACGCACCGTGGTCTCGATAGATGCCTCGACCTCAGGCTGAGTCACAGAGACAGAGACACATTAGTCTCGCATAGCCAGACCTTCAGACTGACGGCTGAAGGTCTGGAATTCATAGCAGCTTTCTTTGGCCAAGGCCCGCCCATAAGGACGTTTGACCGACATGTCAAACAACCAATTACAGTTCGTTTCGTTCAGCGTCACGTTTCGGGGCGTTGAAATGTCCCCACAACAACAGACCGGCGTGCAACAAGTCAGTCAGCATAGAAAATCAAAGAAGGAGAAGAAAACCGAACACAATACTGAATCGGCCAGCTGCGATGTCAGCGTCTGTTGTTTCATGTTTGCCCGCAAACGCGGCTGATATCCCCTTCGCAGTTAGGTACTTCACTTGATCTTCCATAATAGATAGGAGGGGACACACAACTAGTAAAATTGGATCTGCTGGGAATCCTTCTAAATGCTGACAAAGGGTCGGCCAGGCTTGGAAAATAATACTCTTCCCAAATCCCGTCGGCAAACAGGCTAAAATATCTCTTTTTGTCTCCACTAAGTGCCTCAAACAAAACTCCTGGACATCTCTTAAAGAGTCTATGCCGTGAACCTCGCATACTTTTGAGAATCCTACGTTTAGCTGATCTTGATAAATGCTCATTGTCACTCATGTAAACACAACAGTTTTTCTTCCGCATTTACACGTCTGCGCTTTGTTTCCCGGCGGACCGAAAATAAACGCGACACTCGCGCCCCCCCGGAAATCCGATAAAATTCAACCAATCAGATGACGACTTCGACATTCCTGAAGTGTTTCCAGTTAAGTGTACCATATGCATCAGACGTTTAGCCAACGTTCCGTGGGCGTGACGTCTGAGGCTGAGACTAGTGACACATAAACCGCTTGGAATTAAAGGCGGTGTCCTTAGCCCTGGAAGCTTTTTGGTTGAGGTTGGAGCAGAAGCATGTACTGATTCGGACCGAAAACATGTCTGTGGCTTAATATATAAATTGCTAGGACGGAGTGCGCTCCAGAGCTCTTTTCAAACAGACTGCGAGCCTCCTGTTGTGGGCGGATCGACACTTTCTCTTCATCAGAGCGGCGCATATCCCCGGTCTCCTAAACCGCGGAGCGGACATGCTTTCGAGGAACGGGATTCCTAAAGGAGAGTGGAGGCTTCACCTCGCATTGGTGCAAATGATTTGAGATCGATTCGGGAGGGCGGACATGGATCTGACACGCACTGTCAGACGTTCTTCTCCCCGTTGATGGGAGATGCTCTGCCATCGCATTGGCAGAAAAAAAGGCTTTCTGCGTTCCCTCCGGTGAAGATTCTGCCTATGGTGTTATGTAAAATCAGGGAGGAGATATGGCACCCCAGCCCAGAGCTGTGGAACCTTCATGCGTGGACGCTTCAGGGACCTTAAAGAGCGAGACACTCTCCCCTCACGAGTGCTGGGCACACTCGCGCGCCTTCGACTAGGCACCTCTACACTCTAAAATGGGGAGCTTTTGCAAAATGGTGCCAGGACATTGATATCGACTCGGTGATCTGTTCCGTGCCGGATGTTTTGCGCTTCCTACAGCACAGACTGGATAGCGGGCTTTTGCCATCCACGCTGAAGGTGCGTGTGGCCGCTATTGCTTCGTTTCGTTCCCCGCTTGACGGGCAATCTATCGGTAAGCACACTCTGGTGACCAGATTTCTCAGTGGAGCGAGGAGATTATGTCCTTCAAGGGCCGCCATCTTTGCCGCCGTGGGATCTAGCTCTAGTTCTAAGGGCTCTCTCTCTACCACCATTCAAGCCCCTAGCTTCGATTCCTGTTAAGGAGCTCTCCCTGAAAACGGCTTTGCTATGGGCTAGCGTGTTATGGGCAACAACAACTCAACCTGTAAGAAATCGAAAGGACATAAGTACTCGTTCAATCAACTTTTGACCTATAACCCATGTTGAACTTGCAAAACCTACATTCAAATCTGAGAGTTCTCAACTGCAATCGGGTGAAAGAGACAAATTTAGCCATCTAGCTCCATAGACTCCCATTCATTTTGCACTCGGACGATCGCCCCCAGTGGAACTCTGGTGGAACTACAACCAAAATTCGGTACAATAGGACTTAATAGGGAGTGGCCAGGCTTTCCGTAGACAGGCTTTGGTCTGTCTCATCCGTAGCTGGTGTAGCTTGGCCCCGTTTTTATCTTCACTATACTCTCACGGAGGGATTTAATACAGTTCCTGCTGCATTCGCTACAAAATGTAGAGTTACCGCTCTCGAAAGGGAACGTCTCCGGTTACTATCATAACCTCGGTTCCCTGAGGGGCGGGAACGAGACATTGCATCTTTTCTTTTCTTTTCTTTTTTAACCTTTGTTAACTTTAAGGTCCTCTTTAAGAGATCGTGAAACTAATCCATTTAAATTGAGCGGTTTAGTCCAAATTTTCTGAAAAGACACGATCACTTTATGATGAACAGATTGAATTTAGGCTTTTATTCATATGTGAACATTCATCAACTCACACATCACTTGTGGTAAACGGAAGCTCAAACATGTGCGAGAACCAATGAGGTTAATTATTGTGTGTTACACAGCACATTTGAGCTTCTGTAAGAACCAATGAGATTCATTCTCGTGTTACGCAGCACGTTTGAGCTTCTGCAAGAACCAATGAGATTCATTCTCGTGTTACGCAGCACGTTTGAGCTTCTGCAAGAACCAATGAGGTTCATTCTCGTGTTACGCAGCACGTTTGAGCTTCAGCAAGAACCAATGAGATTCATTCTCGTGTTACGCAGCACGTTTGAGCTTCTGCAAGAACCAATGAGATTCATTCTCGTGTTACGCAGCACGTTTGAGCTTCTGCAAGAACCAATGAGATTCATTCTCGTGTTACGCAGCACGTTTGAGCTTCTGCAAGAACCAATGAGGTTCATTCTCGTGTTACGCAGCACGTTTGAGCTTCAGCAAGAACCAATGAGATTCATTCTCGTGTTACGCAGCACGTTTGAGCTTCTGCAAGAACCAATGAGATTCATTCTCGTGTTACGCAGCACGTTTGAGCTTCTGCAAGAACCAATGAGGTTCATTCTCGTGTTACGCAGCACGTTTGAGCTTCTGCAAGAACCAATGAGATTCATTCTCGTGTTACGCAGCACGTTTGAGCTTCAGCAAGAATCAATGAGGTTTATTCTCGTGTTACGCAGCACGTTTGAGCTTCAGCAAGACCAAATTTTTAATTTCACTTTTAATGAGAACAACCAGAACAACCTGCGTCAAGCAGGTTCGGTTGATCTTGTAAGACTGGAACAACTGGAAGAGAGGGCTACTCTCTGAGAAAACAAAGGAAATTAACATTTGAACTCTCTATTCGCTATTTTACCATTCCCATCCGAGACACGATCACACTTGAGTTGATCACCTCCCAATTTACACATCATTCCCCTCACCCATCCCTACCTGAATTCACCCAACAATCTATATGGTTTGATATGAACAATTATCATACAGTATTATACATGTTTGGTATTATTTGAAATGTCTCAGTGCGACTGGTACAAATGTCTCATTCCCACAGAAGTAAACCAAAAAGGTAATAAGGTGTGGAGGGTTTAGAGATAGCCCATCTTGTTGACTGCTGTGGGTGTGCCCCCATGTAAATCAACTTCTTTTGCCAGTAAGTCTGGGTCGGTGATTAATGCAAATTCCCACTGTGAACTCATGTTTACATTTTAAAAGAGGTTTCTGCCTTGGTCTGAGTATTTAGGGAGATGCTGAAGAAGGCTCGTGGCGATTTGTAACTCAAATTAGCCCGTGATGCGGAGTGTGTGCAAAACACTTTGGATCATGTATTTTATAATGTCAGGTTCGCATCTTCTTTCTTTATTCCAGAGCATTTTATGTTTTGTATTTATTATCTTTGAACTGATTATGAAATTGGCATGATACATTTACCTGACATAGCCTAATAAATTGTTACATTTGATTTATTCTGACTCTGAAATTGTTTTCCCAAGTAGATTAAACTGATTCGTATGTTACCGCAAGTTTTGCGTCAGATTAGTGATGACTAATATTTGGAGCTAATTCAAGTGTAGGGCTACTTGGTTTGCAAAGACAAGTGAATTTCCGTTTAGGGCAGCAAACGTGCTGCTTGACCAACCTAAATCTCTTACCTCTGTTTTAATTTAATGTTACTTTAGATAAGTGTACGTGGGAAATCACGGCATGGCCAATCACGGTGACAAAAACTGACGAGCTTGTGATCGTGAGACCCGCGTTAAACAGAAGGCGTGAGGACCTCAGAGCAAAATAGCTTCCTAATATGAACGGGTTTAATTATATTTTACTATATCAAAGTTTCAGTTGCGTAACAATTTATTAGCAGTCTATGGAGGGACAGAAAGCTCTCAGATTTCATCAAAAAGATCTTCATTTGTGTTCCGAAGATGAGCGAAAGTCTTGCGTGTTTGGAATGACATGACAGGGTGAGTAAATGATGCCATAATTTTTGTGTGAATCTTCCCTTTGAATGACCCACGCCACTTTACCTGAATTCACCCTATATAGGCTATTTCTAAATAGCTTTTGGGTGAACAAAATAGAACCACACTAGCTTACATTTAGACCAAAGTAAACTACATGAAGGCAGATTTAAACTGAAAGGCTGAATGGTGATTTTAGGATAAGGATGTTGTTAGTACAAGTTGTTACATTTATAAATTTTTTTTTTTTTACATGGATTACAGTATTTGTTTTCACAATATTTATTGTTGTTTTTGTATGTTACCTTTACATTTATCTGTTTCATGAATTGTTTTACTGTTTAAATTTAGCAGAAAAGAAACATAATTTTAAACTGTTAACACTTCACTCCTTCATTCAAATTGTTACAATAATAAATTGTCCATGACCTCCCCATCTTTCAGCCGTCAGTCAGGACAGGGATACAAAATACAGCTATGGTCTATTCTGTAATGAAAGGGATCATTTAATTAAAAATCAAGCCCCGCCCTACATTTTTATTGTGCGAGAAGCCGTTTCACTTGGATATACGTCACAATAGGGAAGAAAAGAATCGCAACTTACGTTCCATACCCACTTTAACAGTTGTTATGATTTAGTGATGGGTGCATGTTGAAGTAATATCAAGAAGACACCTCTGTAGTTGGAGGCATTAAAGTAAACAACAAGCATTTAATTTATCATAAAAAATCTTTACTTCATGAAAGTCCATGACATACACTTGTGCTAAAACACTGGGTGGGATTGAAACAAACATATCCATAACAGTACACTCTTGTTTGATTACTGTATTTGTTGTGTTGGCATTTTCAAGAACTGCAAAAATTCATACTTCTTATGAAAATACAACAGAACTACTGTACGTCACTTCTGAAGAACACTACAGCGAACAACAAAATCCATACAAATTAATTCTAAAATCGCACTGTAAAATTACACTTTTTACAAGCCTGTAAAAAAAGGAAAACAAAGATTCGATCATATTGAAGAAAAGAAGGAAACTGAAGTATTTATGGCTCAAAAGTGCAGAACATTATGTGTAAAGCAACTGCATACTGATCTCCTCACATACAATTCCTACATTCATTCATTAAATAATTTCAAGTGAGTGTTTGCAGTTCCTAAGCGAGGCCAAACAGACAGGAACAAAACAAGAAAAGTAAAAGCAAAAAAAAAAAAAAAACTACGCACTTGATGTTTGATATGTGTGAGAATGAGCAATGGCACAAATCACAACACATCTGGCACTGTCTCACCGTCTGATCACACGGAGGCAGGGAACCAGAGCTGTCTGGCTTCTTCTAACAGCCTCCGTAGGTTTCTTGCTGGTGAGTCTATAGAGAATATACTGGAATCATCCGTGCTTCATTATCCAGGCAGCGTGAACGCGAATCAAATCCATTAGAGATTTACATTTCATGACCTTTACGGTCTCGAGTGCAACATGTATATATAGCGACCCTGACGGTGAGATGAGATTATTCAGACAAGAGTATACAGTAATTACAGTGTGTTTTTCACTTAGCTTTTTCCCGTGTGTTCTTTTCAATGTGGTGATGTTACGTGTGAATATGTGCCGTTCACTAGAGCGGGAATGTCTCGTCACATCTACAGGCTTTTTCTGTTGCGTCCTGCTTAATAAAACCCACAGACATTTATGCATCTTTCACATCCAAGGCTGCAAACAGGAGGGACACATACAGTAACAGTAACTCTTCGGTATTGGCATATAAAAATCGTTTCTTTTTTTTTTAAAACCTCTTCTCCCCTTAATAATAATCACGATCACTAATCGAGTACATTCAGGATCCAGCAACTCGTTGAGCGGTTCACATGTGATGTCTCTTGTAGTGCTTGTGGTGATAGTACTGTGCGAAATCAGAGAATTTCCTCTGCAACTATGTTGTCCGAGCCACAAAGAGTCCTTTCTGTGCGTCACACGAACGAGGAGAAGCCTGTGACGGGTGTCCGTGAGCCTGGCGCGGGCTGGCCAGCAGGGGTGTAGACCCCGCCCACGCTGTGCTGTGTGACCACTGTCTGATAGTAGGACTCGGTGTCCCCGCTGGCACACTCCTCGTAGGAACAGGCCAGTGTCTGCTTTAGCCCCTTCTGCTGCCGCTTCCACGAGTTGAAGTACGACGGGTCGCTCATGTAGTGATTCACAAACGAGTGTTTGATGGGCTCCTCTTCGCACTCGCTGTCTGTGGCCTGATTGAACGAAATACGACAGGGTGAAATCACACATCTGGAAGATTATGTACGCTCATCCAGTCAAAATAAACACCGTTAAAGTGAATAAGCATCACTCCACCTCAGACTCGGACATCTCTGCAGGCCTCTCTGTCAGTGCGGTGCTCTCTGTGGAAACCACACCGTTGTAGTTGCTACAGATGTCTTCATCGGAATAGCGCAGTCCAGCTGGATTGGGTCGGGGAGGGGACCTGCGTGAAGAGAAAAGAAAGTGCTTAAAAATTTGTTTGCCATCCTCCCTCTAACCCTAAGTGTCCCTAGATGCAACTAAAGCCCCGTTCACACTACACGCGACTTTGTCGCTGCAAGTCGCCAGTCTTGAGGTCGCTAGTGGGCGTTCCCACTACTGGTTGACTAGTATGACATCCAAAAGACAGCGAATCAGCTTTCTTGCCGCTAAAAAACACAATTTCTGGAGGGAAAATACTAAATATAAATATACTCCGTACATAAAAACGTCTGTAGTGAAGCATGAAGATGAACAAGACACAGAAGTCGATTTTTCTCGTTGCGGCCGTTTATCTACGGCATAAGCGCAAGCGCCGGTCTATCTGGGTTCGCGAGACCATTCGGGCTCGGAGACAGCACGGCGAGTACCACTGGCTGGTGCAGGAACTGCGGCTAGATGAAGTCCGGTTCCAGCAGTACTTCAGGGGCTGAGGAGAAGGATCACGTGCGCTCCACTCCTATTGGTTGTAGCTCGCGAAAATCACTTGAAAATTTTTTTCAACTTTGTCGCGTCGCCAGACACGCCCCATCTAGTCGCCAACGGTCGCTGTCGCGCGTGTCGCCGGAAGTCGCCCGCTCACCATTGAAATGATCGCGTCGCTTGGTCGCGTGTAGTGTGAACGGGGCTTTACACCGCGTCTACACGGGAATCGAGTGGCGGGATGTGACAAAAGAACCATTATAATACTGATACTGATTCTGTCTGCACGATTTGTTCCATTTGCCCCGTTCTATTTCTGATGTACTCCACACACACGCGCTACTTCTGACAGAAGGACAAATGGATTTGTAACAGTCGCTTAGTCGCATCCGTTTAAATGAAACAATGTTGTTTTCTGTTGTGAATCCGTGTGAAATCTGCGTGAGAAAATATCTAACCTTCACGCGATATTCCACTTTTACGACATTCCATATTATTTCACACAAAAATAAAAATTCTATTATTATTTACTTACCCTTGTGTTGTTCCAAAGCTGCATGACTTACTTTCTTCTGCAGAATATTTCGGAGAATGTCGGTAATGGTTTTGGTGACCATTGACCTTCATTGTATGTAGCAAAAACAAAACAAAAAACCCATACAAACACTCAAACATTTCTCAAAATATATTCTTTTATGTTCCACAGCAGAAAGAAAGTCATACAGGTTTGGAGCGACATGAGGGTGAGTAAACTTCGATTTTTAAACATTGCTGAAGAACTGCATTGCTTGGGGGAAGAATTATTATTTGTTATCAGTCTATCTTTTTTTTTTTTACTATTATATCTCTCTTTTTCATAAGTCCCTTAAAACCCCGTTACATAAAAAGGACCATTATATTTGTGAGAAGACCCCTCGCCCCACCCACACACACTAAAAAAGGGTTTGGTCCAAAGTTAACCATGTCTTTCAAAGTTAAAGACCATTACATGCTTGTAGTAGTATTTATAACTGTTCTCCACCATTTGATTTGAAAATACAGTGGAAAATTTGATGAAATCTTCAAACTAGCCTATAACTAGAATGAAGGCATGTTTGGTCTGGGGGAAAAAATGACAGTGACCTAATTTAGCAACTGGTTAAACAGGTTTTCATGCTGAAATACACAACTCTCTAGTCTAGTCAGATTTATCAGACGACGCAAACGGAAGCTGTGTTCTTTACAGTACCTGGTGCCATTTTTCCTCAGGAAGACACTCTTGACATGAATGGGCCTGCTGTTGAGCTCTAGAGCCGTGAAGCCTCCATTGTCCAGTGTGACCGTCTCCTCCACCGTGGACACAGCTTTACCTACAGCAGTCAGCATATCATCATCACAGCAAAAACAGCACCTGGGTCAAATTTGAATCACTGTTTGCTGGACGGTGTGGGAGTCTGAGTGGGCGGACGACGTGTTTATCTGGATGAATATCCATGCGGATTTACAGCACATAATGATTATGTGAGGGAGGATGGATGGATGTGTCGTGAGAAGGCTGAAGAGGTTTGTTTTAGGTCACCTGTTCCACAGCTCTTGTACTTCCTGTTCTGTCCGTGCAAGACCAGACCAAAAACCAACAGCAACAGCAGAATCAGACCGCACAATGCCAACACGATGAGAAACCACCACTCCTCATAAAACGGGGTGTCCAGTTGGGCTATTTAGGACAAAGAAAAATGAAATGTAAAGATATGGAAGATAGAAAAGTAGACTGTTTATATTTTTGGCATGCAAACCTTGCTGACTCAATGACTGTGGGTGGTTGTTCTGGCCGGATTCTTTCTGTCTTTAAACTACGTGACTTTTGCCCAGATTTTTCCCCCATTTACAGACGAGTTGACAGAAGCTAGTATCCCAGAGGTCAGACTGCAGGTTTCGGTCAGTCGGAGTTGACAGATTTCATAGAACTTCGCGTAGTGTATGATGGCACAGATTTTTTTTTTTATAGCTTTTTAGACTACAATTCTGTCCAGTTTTTTAGAATGCATGCGGTTTTCATTTGTCATGTGTCTCCTAGAAATAAAGAGCACGTTTCTGTGTGAGCTTGCCGCGTTCTGAACAACTTGAAAGTCTGGTAGTGTGTGATCATTAGTTGTTTAGTGTTTTAAACTGTCATATAGTGTATTCCAGCCTCTAAATAGGTCTCATTCAATGCAAGTCGATGCCATGTCTTTCACCTGTTATATTGCCTACTAGGCTAAAGTGTGATCACTTCATTTCAATGATGTATTTCCAAACTTAGTGTTGTTTATTGCCATTATTAACCTTGAGTTAAATAGCAATACTCGCCAAGTTGCCAAGATATTTTATTACTTGAGAGAAGCAGCAGTGATCACATCTCCCATACTTAGAGCAGCATTGACGCATGTGTATTGGCCTGCGTCTTATCTCTAGTGCTCTAGAGCAAAGGAGAGCATGGCCCAAATGTGCCAGGACTCTCCAGTCATATGCGACAGCCGCTGATGGACTACTCTGACAGCAATACTGAGCTGCAGTGACATCAACTCACAGACAGATTGGTGCATGCCTGTGGTATGAATAATTTAGTCCCATGACACGCGAGATGTTGATAACATACTTTGCTTTTCATTTACAAAAAGGCCTCTAGGACTTGCACAACACTGCATTAATTAAGGGCTGAGGCAACATGGACGGTTTTTTTGAAAGCACAAGCCAATGGCCAAAGAGAAAGACAGAGAAGAAAGCTCTCTTCTTAGACAGCTTCATATTTTTTTTCATATTTCTTTGTATACTTTAGTTGATATCATTGAAATCCTGCTTTAAAATTAATGCTTTTGTTACTGACAGAAATCATGTTAAGGTTAAAGCTAAAATAAAAGCACAAATTAAAAACACTTTGTTTGGCTATTGTTATCAACAACAAACTAATCGGGTGAGACTACGTAAGTAAGCATTTTGAAACCTTTTCTACAGTGTTATATCTCAGATATAATATTTAGATACAAAGGTCTTGACTATATTTGTTCAACACATACATCTCGCTTCAGGTTCCTTTTAAGGCATTGGCCTCTGTACGACCTCAGTTTCATTGATATACTTTCCTTTTAAAGCAATAGGTCAGTCATTGGTTGTATCATCTGTGATAAGGGAGCAGACTGGTAGTTCAGAGTTCATGTGTTACAAATTGAGGATGTGGTTGCTCAACCACAGGAAAACACATGAAAACAAAGCAATCTCGATGAGTAAACATTTATAATAGCAAAAGAGTCAAAAGAAAAGCCAAACCTGTAAATCACAAATTCACAAATATTGTCTTGTTTTCCAGTACAAATATCTAAAGATTCTTAAATCAAGATACATTTAATTGAGAAGCAAAATGACACAATATATTAAGTTGTGTATGAAAAATGTATGAAAGTTTTGCTTAAAATAATCTTGTTTTGCCTTTGAATGAAGTTTATTCATTTGAGCCCATTGGTATATATATATATACATATACACTCACCGGCCACTTTATTAGGTACCCCATGCTAGTAACGGGTTGGACCCCCTTTTGCCTTCAGAACTGCCTCAATTCTTCGTGGCATAGATTCAACAAGGTGCTGGAAGCATTCCTCAGGGAGTTTGGTCCATATTGACATGATGGCATCACACAGTTGCCGCAGATTTGTCGGCTGCACATCCATGATGCGAATCTCCCGTTCCACCACATCCCAAAGATGCTCTATTGGGTTGAGATCTGGTGACTGTGGAGGCCATTTTAGTACAGTGAACTCATTGTCATGTTCAAGAAACCAATTTGAAATGATTAGAGCTTTGTGACATGGTGGAAGTAGCCATCAGAGGATGGGTACATGGTGGCCATAAAGGGATGGACATGGTCAGAAACAATGCTCAGGTAGGCCGTGGCATTTAAACGATGCCCAATTGGCACTAAGGGGCCTAAAGTGTGCCAGGAAAACATCCCCCACACCATTACACCACCACCACCAGCCTGCACAGTGGTAACAAGGCATGATGGTTCCATGTTCTCATTCTGTTTACGCCAAATTCTGACTCTTACATCTGAATGTCTCAACAGAAATCGAGACTCATCAGACCAGGCAACATTTTTCCAGTCTTCAACTGTTCAATTTTGGTGAGCTCTTGCAAATTGTAGCCTCTTTTTCCTATTTGTAGTGGAGATGAGTGGTACCCGGTGGAGTCTTCTGCTGTTGTAGCCCATCCGCCTCAAGGTTGTGCGTGTTGTGGCTTCACAAATGCTTTGCTGCATACCTCGGTTGTAACGAGTGGTTATTTCAGTCACTGTTGCCCTTCTATCAGCTCGAACCAGTCTGGCCATTCTCCTCTGACCTCTGGCATCAACAAGGCATTTCCGCCCACAGAACTGCCGCTCACTGGATGTTTTTCCTTTTTCGGACCATTCTCTGTAAACCCTAGAGATGGTTGTGCGTGAAAATCCCAGTAGATTAGCAGTTTCTGAAATACTCAGACCAGCCCTTCTGGCACCAACAATCATGCCACGTTCAAAGTCACTCAAATCACCTTTCTTCCCCATACTGATGCTCGGTTTGAACTGCAGGAGATTGTCTTGACCATGTCTACATGCCTAAATGCACTGAGTTGCCGCCATGTGATTGGCTGCTTAGAAATTAAGTGTTAACGAGCAGTTGGACAGGTGTACCTACTAAAGTGGCCGGTGAGTGTATATATATATATATTCTTGTTTTAAAGGGTTTATATTATGCCCTTTTATTGTTTTAGGGGTGCAGTAGAATATGTTTTCATGCTTGATTGTACAAAAACGCATTATTTTTCACATATTTCACATTATTACAGCACCTCTCTCCAAAGTCTGGCTCAAACACGCCGATTTCGACGAAGCCCCTCCTTCCGAAATACGAAATGTGCTGTGATTGGTTAGCTGGCCCAGTGTGTTGTGATTGGCAGTTCTTAGCGCATGTTCGGGAAATGTCCCGCCCTTCCATAACCGCAAGTTCTTCTCTAGTGTAAATTTAAATAAGGATGGCGTCAACAAACCAATTCAAGCCTGATTCAGATCCTGACAATGTTAACGAGCAAGCGAATCGTCCAGAACGGATTCATGCACAGACTTTGCAAGTATGGATTTCACAGGACGTTTCAGATTGGTATGATTTTTTTGTAATTTTCTTATACATTACAGATACGATGTTATCCACCATTTAATCGTGATATTTGTCGGAGAACTAAGGTAATACAAACAGTAATCAATCACAAAACCATGGTTCATATTCCTAAGGAGCGGTGAACCGTCTTACAAAAGCAACAGAAAACAAGCTGTTCTCCGTAAAATGTGAAGCGCAGAGATACACGTTGGGGTTATAATTTTAACCACTCTAAAATTCGTCAGCCATAGAAAGGTAAAAAAAAAATTGTTTCGGAAAAGGGGTGGAAAAAAACAGCATCTCTATGACATAGCAGCAGCTCAACCAGGCCTTTTTTCTGCCGATTCCGTGGGCGCAGATTATTTAAATGAGGAACATTGTGACTTCATAAGATCCGGAAAAATCGCATTGGACTCCAAACGAGCCGTTCGTTGGTGGATTCTGTTAAATAAAATATCTCCCTTTGGAGTGGACTTTGAGCTTTCTAAACATGCAGTTTTTTTCATGCTGAAACAGCAACACACAAACTAAAGTTGAAAAAGTGGAAAAGCATAATAGCAACCCTTTAAGAATTTATTTTGATTATATATATATAAAACCTTACAAAAACCTCAAAAGCTTACAATGACTTTAGTCAACATTACTACAGAGTTATCAAGCTTTTCACTTTAGAATACTGTTCCAAAATATTAGAACTTGAATACATGAAGGATTTGGTAACACTTGAGTCATTACTAGTAGGTTACCATGATCTTTACAGTTGCACTTTATCTTACAGTATGTGTACTTACAGTGTACTTACCTAAGAAAGTAACTACATGGGTTAAGGTTAGGTTTAGGGGTAGGTTCATGGTTACCATCTAGTTATTACCCAGTTATTGCAATTACTATAATCAGTACATAGTACATGGGGTACATGACTGTAAAATAAAGTGCTACCATCTTTACTTTAGAATTAATTATACATTGTGCATTACTCTTGTTCATTTTGAACCTGTATATAGTAGTTCTTAGTCGTCCTCTGGGAGGTATTAAAAAATAGTAGCTACTGATGTTAGAATGTTAATATTGTATTACTCATTTGATCTATTTATCGCATTTGCCAAATTATTATTATTATTTGTTTTTTTGCAGTGTGATCTCTTTCTCAACTCATTCTCACAGACAGTAATGAAATTAAACGGAGAAGACTTGGAGAAGTCTCCTGCTTTACAAATTGTTCTCCTGTAATATCAAGTGTGATCAGTTAAGATCTCCAAGATGTTTTAAACTGTGTAAAGATAAAGTGTGCAATCAAATAAGAGAACTCAATATAAACTCAATCATTTCTCAGAGCTATGCTTCTTATTTTCATTTTAAAGCCTGATACTCTTACTATATTTCTACATTTATCTCATTTGTGTGTTTTTCTTTATTTCTCCAACAGAATGTTTAGTTGGAGGTTGAAATGAAACATGTCTGATAACTACATCAAGCCAAGAAAAAGCAGATTTTCTGGGAGTGCATGGTGAGTCGAGTTCATGTGGGTGTAAAAGTCACATTAGAGTTAAATAATATCAACAGTAACTGATGCAACACCCTGTCAAAATCTCTTTGATGACTCATCACAGTACAGGAGGCCTGACATTACCTGACATGGCAGCAGAGGGCGCACTCGGCTCACCGTAGCCGAACTCGTTGATGGCCAGCACTCTGAACTGGTAGCTGATGCCCTGCCGCAGGCGGTCCAGACTCACAGAGTGAGAGGTGCTGGTGGGAGGCAGGTGCCGCACAAATGTATCCCACACGCCCTCATCTGAGGAGAGCAAGGTCACTTCCAGTGAAAATGTCATCATGAACTTGGAAGCACTAAGTTCATTACAGTGTCCCATTATACTTAGCAGATGCTGACATCAAGAGCAGCTAACAGCTGGTTCATTGCCTGACAAGCAATGTTGTTCAATGTGAATAACCATGCTGATATGGAAAGGGCAGTTATATCAATGTATCCCAGCAACAATGACAAATAAATGTTCAGTAAATGATTTCAGACCAGCAATCAGAATCTTAAACGAACACTCGCCAAGCGCCAAATGCGAGTAGAAATTAGTTTTCGGCTGCTGACTTTAAAAGGAACTGCAACATTACATGGTTTGAACTGGAAATATGAAAAACTTGTAAAAAAAATATTAAAAAAGCTATATATTCTAGTGATTTGTACCTTAGTAAAAAACAAAATTACAGAGCTTTAGGTTTTTTTCTCTAATGCAAAAAATGGAACAAAATTACGATGTACGAGTCAGTGCGACAAGTGCAGTTTATAGGATCTTCCTGCAAATTATGCAATGACTTGCATTATTCAAATATGCAACGAAGAAATAAATAATATAGTCATAGTGACAACAATATATATATATATAAAAAAAAGAAGAAGCAAAATACAGGTTTCTGGTAAGAAATGGTTGGTAAATTATGAGACTTACAGGTGTGGCAAAAAGTTGAACCTTGACTGTAATAAAGATGCATTTATTCACATGATTCTTGGTCAAATCTAAAATCTAAAGATGCTCTATGAAAGTAATTACTATATACTAGGGGTGTAACGGTACATGTATTCGTATTGAACCGTTTCGGTTCGAGGCTTCCGGTTCGGTACGCATACAAACCGAACGATTCCTTGGACCATTTTTCCTACCGACAAAATTCGCGCTGGCGCGACCGACACAACGTTGCGCAACATCAAATGGCAAGCGTAATGAAAGCGGAACGAAACTGCGCTATTGTGCTTCACGGATCGTTTATCAGTTCGGAGCAGAGCAGCAACATCTGTGCAGCGGGAGCCGATCTCGATCAAGCGACACTGTTACAACCGTTACAACACAGCGCTAAGAGATCCAGTAAAGAAAACATTTGAGTTCGCCACTGAAGTAATAACATCGCTGCGAGATCTAGTGAGAAGCATTCACATTTCTCCGTTATTACCGTAGATCTCTATTAGATCAAACAGCGCTGACGTGGACACCAGGAGAAATATTGTGCCGTGAATGAACTAATACTTTACGTCCACAGACCAGCAACATTCACCATGGATTTAATATAGTAACACTAAATGTAACCAGTTTGGCTGGAATAGTGAAATGCTTTCAAGTACTTCACACATCTTTGTCCAGCACTTCAAAACTCAAATATTATATAAATAAATAGCCTATATGAAGAGTTCAGATGCAAAAGCCTCTATAAGTGCCATTTGAAATTTTCTAGAATGATCATTTTTATGAAGCTTGTACATTTAAGTTCAGTAATTTCACTCAAATGACAATTAATAGGCAATCTTCATTGCCATTTAAGTGAAATTACTGAACTTAAATATACAAGCTTGATAAAAATGATCATTCTAGAAGAAAATTTCAAATGGCTTTTGCATCTAAACTCTTCGTATATTTAAATGTTATTTTTAATGTGATGACCAAAACATTATTTGTTCATCCTTCAAAGATGACCCCCATTTATAAACCTGAAAGTTTCACTTATTTAAAAAATATTTTTTCTTTTAACAAATAGGAAATTTCTCTGGCATTTCTTACTTTTTGCTGTATCGAAAACGTACCGAACCGTGACTTTAAAACCGAGGTACGTACCGAACCGTGATTTTTGTGTACCGTTACACCCCTACTATATACTGTATATTATACAAATATTAACATATAACGTAAAAGCAATAGGATTAAAAACACAAAATAATTTATTATTATAATAAATAATATAATATATTATTTATATATTATTTTAGTTTTTATTAAGATTTCAAATTAGCTTTTTAGTTTTCACTTTAACTTTAAGGTTTTAGTAATTTTGTTGTGATTTGACATTTTTATTAATTAAAAAAACAGATTTTTTTTTTATTATTTCTTTTTTTTTCAGTTAAGTTTTAATTTTAGCACTTCAACTTTCTAATTCCCATTTACATTTTGAACAGTTTTAGTTACAGTAACAATAACAACAGTGATTCATTTCACTTTTAATCAGTAACACTAAATTAATTTCAGAGGATTCAACATGATTTTCTTCATCACTAATAAAAGTCACGGTAGTTGAAAAAACGTTGGCAGCACTTTGATTTTCATTAAAAGTTTGATTGCTACTTTAAATTAAAGTTTTAAATATCTATATTTAAAACAGAAATATGTATAGTGAATGTTCAAAGTTTTCAAATTGAATGTATTAATAGTAATAATAAGATTTTTTCCCCGCCACGTTATAAAGTAATATAACTTAACTGTTGCCAAGTAACTGTAACCAAGTAACAGAAACCTGGTCCATTAACTTGGTTTTACTGATATGTGGTCAACACTGTTCTCACTCAAAAAAGAAAAAAGTGACAAAAAGTAAAGTTTTGAGTGCTGTACCTGAGGGCCGCGCTTCAATCACATAGCCGCTCACATGTCCTGCTCCTGTTTCCCCCGGTGTCCATTGGATGCTGAGCATGGATCCTGTCTTTGTGATTGACATTTCTACAGGTGATCCAGGAGATCCTAGACAGAGAGGAGAGCGTGCAGTGAACAGAGGAACAGGCGAGCAATCCGACCCTTGTGAGTACAGGAATAAAGCTAAAGCAAACGCCTACACCACTGTGAGATATTGATCCACACAGGTGTTTTTTCACAGCCTGGATTTCTGACACCTCTCTCTGAGGAGGGGGGAATGTAAGCTGTGCTCAGCGACCCTGAGAGTTTTGCTGATCTGTGTGTTGGTGTGTTTGTTTGGTTGTGGTTGTGTAGCTCACCTTTGACAGGACCTGCTGTGATGTTGGCCTCTGCCTCAGGCCCGTAGGCGATAGTCTTGGCCTGCACGCGGAAGCAATAGGTCATGCCCTTGGTCAGGTCACGCACCTTCAGCCAGCGCTGCCAGCTGCCACGGATATCCACCGTTACCACTTTAGTCACACCTAATGCGGACACACACACACACACAAAGTTTGCATGATTACACACTACCACACAAAAATCATTTATACAAACAAACATTACACAATGCTACAGTAACTTCCTACCTAAGAACAGGGAGTTAATCTCAAAATTAATTACTCTAGTTCTGTACTATGAACTATAAACATTGGCATCCATTGGAAGCCATGGAAACAATCAAAGAAAATGAGTTTATGTGAACAAATCATCACATCATCATCACACATTAAAACACTACTAGCGATGTTAAAAAAAGCCACCGTTAGAACAAGAACATTATGAAAACAGACTCTGATACAGTGAAAACATGTTATAGATTAGAGCTACACGATTCTGGATAAATTGAGAATCACGATTTTTTTGGTTTACAGTAAGATTACGATTCTCCCACGATTCTGAACTAACTCTGGCAACTAAACAAAATAAGTCATTTACTAGAGGTTCTGACAAAATGTTAATGGCTGCAGTCTATTAAAAAATATTGAATTCATTTGAATTAATTTTTTTTTTTTTAAATCGGTTTGAATTAATTATTCAATGACTCACTCAAAAAGGGTTTTTGAACAAATCTCTTGAATGATTCCATGAGAAATACATTTTTTATCAGTCATTTGTCGCCACCTACTGCTGTAAAGATGTAACTGATACAATCTTTATTTGAAGCATCAAGGTATTTTCAATAGGTGATTTACTGTATTTTGATCGGTTCCATAGGCATCAGTGTTTATATTGGAACTATCAACTTTTATCCCAGTACTTCAGCGATAATTTGAATTATGTAACAGAAATAATGATACTGCGTGGTTGAAAAGACTTGTTTGTAAAGCTGATTCATACCCATACATGATAACTGCTCTCTCTAGGTCAGCAGCAGAGCTGTGATTGTACTTGTCAAAGGCTTAATAGACATTGCTATCATTTAGGAATAAGATAGCGTGGGTGTTTAAATAGAGATTGCAATCTGTTAACGATTAATTGTGCAGCTCTACTACAGAGTACAGACTGACCTTGAATAGGGGCGGTGGGCTCATATACCACTCTGTAGCCTTCCACCACACCGTTTGGGGACAGTGGGAAACCCCAGGAGACGTTCAGAGTGCTGCTGGTCACCTCAGAGAAACTGATGAAGCTGGGAGCGCTGGGGGCTGCGAGAACGGTATAGTTTGATGAATGCAACAAATACAGACTTTCACTCTTGTCAGATACACTAGCAACAAGCCACTTAAGGCTGTGATACAGTGATTTTGCCATGATTAAGCAGTGTTCATATGCACAATGTATCCACATGAGAATCTTGAGCACATTACAGTTTCATATCACTATAATTATAATTCAAATTACAAAATAAATTTTTTCCTGAAATCTTCAGAAAGGCTGATTACTTGTATAAAACAGCAATTTGATAAAGGACTCTAAGATAGTTGTTTTATAACTTAAAACATGTTTTCGTATATTTAACTCATCACGATAATTCATTTCATTGATCAAATGAGTCATCCTACTCAAAAAGTTTATTGCGCTTTTTGGACTACTTTGTATTTAATTTTTGATGTAAAAAAATCCATCAATAATTAAATTCAAAGTTGTCAAAAAAGTGCAAATAAATTTTTGCACCATTTTGCAGCAACTAAACTTACATAAAAAAAGCTCTAAATAAGTTCGGTAAATGTTCAATAAATTGCTTAATAATATTAATTTCAGTGTTAATAAATGTAAAGTGTTTCATTCTGTTTTTAGTTTAACTGTAGAGTGTTTAAATAATTCAGTATGCGGTCACAGGTGTGAGTTCATTGGTTATTTTGTAACAGCTTTAAATGTGGCTTATCTTATTAGATTTTAGAGTCAGTTGTAATATTAGCAGAGGCGGACAGAGTACACAGCTTCGTTACTTGAGTAAAAGTACAGATACCCCTTGCTAAATTTTACTCAAGTACAAGTAAAAGTACTACAGTCAGATGGCTACTTAAGTAAAAGTACTGAAGTACTTGTTTTTAAAAGTACTTGAGTATCAAGAGTACAAGCGTACATTTTCTAAATATTGCATTACTACTGCCACAGTGTCAAGTCAAGTCATCTTCATTTATATAGCGCTTTTAACAATGTAGATTGTTTCAAAGCGGCTTTACAGAGATAAACATACAATTTACGGTAACAGAGATTGTTTTGGCTTTATAGCGATTCTTGAATAATGTTATTTCCAGCTAAAGTTAGTTTTGATTGATTCACTTTCGGCGAACCTAGACCGCCACTAAGACGACGCCGTTCTCTCTAAACAGACTTTAAACTGAACCTGTGATTAACGCTAAAAGATAAACGTTCACATGCGCATTAAGAATTGATTCTATAGTTATGTGTGTTCGAATATATGTGTGCAGGTTTGTAATTCCCTACAAACCATACCTAAACAAACAAACTACTTGTCTTTGCCTATAAATTTGATACAGAATTTTATTTTATCACTTCGGGGTAGCTACGCGAACCGCGCTTACATTTATGTACAGAAACGTGGAGTTATGAAAAATGTTAATGTTAATACCTTTGATAATCTAAAAGGAATTGAAAGTTAATTCAAGTCATTTTCATCTTTTTACCATGTTGCTTTATTTAACATTTCTCACTTGCCCACAAGGCAATGCACAATGGCAACGCTCTGACAAACCTCTGCTAGAGTTTTAAAGGATTTTTTGCACCCAAATTTGAACCTGTTTCGTCCATGGTTTCGTCTCTTATCTAAATCTGACCATGGAGTTTACTTTGGTGTCAGTTCAGAGCTGAAGGTGAAGGTGATTTGCTGATAGGCTGTCCCAATCAGTGGCGCCTGCACAATCCAATCATGTTTGAGAGGGAAACAACAAATTGAGGGTTTCCGAGATTTTTCTTTTTTCCTTTTTTTTTTTTTTTTTTTTTTTTTTTTTTAGAAGTAACGGGTACTCAAGGTTATGGATAGAAATGTAGTGGAGTAAAGAGTACAATATTTACCTCTGAGTAAAGTCATGAGTAATCCCCAAAAATGATACTCGAGTAAAGTACAGATCCCTCAAAATTGTACTCAAGTACTGTACTCAAGTAAATGTACTCCGTTACTGTCCAGCTCTGAATATTAGTAATACCTTTTAAATAGATAAAAATGACTATATCCCACTCTCTCAGAGATTTTACAATGCTAGCTATGCAAATCCGTACTCTTACACAAATGCAGCTTGTTGCTTTAGGAAATGTCAAAGTGAGGCAGAGGTGGTGAATTTCCTCTGTTTGAACAAATGAGGTCACATCAAGACCATTTGAATAATTTTAAAATTGTTTTTTTTTAGGTGACTCGTGGGTAACGAGCCCCTCCCTGTCATTTCAGTGAGGTGGAGCCTGAGGTCAAATCATTCCCCGCTTGTGCGTAATTCATTCCGACAACATTTATAGAGTGAATGATTTAATGCAGAACACATGAATTGCTAATGTGAATGATGCAACGGTGATATAACGCCACATGCTCCAAAATATGATCAGGTGTCGACCTGGTTTTCATGCATGGAGAAGAACACAATATGGAAGTGGACATATTGCCCTTGGCGCGCTGTCTGCGGTCAGATTTATAGGTTAGTCTTTAAGGGTGTAACGGTTGGTGCTCAGGTCAGAGGGGGGGCTCTGTGGTCAGTTCTGAATGGGAGTTTAATGGCGATTAGGATGATTTGTGCAGATGCTCACCTGCCTGAAGAGTGCGCCCCCTCCTGGGCTCACTGAACGGACCGTCTCCCGCAGCATTGAAGGCAGACAGCTTGACCATATAGTACGTGTAGCTGGTCAGGTTCTTCAGTCTCATGTTGGTTTCAGGCCGGAAGAGAATCTTAACTTTCTCTGTTTCATTCTGACTCTCATTCTCCCAGTAAAGAATCTACAGGCAATGAAAGACATAGGTGGATGTATAGAATTAAACTTTGTCTGGCACAAAGCACTGCATCCTGCAACCCTTTCAGCCATGACTGCATTAACAATGTATAGTGGCCCTAAAAAGTACTTAACTTACTCAACTTTTAGAGATCCATGGTTTCCCATTCAGATTCTTAAAGGAGAACTCCGGTGCAAAATGAACCTCGGGTGTAATAACACATTGGTACAGACTAAATCGTTCCCTGAGATTTGTTTTCATGATAATCGAATATAAAGAGTTTTATCTCTAAAAACAGTTTAGCTTATAACGCTAGTATATTGGGCATCGAGTAAGCAAAAAGAGATCGCTAGTTAATACCATTAACAAGGCTCAAATTAGCCCCACACTAACACGGCAGCATAATGAGTGTCCTTACATGCAAACCGAAGCATTGAGAACTTTGTAAGTGTATAGACAGTTTAATAAGAAGATACTTAACACAGACAGTACAGTTAGCGCATACAGACAGGAGCCATCTTGGAAAACAGTCTTGACCAATCGAACCACGAAGGTGAGCGAACAGTACGTGTAGATATTGAAGATAAGATAAATTATATTTATTTTCTTTTATTTTCTCTGTTGCGTTCAGTGCTTCTCTTATGCGCTCAGTGCTTTCTTCCGGAAACAACGGACCATATGAGATTCCAAGTCACAGTTCAGCTCACGTATCACCGTGTTCGTGGTTTGACTGATCGAGACTGTTTTCCAAGATGGCTCCTGTCTGTATGCGCTAACTGTACTGTCTGTGTTAAGTATCTTCTTATTAAACTTTCTATACACTTACAAAGTTCTCAATGCTTCGGACACTCATTATGCTGCAGTGTTAGTGTGGGGCTAATTTGAGCCTTATTAATGCTATTAACTAGCGATCTCTTTTTGCTTACTCGATGCCCAATATACTAGCGTTATAAGCTAAACTGTTTTTAGAGATAAAACTCTTTACATTCGATTATCATGATTAGCAGAACAGAGGGGCGGAGTGAGCGAAGCTCATTATCATTTAAAGGCATATGCACTGAAACGGCGTGCTGAAAACAGAGCTCTTTTTGACCAGGTAAAATTAGTGTTTTCTTACAATACTAATGAGAATTTTTAATTAAAGAATATTACAAACTTTTCATTTAGACCCTAAAGAATCAAATTAACTTGTATGAAAATGGCATTATATGACCCCTTTAACATGAATATTCCATATTACTGCCAGGACATTTTTATATACTGAATCAATTTCATGTATATTTCAGCAGATATTCACTTAACCTTCACCCATGGTCATTAATTCATGGGTTCTATAAAACTTACTGTCTAACACCATAATCTAATACAGTAAATCTGTGGAGAATACAAGAAAAGAAAATGAAGACAAAAGAAACAGACTGTAGCTATTCTTCCACCCTAAAGAGCTTGAAATGACAGTAGAGTTCGAGGGGAGGAGAAAAAGAGGACAGATAATAAGAGTATGAGAGAGATTGGACGAGGTGGGTGGTTTGGGGGTGTCACCTTATATCCCTGAATGATGCCATTTTGGGTCTCGGCAGGGGGCGGCTCCCACTGAACCTCCAGCTGTGTGGATGACAAAGTGTTGATCTGGATGTTCTGAGGGGCCACAGAGGGGGCTACGAAAGAGCACAGGAGATACTGTAAATACATCACACTCAATTCCTCCAGCTAACCACTACAAAAGACATTACTTGCCCTGCAAAGAAATGCGCTCATGCTGCTTTGGGGCTGGTGCCCAATCCATTCCCCATGTTTCCACTTGTGCTGAACCTGTGTGATTTTCTTACTTATGAGGAACACAAAAGAAGATATTTTGAGAAATGTCTCAGTGTTTTTGTAAATGAAAGTCAATGGGCAACAAAACTGTTTGGTAACCAACTTTTTTTTATAAACTAAATATCTTCTTTTGTGATCCACAGAAAAAAGAAAGCCATGCAGATGACATGAGGTTGAATATATGATGAGAGAATTTTCATTTCACTTTTTTAACTCTGGTCCAAAACAAAACTAGAAAAAATATTGTGTCATAACTAAAATAACTCTCTCACGCTATTCCAAACCCGCAAGACTTTCGTTTCGTTCATCTTCAGCTTCTGTTTACTAAATTTGAGTGCTCTATGTACGTTCGCTGATCAATGTTTAGATATGAATAAAAGCTGATCATATTTTGGGTGAATAGACTTTCAATCGAGGGACAGAAATCTCTCAGATTTCACTGAAAATAACTTCATTTGTGTTCTCAAGATAAATGAAAGTCTTATGGATTTGGAATGACATGAGGATGAGTAATTGATGAACCCTTTTATGTCAGTGTAAACGCAAAGTGGAAACCCGGCTAGCATCAGTTACTGAATGAGAACCAGTCCCAGTGGGAAAAGTGATATCAGATGAACACTGACTCCAGCGTGGCTGCCGCCCTCTGTTGTGTCTCCGTTAAATGTCATTCATTAAAGAGGCGAGGAATACATAAGCCCTATCCATCATAAATCACAGCAACAGATGCAGCTACCCCAGACAGCAATAATAAAAAAAAAGCAAATTTAATAAGACCAAACCTGAAAGCAGAGCTAACTCCGAGAGCATGACAGCTTGACTATATTAGGGGCTTGAAAGTTGAGTTTACGTGTAGTAAAGCGGGCTGAATCATTTATGAGCGGGAATGAGTTACAGCTGCGGACAGTGGGGTGCGAGAGACTTGACTGAATGAGCTGTTATAATAAAGCACAGAAAAGCTCTGTTCCAGCATCTAAGTGAGCTGTCTTGCTGTCGACACAGCATGATCCTAACTAAAACCGAACATTTTGAGTGATTTGGACCACTCTATATGGAGTGCAACAGTTTTTCAGAGGCGCTGGTTCAGGAAGTCTTTTTTTTTCCATTCATTTTTACCATAGGGATTTCAAAAAAAGTATTTGTTAAAGTGTTATAAGCCATAAACCAAGACAACCAGCGAGGAGAATCATAACATCACAAACTTTGATTCGAAGCCAAAAGAATTTGAAAATCAGACAAAAATACAAAGGTACAAGAATGTACTAAATGGCTTAAGTGGTAGAAAAACTACAATCCCATAAAGCATTACGAACAGCATAATCAGATTAAAAACGATGGAGAAATACAAAACTACTCACTGAAAAATGTTGATTATATACAGTATATATAAACAATATATCTTAGCTTTATTGCAAAATATGCATATAGATTCAAATATTTAAGTATTTTGAGAGTGTAGAGAGACTGGCGATTCATGGGAGTAGGCAGAGCTAAAGGGATCTTTTGCCACACTTGGCTTGTTTCGACTGAAATTTCTGTACAGCAACATGGGTAATGTAGTTTTTCGACATGAATTCTGCTGTTAAACATGATTATTTTAAAACTAAGCTGAAATAATGCTGGCAAACAGCTTCAACAGAAGCAAATACTATTGATTAACAATCTCGTAGTTCACAGTAAGGCTGTTTTTAAAGGTTTATAAGTTATCGTTTAAAATCTATTTCCCTGTGGAGAAATTGAATAGAGTTTTTACTGCTGGAACCTGACAGTTGCACTCTATAGGAACAGCTCCATATGCCACACAAAGAACACCTCTGACATGAAGTGCACTGGAGATTTAACAACTCCTTCCGATAGGGTTTGACGTTAGCATGTTGCTAAGCTAAACAACTCAATACTTTATAATATAAAAGTATAAAGTATAAAAAGCATAGCACACAAATATTGGGTAACATAGTACATTTTTACGTCAATCAAACTATTCTGTTGAACCTTTCAGTGCCCTGCTGAAAAAGAAAATCTTAAACCAGCCAAAGCTAGTTTGCTGGTCTCCTAGGTCGGTCTGGCTGGTTCCAGGGGATTTGTGCAGTGGGTGAAATCATCAATCTCCAGCTAAAAAAGCCAAAGAGAGGCAGTTGAGGCCAATTTAAACCAGGTAAGACCAGAAAACAAATTTGAACTGAATTGAAGATTGGAAGAGGAATGAAATATATTCATTTATAACTGCTGTTTTTTCCAGGTTATATAAACAATAATTACGCTTGAATTCCAAAATAGGAACTATAAGAATGCATTAACAAATGTCATGCATATTTTATTTGTCAACTGATGTTCAGCTGGTCTTTTTAATAGTAAACATATTATCAGATTATCAGTCATCAAAGCTTGGTGTCATGATAGTCATCGACACTCACTAAAAAACCCTCAAAGATGATGTTTTCATTTTCATTTTTTTTCTTTTCAAATTTGAAGTTTGAATTACTTTCGATTAGTCTTCTCATTAACACCATTATTCATTCAGATCGATTTGCGTACGAAAACAAGAGTCAGGATTTATCGCATAAAAAGCACAATCATAGCACGATGGAGGCACTTTCTGCTCTCATGTGACTTTTACCCTTTCATTCTCAATTACCCTTCACCAAACCCAAACAACATTTTAGGGTGTCTGTCAAATCTCAATGGGCTCATCAGGAAAGAGAGAAACGCTGCTTCCCGCAGTAACTTTAACTGGTGTTGGACAGAGTCATTTTAGAAAAACGAGTGATTTATACACTGTTTAATGTCATATTTTTATTTTGTGGAGGCACTTTAAGGGGCAACTTGCCAACTTAGTTTCTTATCTACTCCTAAAATATGCATACAAGTTATATGTCCCCTTAAGGTACTTAAGAACTGGTACTGAACCTGTTTAAGGGTTAAATAATGTACAAAGATGTAATTTTGAGTGTGCCCCTAAAGGTAGAATCTTTGCACTTTTTTTCCCCTGAGAGTGTGGATAAAGTTTGTGGCAGTGCATTCTGAGTTTGTGATGTTACCTTAGAAAGCTTATAAAACAGGATTGCTACCCACCTTTTAGAACAAAATTCCCATCAGGAACCCCTATGATGCCTTAAAATGCTTTCTATGTGGGCAGCTCACTAGGGTTTAAAACCGTCTGCTGTTTCTGCATTCTAACACCAGCATGGCCATCGAATGTCAGAAGGCTTTTAAAGGCAAAGCTCTCCGCTCTCTGATCCCTCTCAGGGTATGTAGTCAACCTGACGTTAATCAGAGGGAAATTCATTTGTTTGTTTGGCTGTCCCCCCTCCTGCTGCTGGAAGTAATCTCCATTCCTGGCCCCTTCTAATGATGCTGTTAATAACCTGATGTTGATAACCCTGCCTGCTCCACCAGCTGCTTGAATTCTTTATGACAGATTCATATTTACTGCTTCATTAAACCCCTTATGAGAGGAGGCCAAAAATGCTGCAAAGAGGTGAAAGAGGAAAAAAACACAAAAAAAAACATGTGCACACTCACACACACACACCCCTGTCCTGCCAAAATTCTCACCATGACTGCTTTTATTAATACTGTGGCACTACTAGAGCAATGCTGTTTAGAATTTCATAAATAATCTTGGCAATGATTAGGTGAAATGCAAAACTGTGCGGCGAGCGAGAGCCTTGACGACATCCTGTCTGTGCAGTGTCAGCCTGTTAGCACGGCTGGAGTGGAATTAAACAGCACAAACGACAGTTCGCATTTGTAGCAATTTGCCTGCGTTCAATACTTTTAGCGTATGGTAGAAATGCGGATGTAATGCATCTATTTGCTAGTAGTGGGAGGATTGTTTTTCCACTAAAGGCCCTTTCATTGATCATATAAGATGCCCCACATGAATATAGATTTGTTTCAGGCTGTGTAGGTGATAAACATCCTTTCTTTTGTATTGTACCCAAGAAAACAGCACAACAATTATTAGTGTCCAGAGGAATAGTTGGAATGTCATATCCGGCGTTCCTCTTTTGGCAGCTCATTAGACGGAGCGCTCGGCTCTTCAGCCAGGCAACTGGATATTATTCAAATCAATAAATGTACAGGGAAAAGAAATTCTGTTTTAGTAACAGAACAACTTGAGCTCAATTTGAAAAGCACTTTACAATTCAGCAGTACAATCTAGCTTGCAGGAGCCTGATTGTGAGGTAGGGGAGAACAAAGAGCTAAACCAGCCTTCAGTACAGCTCAAAACGACAAACTCATCTTTGAGCACACTTATTCAGCCATCGTTTCATATCTCTAAGCACTCCAGACTCACGTACATTTACATTTAATCATTTAGCAGATGCTTTCATCCAAAGCGACTTACAAATGAGGAGAAAAATAGAAGCAATCAAACCAACAATAAGGCAACAATATGTAAGTACTGTGACCAGTCCCAGTTATTCCAGCACAGAACACGGTCCTCTGTGTGTTATCCTCAAGTCCTTAAAAGAACCACAATCAGGAAAGAAAAGTGAACAAACAAACAACTGCTTTCTCAGATCTCATTTTGGACAATTTGAGTTGTGACTGAGTTTTATTTAATGTTGCATTCACACATTATAATAGGAAATGTATCACCATTTTAAGCCTACACACACACATAATGGCTAACGATGCTTTTGGGAAACGCACCCCTTGTTTACTAGTCCCCATGACTCTGTGTGCATGCATTCAGGTTGAAGTCCCTACCGGAATAGAAAAACAAGTGCGCACGCACACTCGCACACCCTAAACCTACCCATCACAGAAAACTTTATGCATTTTACATTTTTAAAACACATCACTTAGTATTACTTATAAGCTGTTTTCCTTTTTAAGGGCCAAAAATGTTCCAACAAGGACAAGGATTTCGGATATTGCCATCTTCAGAATCAAAACTGAAGGAAGACCTTAGTTTGTTTTTTTACATCCCAGCATATGCCAGCATAACAATATGACAGAAAGGCAGCCCACTATTGTGTATAATAATATCTCACTCTCTCTGTCATCTGCATAGAAACAGAATAAGCAGCACTTTGTATGGTAATCTATAATAGCCATATTTTACGTTTGTAGAACCTTAAGATTCAAGCAAAAGTGAAAATAAGGTAAACAAAGTCCCTTGTGTTCACAATTCAACTTATAAGCAAAATAAACTGTGAACTTAAAAGTTTGGCTTGCTTGTATAAGCCAATTTTCTTCCAAACCTCTCTCAGATCCCTGAAATTAAATTTCAGTAGTAATCATGATTGCATCTGAAAAAGCTAATTGATCTAAACACAGAAATTGATCCAAGCCCAAGCCTTTAAGTGGGTTTGTGTTTCCGTCACATTAAGCAGAACCTCACCATAGCTCTAGCCTCTGTCGTTATGTTCCCTCTTCATGCCACTCCACTAAGGGAACACAATTCATATCTGTCAGCTCATGTAACGCCTTATTCCCTGAAGGACTCGAGGCAGAGCGCATGCTGTCCTGCTCCTAGAGAGCCTTATGGCACAGCCATCTCAAAAGGCACATCCATCAACAGTGGTCATCACCACATCTGTCAGGGTGGAGCGGCAAAGATGTTTTCTGTGAATTTGCTCTCTCATTAAAATGGTCCTCTGGTGGGATGATGCCAGCAAAGCATACTGGTCTGGGTTTAACAAAAGTCTGGTCAGTATTCGAAAAAACAACAACCCATAGTCTTCTACATAACTATTGAGTTATGTTCTCAAACGGTGCAAGTTTAGAAAATACAAGATACCTTACACACTGTGTCTACACTGGGCGTGAGTGACGCGACGCAATGAGACAAAAGACAATAAAACCCATTATAATCAGTGATGCTGTCTACACTATGCACGACAAAACCCCGACAGTTAACTGATGGCCATTCTATTTTGGATGTACTTAAAGCGCTCACGCTACTTCTAACACATAGGACAAATGGATTTGGGACGTTCGCTTTGTCGCGTCCAGTGTAGACAGCCTCAAGATGTTGTGGGACGTCGCAACACGACAACTGTAGCGTCTGGTGTTACAATACCCCTTAACATCAGGACTCAACAATAAGGGGGGCCTGGATGAAGTTTGGGACAGGATGGAACTGGATGTTATCACTTTTAATCAAAAGTGTCTTTATGAATTTATAGCTGATATGGAATTACATTGCTGTGTAGTTTTTCAGATAATATTGCAAAAACGTGGAAAGTGCCCTCATTTTCACACAATCGCTTACCTGCTTCTCCAACAAACACCTCTACTGGAGCACTTGGAGGGCTTTCTCCAATGACGTTGTAGGCAGTCATCACAATTTCATAGCGCCTGTATTTCTGCAGCTCTGATAAGAATATAAAATGAGAAACAGAAGGGTTTAAGGGTACTTGAAAGGTGTATCTTGGCTTTGAGACAGATTGCAGATAAGAAGAATGAGAATTCTTCTGAGGAGAAACAAAAGCATCTCTCAGATATCCACCTACTGTTCCATACAGTGTGGATACAGAATAGTTTGGGTGTGATTATGGAAAGCAATGGCATCAAACTCTTACACAGGAGAACTGAGAGAACATGCATTTCTCGGGTCTCGGGTCTCAGGCAGTGTGCAATGAGATTCACTTTTGAGAATATCTCAGGGCCAGAATGTTCCTGGTCAGAGTAGATGGATTAGCGGAAAAACCATGTTCTCTGAACAGGAAGAGTATTTGGGATTACACACTTTGCCAAAGGGAGTTTGATTATTTCGGACTTCAAAGGCAGACTGACATAAATGAGAAAGATGGCTAAATGAAACTTACGCGTTAGCTCGAATTCGGTTAATGAAGGATTGCTGACAGTCTTCACAGTGCTTTTGGCTGTGGAGGGAGAAAGAGCAACTGATGAGGAATACATTACTGGAGATGGAAAAGCACAAATCAAAGGGATATTTCATCATGGCAGTAAATCTTTGCTTTTCAAAGTTGCTCATCACACACTTCTCCAAGAGATTGATGAAATTCCACAATGCTCATCTCACTTTTGCACGCGCTCAGATCAAACCCCGCGAGAAACCAAAGCGAGTCAGTGATTAATGATTCAACAGTCAATATACAGTTCTATATCACAAGCTGGGGTGCATTAGGGACCTAATAAGATTTTTAAAACGCATACTGATCCAGCATCACTTGGGGAAAATTAAAGAAAAATCGGAACGTCCGCACCACTAGTCAATCCTTTTATACTGTTCCATTTCAGCTCTGGAACTTAAATGAATATGTCTGTGTAGTTTAAAAAAGTGTTTCTACAAGAGGGCATATCAGACTTTCAGAAGTATCTTCTGGTCAAGCTCAGACACTTCAACTTTACATACAAAATACCTAATTGGACAGAAATAAAGAGCTCAGTGAGGGATTAAAAGTAAACTTTAAATAAAATTTAACCCAGTTAAGTTTGATACATTTTTATAATATTTTGAAATTATCATACAGATTTCTATCATTTTATCAAAAATGGAATATTGTAATGTAAGACAAAAACATCTAAACATCACAGAATTCATCAAAACCATTGCTAAAAAATTAAGTCATTATGGATCCAGCTATTCTTAGTTAAAAGGGGATATTATGATTACGATTATCAATCAAATATTTAAACATGTTTTGTTTTTGATGTAATTTGATTTTTTTTAAAACAAATTACCACTTTTTTATGTTAGAATTGCATAACAACATCCAGTGTAAATGGATTTAAAATGATTTAAATTCATTTAAATGTCACCTTAATATTTGATACTAAAATAAAAAAAGAATATTATATTAATCTGTAAAAATGTCATTTGAATATTTTATTCAATATATTAAAACATATGAAGGGGAAATGCACAAGAGGAATGACTAAATCTTTGTATCTGTCTGACAACACACTATGAACAACAATCATAGGCATATATAAGTAACAGAAACTGACTCGTCTTCAGCAGAATGCCTCAGAAAGTGACAGGGACCTTGTTAGCTTCTGGAGCACCTGCTAACTTTTCAATGTAAGCTGTTAAGCCTGAACAAACAGAGCATAGCTCTGGTAATTTCCTCCTGGCATTTAGGGTGATTTCAACAGGGAGGTGCATTCAGCACTTAACCGACCTCAGATTTTAACATGTAAGATGAGTGGAGAGCAGAGGAGAGATATTGCATTCCTGCCCTGACCAGTGCAGAACATAGGGAAAGGAATTAAATATGCCTTCGTGCTTGGCTGCTCCGGGCTTGCGCATTTAAATGCTGTCAACACTGCTGAGTCCAATTTGTCAAAGGAGATTTAGCAGCCGGATCCGGGCTGTGGAAAAAGAGCCCGTTGGCGCGCATGGTGTCGAACACTTGAGCTCAAACTCATGATTCCGCACCTCACGCAGCCTGAGCGCGTAATGAGTTCACCTACGCTCAGCCATCCGGTGGAAATATATTCTCTAACTGCAGGGAGAAAAAGCGCCCTGACGCTTTGATAACGTTCAAATTTGCGTAATATTCATCGTATTAATGTGGATTTCGAAATTTGCCATCACAGATTGTGTCCCAGTTTCATTTCAAAACTCGACTTCCTTTCCAAGAGCGTAGATGGGAAATACAATATATATTTTTGCACAAAAGCACACGTCAAACACACAAAAAAAAAGCTCAATGAGGGACTGAAAACTAGTTTACACGCTGTAAACTTTAAATTACATTTAGCCAAGTTAAGTTTGACTAATATTAACCATATTTTGAATTTCATCAAACATGGAATATTGTAAAGTAAGACAAAACCAATATCACAAAACATCATAGAATTCATCAAAACCATTGGTTATATCTGCTTATGTTTGTGCCATTGGTTTTCCCACCAAAATGATGTCATTTTGGATCCAGCTTTTCTTAGTTAACAGGGATATTATTATGCTATTATTATTATTAGGGGCCAAGCACTGAAAGTACGGAGGCACCTATTGAAATCGTTGGCGTTCTTATTCTTCTTCTTCTTCCGTATGGAAGTCTCTGGCAGCCCATAGAACCGCTTGCGGGAAAGAAGCATTTTTTAATTATGAATTATAAAGTTATAAATTTGGCACACTGATAGAGGACAGTCTGAACAGTCACCATAGCAAATTTGGAGTCTCTAACTCAATCCCTCTAGCGCCACCAACTGTCCAAAGTTTCACTCATGTTTATGCTAATAACTTTTGAACCATAAGGGCTAGAAACAAAATTCCCACTGATTCCTTGGCTCAAGACGATTCGATTGCATCATATGACGTCATTTTCCATCATGAAAATCCTTCCGCTATTTAGATTTTTTTTTTTAAACCTACTTTTTCGAACTCGTCCTAGACGGTTGCTCCGATTTTCACGAAAATGTAACCAAATAGAAAAATCCCTTTTTTTGGTTAGAACTTCTGAACTTCTTCATTTTTTCATATCGGTCATTTTGAATTTTGAACTAAAATGCTGTATTTTATGAATGCTTGGTATGGGTTATCGGCATGATGCTCGGAAAGAGTCTGAGAAGTTTCGGACCAGCGCCACCTAGTGGTGAAAAAAAAAGGATTTGGTCGACTTATTTTTTTCTGAATCCTTGCCGAGTCTAACGATATCAAACATTCTAGGTTTTGATATTTGATATAGATATTTTCACTAGATTTGACACACACATGTATGGGCTCAAGAACACATTAAAAAAGCGGTGGAACTGCGCCACTTGGTGGCGCTATAATAGAACAAAACAAGGACATTGCCATTAATTACAATATATTATCATGATATTAAATGCAACATTTTACGAATGCATTGATGTACCGTTACAAAACTTGGTATGTGTCTTGATAATCCATTAAATCATATTTTTAGTTACTGTATATATGATTTTTCAGCCATTTTGCCTAAAATCATCTTTGAATGTCTTTAATTGCTCATTG
The DNA here is from genome assembly GCF_029890125.1 of Rhinichthys klamathensis goyatoka. Lineage (NCBI taxonomy): Eukaryota > Metazoa > Chordata > Actinopteri > Cypriniformes > Leuciscidae > Rhinichthys > Rhinichthys klamathensis. The sequence continues at coordinate 1,451,502 of NW_026606712.1, forward strand.
TTGCAGTTGGTCTGACACTCCCAGCCATGTTGGGATGTCTTATTGTCTTCTTTGCGCTTGGCACCGATAATTGCCGCTTGCAGCTATATTTATGATTATAATTGATTATCAATAAAAATAATATTCAAACAAGCTTTGCATTTGATGAAGAACCACCTGGAATAATTCTTAATAAATTGCCACTTTTTCCACGTTAGAATTGAATAGCAATCTCAAAATCCACTGTAAATTGATTTAAAATGATTGTCCTAACTGCAAGGAGGTCGCTCACCCTAATGCTTTGATAAAGTTCATATTCATTGTATTAATGTGGATTTGCCATCACTGATTGTGTCCCAGTTTCAATTTAAAACTCACCTTTCTTTCTGAGAGAGTAGCTGGGAGAAATACAATATCTTTGCACAAAAGTAAACACGTCAAAACAAGTGAGTTTAAAACATTGAGGAATTCCTCGAGAAATAAATATTTGTTATTTATATTTTTTTTCCAATAACTGCATGGGTTAAAGTGTTCAAAGAAGCACTCGAGCTATAAATCACGCCTGTGTGCAGACGTTTCTGGTTCAAGAGGAGAGCCTCCTCCCGCAAGTTACCTGTCAGTTCGGTGCGCAGCAAGGAGCTGTTGACGGCCCTCTTTGACTCCTGCGGAGCGCTGTCATACTGCAGCTCACGGTAGTAGAGCCGATAGCCCACCAGAAGCCCATTCAAACTCTCCTCCTTGGGCTTCTGCAAAGGCATAGATTAAATTAAAGGTCACATTCCACTAGCTGTTCTCACGGTCCTTATTAAAGGACACCCTGATAAAAAAGCCTTCCTGGCTGTAACTGACAGACAGCACTGACTGATCTCCCATCGCGCATCTGTGCGCGACGCTTGCCGCGAAACGAATAAGATAAATAAAAGATGAGGATGTAATTTCTGAGCCATTCAGTCAGTGGTAATTAACAAAGCTCCGAGCTAAGTGTAATCAACTCGGCCCACGGTTCTGCTGATAAAACAGACAGTAGTGAGAAGATCCGGGACTCATAGGTCAGTGAATAAAGGTTTCAGCTACTAATTAATATCCCTTCAGATTGCAGGATCGCTGTCGCGCATGGGTATTAATTATCCTGGGCTTGCCAAAGCCCTCTGCGAGCTCTGTAAATGTGCGGGTATCAATACCGCATGTCATTAATTTATTCAAACCTGCACGAGGAATACTAAGCGATGCACGGCAGGCTGGCTCAGAGCGAGGCTAACTATTGACAAAAGTCAGATCATTAAACAGAACAGGGCTGTAATTTCACTGGCGATAGCCTGCAACATGCTGGTATTCTTCTCATGCTGGAGCCGGTTTGTTATCTGGCCATCAGATAAACTTAATGGGGGTCAGGAGTTCACTCGACCGGGGTGGGCTGGCATTAGCGTACCTGCCACTGCACCAGCACAGATGTTGTCGTGGAGGGTTTCACAGCTTGAATCAAGGGCGCTTCATCAGGAACTGCATGAAAAGAGTCAAATACAAGAAAAGATCCGGTTAGATACGTTCTTAGATAAGGGAATCTCCTTCCATAATCTGTTTAGCTATTTCTTCTCTGGAACATAATAGGAGGATTTTAGAAGAATGTTCTTTTCACTGTAATGGAAGTACATGAGGACTGGTGGTGTCAAGCTAAAAAAAAAAGCACCATAAAAGTGGTTCATCATATCACTTGTGTGCTTTATTACTCAGATGTCGTATGATGGCGTTCTGTGAGAAACAGACAAAAAATGGTATTTACAAAAATCTTCTCTTTCAGCAAGTTTTGAGTCATACGGATGAGCGGTTTTTAATCTTTCTGATGCCCTGGACCCCTGAATATGATGGTCCCCTTGCGAGGGACCCCATTAAAGGCATCCATATGGAGAACATGCTTAGCTTTTTCTACTTTTAGATGTATAAATCTGAAGAGAAACACTTTGACCGTTGACTAAAATGAGTCTTTAGAAAGAAGAAACATTAATACTGTAATTCGATAGATTGTATCTTTTTTTATTTTGATAAAAAAAATATCCACAGCTTTCCCACAGCTCCCTTGTAGAAATTTTGGACAAACTTTTATGGTGCTTTTGTGTCCTTTTTGAAGCCTAAAAACTCAGTTCCCATTCATAATAAGTGCATGAAAATAAGGGACCTGCACATAAAAAAATAAATAATTCCCCCTTTGTGTTCCACTGAAGAAAAAGTCACACAAGTTCAGAATAACATGAGGGTGAGTAAATAATGACAGAATTAAATCAGTTCCAAGACTTCTGCTTCCAAGTAAATGGTGCAGATAGTAAGACTGTAGCTCTTCTATGACTTTTATTTGAATCAATAGCACATCAACCAAAGCCAGTGGATACAACACGCTCATTATTACTCACCATCTTGTAAAGTGGTAATTGCATCCGTCTCTTGGCTGTACTTGCTGTCTCCGACGTCATTAGTCGCCATCATTCTCAGCTTGTATGAAGTGTAGGGTTTCAGCCTGAGGGATTGCACAGCTCGTGAGCTCTCTCATATTGGACAAAGACCTTTCCCATCACAAATGATGTGGCTCAGCAGTGCATGTATGAGCTAGTATCTATAAATGTCAGGGACACAATCCATTGAAGCCCAAGGGCACACACTGGCAATTACAGAGTTTTATCTTAAAGCACTTGAGGCAGAGAGGTGAGGACGGAAATAAGATACAAAACACTTCTTATTGGAGAGCTCATATAAAGACATGAGCGCAGCTTATGTGCTAATTCATGAACCCAGAAATATGAGATGTATCTAAAATATGTCAGTGAATGCAGCCTAGTAGGGCTGCACAATTATATGAATAATTTATATGATTATAATAACATATAAATAATCACAATTCAATATCAAAGGTAATAATCAAAAATGACTGCTTTGGTCATAATTGCACAGCCCTACTGCCTAGCCTTCTTCAATCACTGTGTTGAAAATCATCTAGAATTGACAGTAAAGGGAATATGTGGAAAAAACTTTGCTTACATTTCTGATTTGCTCATTTCCCATTTACCCAAAACACGCTGCACAAGCCAACTCGTTAACAAACTAAACATATCGTTTAGGTCTCATAACCGATCTCTGAAGATTGAGATGAGTTGCACGGCGCTTTCCAAGCGAGGGGGTTTTCCACTATTCGTATTACTTGGTTAAAGGGAATATTTTTCCCATGATGCCCCACTCCTAAAAGCCTCCAGCTGGTAAAGACACAAATCAGTCCTGAATAATCCATTTAGCAACAATCTGGCAGTTTAAAAAAGCACTCAAAAGCTGATGGCTGAGAGAGTTTTCAACTGAGAAAGGGGACTCATCATAATCAAAATGAGATGGCCCTCTGAATGCATATAAAATACTATAATTCGACTGCCCATATAATCATGGCTGCGGATCCAACCATAACTCATATGCAAAAAGCTGGAGTGCCCGTAGCCCAAGGTACTGATTGTTTCTCACTCTCTCAAATTGGATTGAGTATCATAAATGGCTGCACTGGAAAAAGGCTCCTACGCATTTAATATCACTCCCTGCAGCGGAACACATGTGGCTGTGAAGCAGTGGAAATCGACAAGAATCAACTCTGTGAGGGTCATCCGAGGGCAGTCTTTAGGTAAAGCCGTACTGCAGTTTGCGGGATTGTGGGGTTGAGAAATGAGCTCACCTGTCCACCTCCCAGGAGGTATAATTGTGGCTTATAGCGGAGGAATGTGTGAGCCAGTCGCCGTTGGGCAGCTCCCGCGTCTGTAGGGTAAAGTAACGGACGGGAGACGAGCCATGCCCTCCAGGCACCCAGTTGAGCTGCAGTTTGCGGGACTGCACGTGGTCCTGTGGTACGTGGAGCTGCCGTGGAGGCTGCGGTCGCTCTGATGGAGGAGAGATAGATGTGAAGTGTGAGTTCAGGGGTCAGGCTGGTATTGCTGACTGTTCTTAATCGCGGGACAGGACTCTTCTACTCATGTGTGCATCAGTCAGCGGGTCTTGCCCTGGCCTCTCCACCCCTCCCCACCTGTGTGACACGCAACTGCATAGCCTTATCGATTTTAATGGGAGAATTCAATACAGAGAGGCATAATTGTTTATTTAAAGGTGCACCGTATCGACCGCCATTAAAGATGCAGATCATGCGCAACCAAAGCTATCGAAAGCCATGATTGCAATAGCCTTGTCCGTGCAGCTTTTAAAATGACCAATCGAGCAGTTTCACGAGGTCAAAGGATGATATGCAATCGCTCTTCAGTTTTAACCCAAACTATCTGTCTTTCTTGAAATTGATCAGTGTATTACCATTGTAGCATTTGGGATGCATATCATAGCTCATAAATGTCTAAAGAATGATATGGATCATGCATGCACTTCTGAGAATTTAAACAATAATGCTTAAAATCATAAGGAAACTGCATTCACAATCAATTTTACTTCTGTAATGTGACACGATTTCTGAGAGAAATAGGATATTCAATACAATAAAATGATCCACTGGGAATTGTTGGGATCGTGAAAAGAAGCCGTTTCAGAATGCAGCCAGACTTGATTGTGAGGTTTCAGTCTATTGTCGATAACTACTTTCCTCCTGAAACACCACCAGCAGCCATTTCTCAAGTCATTTCATCATTCAGAGGAATTTAGTGTAGTAATGCTTCTGTTTCAATGTTATTGTTATTTGCTATAATTGCAAAACAAACTTATATTATGTTAACATTAACCGACACTTAATTACAGTGTTAAATATTGCACAAATTGTAGAAACAATTTCTAACATTATTTTCGGGTCTAGGTGATGTGTTGAAAAGAAAAGCCGTTTCAAAGGAGGAAAATATTACATATTTAAATACAATACTAAAATACAAATTATTTTTAAGAAAGTAAATGGTATCCATTTGAATTTTGTCATGATTTTTTTTGTTTTTTTTTGAAGCAGGACTCGTTTTTGGACCAATGTCCTATTCTTATTTACCAATTTCTATCCTATCATTTTAGGGCTGGGGTTAAGATATGGGCTATGATTGGATATTTTGATGTACAGCCGAGTGAAACGAAAAGAAATGTAATTCATTCAATCCATTCGGTGTTGTTTGGATGAAGGCAGATCTGAATGAAAGCTTGCGGTCGATTGTAAGAAAGGAGCAAAGTTTATGCGGACTAAATGATTGGAGAAGTCTAGCATACGTCACCAGAGAGAAGACTGTCATTTCACTAGAAGATCGAGTTATATTTTGATTAAAGCCCCAAAAGAAACATGCATAGATTAATCATTTGCAATAAGATCAATAACATTTAGTAAATAGACAGGGTGAATTTATATTTTATGCCAACTTCAAAGATATACGGGCGTTGTGTATTTGTGTTTGCGTCACCTCTAATCTCAGTAGTTATGACCACAGCCTGTGCAGGAGTTCCCCAGCCCTGCTCCGTCTTGGCGGAGATACGAAAGATGTAGGCCGCCTCTGGGGTCAGGTTGGATGCGGTGAACTGACGGGTATCAGGACCAACCTCTACTGTAATGAACTGCTTGGGATCCCCAGAATCCAGACGGTAAGCTACCTGGTATCCTATAAAACAGGCATTAAATCATCTGAGGTGAGTCTTGATCCTCCGTCCTTCTCATGTCTACAGTGAGACAGCTTAAGCTGCCTTTACCAACATCAAAAGTACAAATAACATTTCTGCAAACTTTGAGAGTAGTTTTCAGTTTTGAGAAATCAAAGTACAAAAGGGCAGGAGGAAAATATCTCCTTCAAAAAGCTATTTGTTGTAGGAAAATCATATTTAGAAAAACAACAGCAGATGAATGACTTTCAAAAAGGCTTCAGTGCACTGGAAAATTTGGTCTATCAGCATCTATTTTAAATTCAGCTCTGGTTAACGTCTGCAGTCATTGCTTCCCTTTACTGCAAAAAGACTTTATTTAAATCTGTCTTTCATTGGCTAGGTCTTCTGCCTTGCCTTCATTCCCTGTATCAAATTTATTGCAAATGTCAAATTCAATACACAGAGGAAAGAACCACAAACAAAATGGTGATGCACAACAAACCTGCATGAAATGAAATTTGTTTGTTTTACACTGTACCATCAGTATGGCTCAGGCACTTCTTTATCAACTCCAATCAAGAATTAAGTTCTTTTAACTCATTTTATACTGGATGTTATTCAGAATTATCACTAATTGATATGTAAGGAATAATTGACGACGGGGCATTGAATTATTAGAAAAATAATGCACACCCGGGGTGGTAATGCGGTCACAACGCGAAGCGGAGTATTATACTAGCGGAGTATTATATACGCTTATACTACAGTTACCTTGAAACATTGTTCAGATGATGCAATTCTAGACGTTATTTCTTACGCATCTAATCCCATGCCTCCGTTGCTAATTCCAAAACGTCATTTTAGAGTTAGTAACGGAGGTTTGAGCCACTGACAGCAGACTAATGCAGTTATCAGTGTAGTTATTAGAGAGACAGAGAGAGGTTGCAATAATGAGACAGAAAAGCATGCGTGTCAATATTATTTAATTTATTTATTAATTCATACGTTATAATTCATTCGTTTTAATTCATTAGTTAATTTGTTACTCTATTTATTAAAAATAAACTGCATGTTTCCATTGATTGTGAAGTCAGACATCGAAAATGGCAGAGGTTTTTTTTTCTGGTGATCCTTGGCTTGATTTTTGTTTGTACTTTTGTTTCCTGAGAGGATCAAGCTCCATGTCTTTCTTTCTTTAGCGGAAGGTGCCCAGTAGCTTCTCAGGCTTGTTTCACACTTGTGCCCTGTGACAGACATGATCTGTCTGCTCTCCAGCCCTGCCTCTGACAGCATTTGAACTGCAGTGCTTCTTAATGAATGGTTGGTGTATCTTTTGGATAAGCCGACTGCCCCGCTGATACGCGGAAGCATGTTTCCAAGATAGTTTACACCCATCGGTTCCTGGGAATACCAGCAATCTCTCCCGTCAAGCTCCTCCTGTGGGACTTTCAGTGGATCGAGGTAGAAGGATGTGGCATTAGGTGGGCATTTGGCGATGTACTTTCTGAAACTTTTAACAGGGCAAAGGGGCTCCCCTGTATTGGCAAACATGAATCCTCGGTAGCAGTCTTTGTTGGGATCGTGGGGTTTTTGTGTTTTTTTGTTTCTGCATTATAAGACAAGCAAATATATTCATCATCATTTTCGTCTTTTTTAATGACGAACGAATGCTTTCTTAATTCTCGATTTCCTTCTCCTTGCCAGGTTCAGCTGAATATCAAACCAGACTTTGCGAACCAGCCCGGCTGCTGTGTCTAGTGACAGATACGTAGAGTTACGAATGCGCTCTATATCAGCGGTCAAAATGGGAGGATGATGAGAACTGGAGTCTTTCACAGCCTTGCGAAACTTTTTCAGGACGGCCTTGAATACGTCGTTGGATGATTTGAATTCTGACTGCCCAATGATGTTGTATTTGGATATATAACGGTTCAGTCCAGCTCGTATGGAGAGAAAACTTGACACTGAATAAAGCGCTTTGGTGGCCATTGGGTCTGTGAAAGCGCTATATAAATGCAGTCCAATTACCATTTCCATTTACTCTGCACTAGATGCGTTTCGGACAGTGGTATAGAAAGCCCGCAGCTGGGTATTTAAAGAGTCTGCCCCGTCTCTCTCTACTTTGTCCACAGTATCTTTTGGCTTAAGCCAGTCGTTAAACACATTGACAGCCCAAGCTGTTGTATTTTTGGTGTTTTCTTCATGTTTTTCGCCCTCGAGTCTGTCTAGCAGACTCTAGCTGTTCTTCGCTGATTGTTTTATGTCTTTTGTTGTTGCCTGTTGCCTTTGATGTCCTCTTCCGTTTATTTGTTTTTTCATCTGAGCTATCCAATACTGCGGTCGCCCAGTTGTTAAAATGTTTATGTTTACCATAAATATTAAAATTTACTGTCACTTCTTGTTATGAATTGTATCCTATTTTCCGTTATGACAGTTGACTACGCGAAGTGATATAGAACTGTAATGCGGTCAAGACCTGCCTGGAAGTACTTTAGCCGTGCATTTCCCTGAAAATAATTGCACACCTTAGAACCTTCGTCAACCAATCAGATTCAAGCATTCAACGGCCCTGTAGTATAAGCACATTATAATGCACATCATTGCAATTATTCACTTCAAAACTAAAAACAACCAAATCTGTGGGTGAAGAACAGATTCACCGATAGCTTCTGCTCAAACTGAAGCAGTTCAAAAAGAACAAAATCTGTTCTTTTATAATTGTATTTATTTGATATTGGTTGGAGCATTTGATGGGACAAAAATAGAAGGTCAGTATCTTTCATTACAGTTAAGAATTTGCTGAAAGCAGCACTTACACTTTCTTTCCTTAAATAGCGATTGAATGTGTGTTAAGCCAATAATTACAAAATAAAGTGTTTTTAATTACTCTTTTTACACACCTAGGGCCCTATCTTGCACCCAGCGCAATTGACTTTGTACACTGACGCATGTATCATTCCTATTTTGGACGCAAGAGTCATTCATCCCGCCGGTATAATAGCAACAGTGCCCGAGATCCGCCCACAAAGTTATTTGCATTTCGCGTTTGATACTTGCGTTTCAGATCGTTAAAATACGGCCCCTAATATTTTTGTTTACATTTTTTGTTTTGTTTTAAATGTTTAACAAAGAAAAATCCCCCTGGAGCCTACTCGGTTACCCCTGATTAGAAATCATTGAATAATAAACATTATTTAAATACTAAAAATTGTAGCTAGAAACAAAAATAAATAAACAGTGCCAAATATATTATATTTCATACCAAAATATAGAATATCTATATTAATATATAAGTGTAATGTGAATCATTGTTCAACATTATTCAAATGCAAAAAACTATAAATAAATGAATAAATATATAATGTCATAAAATATCAAATGTTTTAGGCATGTTGTAGTTCCCAATTTAGAGACTGAACAAACATGGTTTGTTGTGTCGTGGTGTATAAGGCATAGCAGGCTAGGTCTGCCGAGTGTCCATCTGCATCATGTCTGTGGGAATGACACGCGTTGCAAACCAAGCAAAACAAATGATAACATTAACGGGAAACATGTTGAAATGGAACGTGTGGGCAGAGCTTGGCCGTGGGAGAGGCGGAACATTATTCAACCATCTATTTATCTTTCGGGATGCTTGCAATGCATATCGCCCCCCTTGGCTGTGCAAAACTAAATTAGGCCATCCCACATTGTAAGACTGCAGCACTTGAGGGCTGCCATTTCATCCTAATGTCCACTTCAGCCATGAGGGGCAGTGGAAATCACACACACACACACCATGTCAGAGTTTATATTTCTAGAGATACGGAGAGTACCGTGGGCAGAAAGCAGCCCCTTTCGCTCAACATTTGCGTGGCTCCGACAAGCTCTGACCCGTGCATAGTTTATCAGGGCTTTGCTTTTGGGAAAGGGTTTCCGCTGTGAGGGCATCAGCCCATGTGATTGGCTAGGTCACCACCCCACAAACTCCTGCAGCTGTATTTTCCTCATACATTGCCCAGTGATTACCGGTCCTGCAGCGGCCAGCAGAAACACTCACAAGGGCAGTGCCTCGGCAGAAAGGGCAGGAAAGCCCAGCGCTCCACCACTGAATCTCAGTAAGCGACGTTCTCATCAACACCTGCTTTCAAAGCACTTCCTTTCTTCGAGATGCAGCAAATTAGAGGCATGCAGGGAAATCTCGTTCTTCTTCTTTCAAAGAGCTCTCTGTGACTTCAAACTACATAACCAGTATCTCTTGATCTGCTGAAGTATGACATGGAAACAGAGTGCAAAATAACACAGTGCGTGCAGCGTGTTCGTCTGGGAGTGCTGCAGTGTTGATGTAATTAACCAGGTTCTGCTGGCAGGGGATTCTTTACATCTATTAACTTATGTTCACAACACACGTCTGAGCTCCGGTTTGATTTAGCATGACATTTTTGTGCACTTCCTCTGTCTAACCCATCGTCTTTTGTGCTTGAGCGGGGCGGCTGGAGTCAGATTAAGAACAACTACTCGATCTGCTGCAAGATCCAAAGCAAACTCCCATTCCCAGACATGGACTTTAACGGTCAGGTTTGCTGACGCTTCTGGGAACACAATACATTTTTCAGCAGCTTTAAAACAGGATTACATTTAGGTTTTGCTGTAAACAAAAGCCTCTGCTGGAAAATCCAGCCTAAGCTGGTACCTGTTTTTTAGAATATGAAGGCTAGACGTTTCTAAACGGTCTAAACTAGCTGGTGAAAGATGGTGGAAGAGTGGTTCTCATAGTGAAAGGGGAGACTTCACATTCCTTACTTCACTTACAAACACATTTAAATATGCCACGCTGAAAATAGACGTGAGAACCAAAGAGGTTTGCATTATTTTGAGTGAATACGACTACATTTCGGGCTGTTTCACTCAAAAAGCAATCAAATGAATTCAGGAGACTTGAAATACTGCACACAAATCATGTAAAGACTACTTTTACATGCTTTTTTGAGCTTGACAGTTACTATCACTGTCATTCTTGTGTTTAACGAATAGAAAGACAAGAAATGAAAGGATTTTTTATTTTGGGATAACTAATCCTTTCATTTTGCTCCTGCAAAGCAGCCTCTCTTTTAGTATGCTCATTTATTTTGGACATTATAAAAGTCATTTTTGTACATTTAAAATGGTTTGTTCTATTTTTTTTTTTTTTAACAGCTCCTATGTTAACTTTACTATGTTAACACTATGACCCGCTAAATTGTGCAATTTTTGTGCCATTAACATCACCAAAGGAAATTGAACAAATAATGATCTTTTGTTGGCCGGATATGATGATTGATATTTTTCAACAAACAGAGCTATGTTTTGATAGGATTCCAAAGACACTGTTTATGTGCTTTGGGGGACAACAGCTGATAACCAGCTAATGAGAGGTTTAGAACAGCTAGAAACAAGCTACTATGTTCCAATACACAGCTATAGCAACTTAAGCTCTATTTTCCAAGAGGGATTTACAAGACTGCTGGTTAAACAGTCATGTTGTGCCACATTCCAGACTAAAATGAACCGTGCATACGCTTTCAATCTCATTTTTCTACAGTATACACACCATAACAAAGTCCCAATTTTACCCAACCATCATAAAATAGCTTCAATTGGCCTCATTTTTATTCAAAATGAATGCTTCATGAATAGGATTCTATCAACCCAAGTCAAACTGCGTGTTTGGATCTCATCTTTGCATCGCTGAGATTGCGTGTATTCTTCTCCGGTGTGATTTGCACAGGCAGCATGATTTGGCAGGCGGCTATTCCGAGCTTCATTCACTTGAGGTGTTAGTCAGACTAATCTCATTAAAACGCAGGGATTTTCTCCTCTCCGGCTCCCTCTTCCCGTATGAGGAATTAGTCTCAGGTGCACGGTGACATGGCTTCATTCACAGAGCGGAGGGAAGAAACAGGCTCTGCTCTGAGCTAGATACTGCCAGCCCAAAGCATTTCACGCTCTCATGTAGGCCAGATCAAGTACTGAGGAGACTGCTAATGTGAGGTGAAGTACATGAAAGCAGCTTTGCACTTGAATCCAGGCTACATGGGTCAGCCGAGACCATTCTCACAAGAAGAATGAAAATATATTGAGAAAAATTTATTCACAATAAATCACCACATTTTTCTTTCCCTTACTAAATAGAAAAAATAAACAGCACAATGAACCATTCAATAGAATTAGTCAAACTGACTGGTCAATCAGTCAAAATATATACAAATAATTCATCAGTCTGAATCAATCAGACATTTCACTTCCTAAGTGAATTGTCTTGGATTAGTCACTCAGAGAAATTTAGGTAATTATGGAAGCCATGTTAAAAACGCAAATTTGTAATTTGGTGAAATGTAAATCTAAACTTAAAATTACTGTTCATTTGACAAACGGGGTTGGTAATCTCTTGTAGTATTATTATAAGTATTATATTTATTTGATCAAAAATACAGTACTATTATGAAAAATTATTAGAGTTTAAAATAACTGTTTTCTATTTTAATATGTGTTTAAATGTAATTTATTCCTGTGATGGCAAAGCTGAATTTTCAGCATCATTACTCCAGCCTGTCATTTGATCCTTCAGAAATTATTCCAATATGATTATTTGCTACTCAACAAACATTTCTTATTATTATCAATGTTGAAAACAGTTGTGCTGCTTAATATTTTTTGTGAAAACCATGCTCATTTTTGGGGGTAGTGTTTTGAACAGTAGTGTAATAATATGATAAGAATATTTTGGAAAAATCTGTTTTTCATTGAATTTCATTGGTGTCTAAGAAAAGGCAATTACCTATTGTTTTTATCTTACCCATTATAATGCCGTTGGGGTCTGCAGGGGGCTGCCAGACCACCCTCACCTCTGTCAGACGCACCTCCGGGAATACAAGTCTCATGGGTGGCCCAGGAACTGTTGAAAGGGGAAATGAGGGTGCAAAGATGAGACTACTACATCATCACATGACTCTTACAGTAATTAAAACACCCATAAACCTTATTCAAAATCGAAACCTTTCTGTTGAATTCTAGCCGAACCACAATCCCAAATCAAAGAGCTTTAATAGAGGTTATTTAGCTTTCAAAGCAGCAGCGGCCCTCTGAGACAGCCTCTGAAATGGTATTTACGTCAGGATAAGGTCATTATAAGAAAAAAACTGCTTTGAAAAGGACAAAAGAAAAGTAACATTCATAAAAAGACAAATACACATGAGATGAGAAGAAAGAGACAGTTATGACAGCACTCAAACTGTGGCAGTTTAATGAACATATTCAGGATTAAATCTCTTCAGTGGTTAACAAAGTCCGTCTGTAAGAGTGAATGCTTGTGTTCCATCCATCTGTGCACAGAAATACTTTTCTCTGATCCGCTTTGCTATAAAGACAAATAATGGGAAGTCTGAAAAATAATTAGAGTTCTGAGTGGTTGTTAGCATGTTGCTGTGGATTTTTTTGTGGTTACTATGGTGTTTTAGGAGGTTGCCATGATGTTTCTATGTGGCTACTAAGAAGTTCTGAGTGGTTGCTAGCATGTAGCTACAGTATTCTGAGTAGTTACTAAGGTGTTTTTGGTGGTTACCAGGGAGTTGCTATGGGGCTGCTGAGTTCTGAGAAGTTCTGAGTGTTTGTTAGAATGTTGCTTTAGTATTCCGAGTAGTTACAAGGGTTGTAGGTGGTTGTCAAGGTGTTGCTATGTGGCTGCTAAGAAGTTCTGAATGTTTTCTAGCATGCTGCTTTATGATACAGTAGGTGCTTGCCAGGGATTTGCAATGTGGTAGCTATTATATTCAGGGTAGTTAGTTGCTAGAATGTTGTGGGGGTTGTCAAGGCGTTGCTATGCGGCTGCTAAGAAGTTTGAGTGTTTTTAGCATGCTGCTATCTAGTTGCTAGAATACTGTAGTTGCTTGCCAGGGATTTGCAGTGTGGTTGCTGTTGTATTAAAGGTGGTTGCTAGAATGTTGTCAAGACGTTGCTAAAGTGTTCTGAGTGGTTGTTAGCACAATGCTTTGAAGATATGGATGGTTGCCAACGTGTTGCTATCTAGTTGTTAAGATGTTCTGGGTGGTTGTCAGCACAATATGTGGTTGCAAGGGTGTTTTAGGTTGGTTGCTAGGGTCCTGTGAGTGGTCACCAGGGTGCTCTGAGTGTCTGTAAGCATGTTGCTTTGCAGTGTTTTGGTCTAAAATTTAATCTACAAGCCACGTGATATGAGGTATAATTTAAATTAGCTGCCAAGAACTACTTGGTGTGTGGGGTTAATTCCAATCTTCCCAAATCTTCCTTAGCAAACACTACTAATGATTAGTTGTCGGCCAGCGAGCGGCAAAATCTGGTCGCTCTCCCCTTAGACTTTGTCATCTTGCCCTTGACAAGAGTATTTAGAGCCATGCTGCTCCGTGAGTGCTGCCACATGGCACACCTACTCAACATACCCCTTCTGAAGCTGGCCATTGCTGAGTCACATGTTACGCTAGACGGCCAAGGCTCTACCATTGTACGTTTAGACTGAAGCTAATTGCTGATGGGCGATCTGCTGCCTACAGGAGGAGATCAATGATGACTGGAGGATGTAATGACTGTTGCGCCCGACTCTGAAGGACACAGTGCGCCACCGGTGCTAAAAGAGGGCTCCGCTTTAGAGGACCTTGATTAAGGGGGACGTTTCCTTCCCCTGCTGGTGCATCTCACCTCTAAACATACACACTTTCCTCTCTCTCCAAGGCATCTGTGACAGGCCTATACATCCACTAACAGGACACCTGTAGAGCGACAGATAACATGGAGGGAATCCAATAACGTTGGTGGGCCTGAGGTACACACACACACGCACTCAGAAAGCAGCATTGCAAACACACTGTTGCTGTATTGTACGAGAATAGCCATGCAGTACAAATGTGGAACAAACACAATCAACGTTTGTGCCATCTCTCGACCGCTTCTTTATTTCTCTCTGGATTCCCCCAGTCGATGCGGTCGGTTAGGCGGATTCTATGTTTCATTTCCTGGACATTAAGGAACTTATAAATCTAACACATCTGACAGCGATTTGATTTGTATTGCTTTTTGCAGTCATAGTGTGTGGGTCCATAGGGACACATGTCCACAAGAAGAAGCTCTTACAGTAGAGAGTGCTTTTCCCAAGATACCTCTTTCTCTTGCCAATGTATTGCTAGCATTCATCATCCTGCTATCAGCCCTTCGTGTGCCACGAGGCTTATATGGAGATTACACGCACATGAGGGGTAGCCACTTATGATGCACGACTTGTGACTTGAGTGCATTTACTCTGCATCTACAATTAGAAAATCCGTTTATTAATTACTTCTTTTAGCGGGTCACTAATAAACACTTTCATGCCAATCTTTTCAGAGACATGCGAACATTAAAGACTGTAAGGCAAGCTAATCTAATCGCAGTACAAAAAATAACCTTCCAATTTGCTGCCTGTTTTGCTGATACGTCTCTGATTAAATCCAATTACAGGATGTTTAGATTTAGGCTAACAAAAGCCAGGACAATCACTCAAATCCACCCCAAAACAGGATGGACGGCCTGTAGCATCTCCAAACCGCTGCGTACGCCATTCAGGCCTGGCTAAAATGGTACTGTACCATTAGTCCTTAATGAGGTCTGTTCTGGAGGGGAATTTAAAAGGCAAACACAGATAATTGCTGCCAAGGTCGAGTGATCACAGACGGGGGAACATGCTGCCCGGGCCCCGCGCTTCCATCATAAAAGTGCGGCGGTGAAATGGCCCGAGCTCTCCGCGTATGTCGAGGGGGAGCTCCATTTACAGCCACGTTTAAAAGAGACCTGTTATCTCTTATTCAGAGAGCAGCACAGAGCTGACCGCAGGCGTGCAGACTCCATTAACGTGACTCTGTATCCAGCTGGATTAAGACTGACCCCTGTATATCACATAGTGGGCTTCTTTAAATGGCTCTCACAAGCAGGGGAAAAGGCTTCTATCGCTATCCCCATGACGTCCACTCTAGTAATAACATTTTTGGTTTGCGACGCAAGTTAAACTGCTCAAAACTGCACAATGTGACAAACGTGGCTTAGTTACAGGGCTGTAACGATCACATTGAGGGGGACATTTTGTTGTAGCTGGTTTACAAATTAAGATTTATAATATTTACATTAAAACACATAAATAAGTGTTTATATTTATATTTACATTTAAGTTTATTATGTTTATATATGCATCATTTATTTAATTACTATTATTGATTTACGTTCTAACATAATGAATACATTTTGTAATTTAGTTTACATAATTGCAGGAAGGGGCCTTTTTACCTCGCTATTGATAAATAAATAAATAAAAACATTAATACCATATAAAACAAACAAACCCAACCCAACCCAAAACAATAAACAAAACCTTACAAATGGTATAGGCATTTTTGGCTTCTAGAGACTTTTCATGGGCAGATCACCTATTCTACTTCTATGGTCAGGCCACTGCCTATAATGTGTATGCCAGGGGCCGCCACTGCTCAAAGCAGTTGTTAAATGTTTCACAATTAAATATTATTGAGTTTTGCTGGACATTAAACAGAGGACACACAGGAAGGAGAGTTTAATAAAACATTTTAAGCAACCGTGACCAGACTTTTGATTGGGCAAATGTGGTTTCAAATAGTTTTTATGTTTGATTCAATATTTAACAGATTCAATTTTTTTTTTTTTTTGTAAGAAAACAACCGGTGGAAGTTAGATCAAAATATAGTTGTCCCTCACAATAGTCACATTAGTTATAGGCTGGATAATTCGTAGACCATTACATTTGATTCCCCTTAGTCTTAGTCTTGAATGTGTGGTTACAGTCTGGTTAAGTAACATATATTATGCTTCCTTTTCCATTGAGATACATAAATAACACAACTAATCAGTAAAGAACTGATGGCAGATGGTTTATATTTAAAATTAAGTTTTCATGTGTAACATCCTTGAATAAAATAAATCAGCTTTAATGACAAGAGATAAATTCCAATTCCGCACTTCACTTGTGCACACTGTGTTGCTTTATCTGACAAATCTCTTGGTACACTGCGCATATTAATTGTTTCCCCGGAACAACCTTGAGGGGAGCCTTATTTGTGCCGTGTCCCAAATACACATTTCTGCTCTAGTCTGTCCCTTATGGCCCTTTTGGCTGTATAGCAATCATATAAGAGTGCATTAGCTCCATCTGTTATCTGTCTGTAATCCTGACCGGAGTGAATCACTGTTATAATAGATAGCAAACTATAATACCTCTCTTCTGAAAGCTTTCATTCCTCAAATTCAGCCAACCCTTCAAAGTCTATTTAAGTTCAAGTCCATAAAGTAAACATTTGGAGGCCATCCTTACAGACAGAGTTTTTGTGGTGTCGTACTCTAAAATGTTTTAGTTTTCTAATCTTAAAAAAAAAAACGTTCTAGAGGACATTTAAAGGCATGTATAGCGGTGGAAAGAGGTAAACGACTGTGTGTGAAGTCAATGCAAAGGTACTTTGTACACCAAAAACAAATGAAGCATCAAAAACTACAGAAGACCTTCAAAAAAAGTGTCTGAAAGAGCTTAAGACTAAATGGCATTTTATCTTTTTATTCAATAAAATCCAAGGCCATATCAATCTGTGCACTTCTCGTGCGCAGAGCAAATGCCCATTATTCATGACAGCTCATAAACTTACACTGCTTGGTCAAGGAGGGTGCACATAAAACAGAGTTACAGCATTAAAGGGGAAGTTCATCCAAAAATGAAAATTCGGTCATTATTCATCTCATGCCGTTTCAAACCCATATGACTTTGCACTGAACGAGAATGGGGATATTTAAAATAATCTTAAAATGGATTTATTTTTAAACGACAAAAGTTAAGTTTTAGCTACACAAATTACAAACACACAAAAAAACATCTTAATTAATACTACCATGTATGAGCTGCATTACAAATACTTTGTGTTCCACAGAAAAAAAACAAAAAAACAATGAGTTTGGAATGAAATGAAAATGAGTAAATAATGGCAGAATTTTTTGGAGAAGTATTACTTTAAAAGCCCTATGTGGTCATTAAATTGAATCTCATTCATGAAACAGAAAGATTTGCCCACCATCATCCTTGGTTCTCTCCAGGACTGCGGTGCTGCTGAGTTGCCCATCTCCGATTCGGGTAAAAGCCAAAACTTGGATTTCGTACTGGACGTATTTACGCAGGTTCCTCAGCAAGACAGACTGTGTCAGATTCCCTTTAACCACGTTCACCTGTGCCTCCAAATCCGAGTCTTTCTCTTTGTATAGAACCTAGAAGAATAAGTATATTCTTCATCACAGCTCACACCACTTGTTGTGTGATTTTGTTATTGTGACTGCCTTTAATTTAAGATCACATTAAATGGAAATACACAGGGATAGCTGTTAGTAAGGCAGAATGGCGTGGAGTTGGTTCCTCTGGGTCTATTGTTCAGCTTCTTTTGTTTTCGGTTGACTTTAAACCATAGAAGCTTCTCTGAACATATGGGTACACATTAACTCATCTAACTGAAAATATTTATCTTTCTGTAAGGGTCAGACTTTCCATGAATGCATGAATGATCCAGTTGATTACTTAAAATTAAATGAAAATGGTACTGGAACATGCTTTATAGGGCTTAAAAGAGAAACGCATATAATGATTATATGACATACAATGCATATAAAGTTAAAGGGGTTATATCAAGCATATCTATCTATCTATCTATCTATCTATCTATCTATCTATCTATCTATCTATCTTTTTTTAAACATTTTTCTTTAGTTTTTTTTTGTCTTGTTTTCTTAAATAGATTGACTTATTTTCATATATTCTTACATTTTATACATACATACATACAGTATATATATATATATATATATATATACACACATTTCGAGGGTTTAATTTTAGGATTAAGTAGTAGGGCTGAAATGAGCAGTTATTATAAGAAATGCCGGCTTTCAATGACGAATAAAAACAATGCATCCTCTTCTCAAGAACCAAAACATCAAATCTTGCATGTCATTTCATCATATAGAACATGGTTTAAGAGGTCAATCATACATAAGAAAAAACCTTTATTCACTTCTGAGACGCTATAATTATACTGAGCCAAGGGCTCTTTCAGCAGACATTGTTTCAGAGTACCTCAGCGCACTACTTGACATCAGTCGGAGGTCATTTTTATTTGTGTGAAATCACAAAGAATGTAAAAACAAAAACAAAACAACAACAGAGAGCTATTCTCACAAGTAACCACCTTGTATCCAAGGATGTTGCCGTTCTGCTCTTGCTCAGGAACAGGGCCCCAGGTTACCAGGATGCGACTGGAGCTCATGGCCTCCGCCGTCACATTTTCCGGAGCCCCAGATGGCACTACACACAGACAAAGACAAATCACACTCCCTTATCACACAGTGCCTTAACACACGGCCCACGAGTACTGAGTAAACTCACGTGGATTAGTCACCTGTCCAATGTCATGGGAAGGAAAGAAAGCAAACAGCATTAACGTGTGAGCAGCAAACAAAGAGTGTGAGCGTGAACAGACCACTACAAGACTGACAAACCTTTAGCACCAGGCCTTATATCAGGCAGCACGGTCAGCCCAGAACATCCCTACATGTAGCCACACAATTACATAATGACTCCCTCTGTACACAAACTTCATTTTTGCTTACGGTCATCCAAATGTTGAAGTGTGCAATTTCTGAACCACTAGTGGCACCAAATTGAATTGCAATATGTTTGAGTGGCACAACTAGGTTGGGCATAACAGCACTGACACTGAGTGCGTTTACATACACGTTCTTAACCTGATAATGCTTAATAAGCCGACAACGTGTGTGGCCAAGAAAACCCGTTAACTTTTTCCTTTATCACCGTGAGGTCATGAACGGCTTAAAGGGTTAGTTCACCCAAAAATGAAAATTATGTCAGTAATTACTCACCCTCATGTTGTTCCAACCCCGTAAGACTTTCGTTCATCTTCGTAACACAAATTAATATATTTTTTATTAAATCTGAGAGCTGGATCACTCCTCCATAGGCTTCTTAAGGGATCGAAACTGACCGGCCCAAAAGTTATGAAAGACATCGTTAAAATAGTCCGAGTGACTACAGTGGCTCAATCTTAAGTTTATCAAGCACCGAGAATACCTTTTGTGCGCAAAAAACAAACAAAAATAACGACTATATTCAACTATTCATTTCCTTCTCTGTACGGCCGTGATATTTCACGTAGTGAAACTACGCAAAGCTTCTAGGTTGTACGTCACGCATCACACACATGACCAGCGTCGGCCAATAGTGAGCCTACGTGTGACGTGCAACCTAAAAGCTTTACGCAATATCACTACGTGAAATATCATGTGTAAGTATAATTCTCATAGTCTTCATAAAATACAAACTTATTTGCAATTGAGTTTGATATCATCAATAACACAGAAATTACACACTTCACCTTTACATATCAGATTTTAGTGGTTTCCGCTGCAGCCATTTGGGGCCATAAATCTCTCTTGCGTGCATCTTGCAGAAAGCAACGGAAAAGATAATAGCGACACCAGGCAAGCCAATCACCTTGCTTTTTATCTGCAGTGTCGGCATGCATTCAGAGCAACTCTCGAGCCAGACAGATTGAGTGTGTTGTGAGGGGCTGTTATGTGATCACATAAAGGAAATACAATTCAATTTGCCAACCACCTGTTTACATTTGAGAATATGATTATCCTGAGAATAATGGAAATTTCAAGATGCTCTCTGCATCACAGTGGCAAATGTGTCTCTGTATCCCATGGGTATCAGTCACATCAGTGCCCAAACTGGATGTCCTCACCTGACTCCCGCGTACGACCCTTCACGGTCTCACTCCAGGGTCCGGAGCCTATGGAATTAAAGGCCTGGATCTGCAGCTGGTACTCGGTCCACTCCTCCAGGCCCTCCAGGGTGATCTCCCTCTCCAGCCTGTCGTTCACCAATCGTGTGCTGGCCTCACCCCGCAGGTCCGCTCGCAACACTCTGACCCTGTAGCCCACGCTCTCCGGGTTTCCGTTGTACTCAGTCTCTGGCAGTGGCTGCCGGGGAAACATCAGACTCTCAGAATCAGTCAACAGAATTACTGACGGGGATGTTCCTTGACAAAGGGTGTTTTGATTTCACGATCAGTAAAGAAGATGAGAAATCTTACATACCCCTAAACTTTTGAATGGTAGTGTATGTTTCAAAATGTTTGAACATTTTGGTCTTTTACCATTTGAGATACCTTTTTTTATTTTTGTCATTTGGAGCAGTATCTTCAGTTAAAATATTATTTTCCTTGACTAAAATGATGTGCCTTTTCAGTTAGGGTGAAATGGGCTAAAAATAAAGAATATGATGATATAGACTAAATTGAAAAAACTTTATACTTAACTGTGTAAAAATAAACAGTGTGGCCTGTATACCACGCAGTCTCAGCAGAGTCCTGAACATTGCTAATGCAAGCACACTGAGCTCAGCCTAACCCAATTAAATATACATGTTCCTATAAATCTCATATTTATATTTAATACGCATATTTAATAATGCTTCATCATTTACGTGCCCCCCAAAAAATCAACTGAACGATTTTGAGTGGGTGCCAAAAGGTAAGTGAGATGTCACAAACTGGCAAAACATCAGCTCTCATGTGCTTTTAATTTGACAGGTAAAGAGCTTCAATTTGAGAAACTCAATTTAGCCACTAGCTCTCACATGTCAGCAGTCTTTATAGCAGGTGAAAATCGATAGATGTCTAAAAACACCCTGCTTTCAACATCCTAGCCTGAATTCATGTGTGATACAAGATAATGACAGCCTGTCAGAACACTAGGACTGAAAGTTACAATATAATAGCTTCCTTGAACCTGTTTTTTTGCCATTCCAACCTCTGCGAAAGAAAAAAAAATGAATCAAGGCCCTGAATTATTGAATGAAGTCAATTGAATATAATGCACTTGGCTTGCTTTATATTTCTCAGTGCAGATATGAAACTGCTGAATAATACGTATTAGGGTACGTTTACATGACAACAATGTACTAAAAATGGAAACTTTTTCCGGGTACAGATGGCAATGTTGTCAAAATGATCCCCGTACACACGGATCCGCGAAAACGAATAAAATCGCTGTATTATTCGTGCCAGGCCAGTAGTTGGCAATGTCACTTTGTAAAGAAACACAACGCACCTATTGAACAAGTAATACACATACGTCCCTGATTTCACAAATTTGCGTATTTGTAGATAAAGGTGTCATTTTCAAAAACGTTCACTTTTAAATCTACAATCTTTTAGTTACAGGCCCAGATCTTTAACCACAATGCCACTTACCACCCAGCGTAGCCACAAGCTGGTCTCACTGGCCGTGCGTACAGTCACGCTGCTGGGCGCCATGTCCGGAGGAGCCTGCAGGGTTTGAATTACACGGGACGGCACGCTCACCGGACTCTGGCCCACGATATTCACCTGCTGCATTCGGAACCTGTAACCATCAAGTTAATCAGTCACATTGTTAAAAATTAATTCAACACTGGTAAGACTTCCCAGTGGGAAAATAGATGGCAAAGAACCCTGTGCTCGCTGCAATTCACTTTATAATTGCACCAATTACCATGAAATCAAAGTTTATCAGCAGGCAGAACAAATGGAGAGGCTGCGGCAACATCCATAAGATCTGACATAAATTGCGGGGTAGAGAAAAACACTGAGGCAAGCAGTTCATCATGAAGCTCAGAGATGATTCAAGCTGTCTGAAACAAATGGTTGAAGTCAGACATTAAACCTGTTTAGATAACAGCAGTAGCTTACTAGCTTTATATTATTGGAATGAAATAATCGTATTACACAAAAACTGAATAGCTCCTATTTTTTTTTACATAGTTGGTCTATGTAAGCACGTTTTTAACACCATAAGTGCTGTGACTTTTTAACGTTTGTTTAAGAATTAATTGTAATTTAGGTGTTAAGGTAACAGGCCTTTTATATATATATATATATAAGAATATTTTTACACTACTATGAATGGCTGGATTGAAAACTCACGTCTGATTGGCTAAAGATAATGTCCGTTCTTAAGATTGGCCCACACAAATTCATAACGATTCTCACACATGACCATTTGCAAATGCAGAATCAACAATCAATTTGTACATTGCAAACATACTTGTATATTTAGGAATTGTGCTTTGCATTTGTGAATCTTTTTTTTTATGAATTTTGCATATCATATTTTGTAAATGTGAATTAGGATAATGTTGTTTGCAAATATTTCAACTTTTTTGGTGAATGTGAAAAGAGACTATTTTAGCTCTACAGTTTACTAAGAACAGTTGATAAATATTAAGTCATTGGTTGCTATTTCTTCTTTCAGCAATAACAACACAAAACAGGTTAAACAGTTGGCCTGCATGTTTGTTTGAATCCACAAGATGCAATATTGTAAATATGGTTATCACTATGTGAACCATTGCAAGGTTTGGAGTGATTTTTCGCTGTGATATATTCTGTACACTCACAGAATGATCATTCAAATGCGACTGTCACTCACAGAACTTGCGGTGTGTAGTGAATTCAGAAGTCCATGCATAAAATAACTGTTTTCTGTGTGTAACTAGATTCCACGCACATACTATGTCTCAACAATTCTGTAGCAAATCTCAGTTCAATTGTCTTTTTCAGCATAAGACAAATATTACAAAGATGTCAAGATCAGAAAGAACAGGAAAGAAGAAAGGAATAAATTAACGGCATCCTCAGGGAAAGAAGCAGAAAATAACAAGATCACAGGCATAAATACAGAATGGAAAACATTGCCATAGTGTGCTGACTTGAACTGTGTACGATTCGATTTACTCATGCAGGCAAAGAAAGAATAATCATAATCTGATTAAGGTGTATACTTGTCTTCAGTAATGCAACTGTAATTGGAGTAATCTAGATGTCTTAATTTGATTAGGCTCGCTTAAAATGTGTATTTATTCAGGTTAAAGCAAATGAAAATGCTGTTTACATGGCATTTGCTGTCTTAATGCATCTAATGTGTGTTCGTACAGGAACAACACTGACCTGTAGTGTGTGAACGGTGTGAGATTGGGCACCTCCAGCAACTGAGCTTCAGGGTCGTTCTCTTTCTCGTACAACGCCTTCCACTCTTCCTCATCACCAACACTGCCCACCTGAATGCAGAGAGCACTGCTATAACAGTCTGTGGCAACAACACCAATTACCCCTAAATATGATGACCCCCTTTTTAAATGATAATTTAAAAATAGATGAATCCTTATTAAAGGTACAAAGTTATTCAGTCAAGAGAAGTGAGTGATTTAACATTAATTACAGACATCACAGATGTGTTAACGCGTTAATTTTGACAGCCCTATTTATTTTATTTTTTTGTTTGCAATATTAAATAATTGGCTTTTATATTGTCATTGTACTAAACTCAAAGTAAATTATTAAATGTATTTTTTTACTACTCACTAACAGAGCAATGACAGAGGAGTAAGATTTTCAAGATTTTCTTTTCCACAATAAATATCATTCCAGAGAAGTGTTTTCCAAAATTACTGCAATAAACATATTCAATAAATATTAATAAAAGTTAGTACATTAACTTTGACAGCCCTATAAATTTTTTTTGTTTGTTTTTTGTTTTTAAATCTGTGCATTCAGATGAATTTTGCAAATATAAATGGCAAGAGTTTTCTCAAAACTGAAAGCTCCAATCAAAGGAGTATTCACTCATTTATCACCAGAACACAAAGTCATGTTTATCCGGAGCCCCTAACGCCCGTTTCACACATACTCCGTGTGCAGTGCGTATGCGGTGCGTGTTGCGGTGCGTATGCGGTACAGGAGCAGCACGCGCTATAGTGCTTTCACATATGCTGCGTGCGTTTGCAGTGCGCAACTGATCCGCGGCTGTACCACAAACACATTTACTCACTATTTGTATTTAAAAAATCATCAATCAAATCAAGTTATCAGCAGCAAAAGTTTTTGCCTCCAGTGCAATTCTCTTTGTAGGCCTATTCACGTTTAAAACACAATTTAAACAACGTATTATTCAATGCATTACTTTTATATAGGCCTAGATTATATATTAAGTTGCTCAAGCAAGTGGTAACATATTTAACCATGTACTTATATTAAAATCGCAAACATTTTAAATTAAAACCTAAAATTGACAAAAACAGCAGACTCATACCTTTTCTTTTGCATAATTTAAATCTGTATACAATAAATCTTGCATGTCACAATTAACTTGTTTTTCCACCTTAACGAATGAGACGAGTGTCGTTCATTATGTGGCCTTGTTGAAGTAAATTGTAGCTTTTTTTGCTTTACCCCGGTCCTAAAGTAAAAAGATGACTTTGAACAAAGTAGTATTTAATTAAATGCATTTATGGTTACATTTTATTTAATTAAATACATTTATGGTGAGATTACTACATTTTATTGAATTAAATGCATTTATGGTGAAATTACTACATATTCAGGTCAGTCTTTGTTCATTTTGACCACGAACCGTGCGCTGTCACTTTAATTCAGCGTTTGCAGCACAGCAAAAATAGACTCTGTGCGGAAACGATCTCTGCACTGCTGTATACGCACCGCAACTGGAACGGATCGACGGACTGCATCCGCGTGCAGTGTGAAAGCTCTAACCTGTTAACATGGGTACGGAAAAAAATACGCACCGCATACGCACTGCAAACGGAGTATGTGTGAAACGGGCGTAAAGCAGGGTTCCTGCACGCTTTTGAAAGTCAAATTTAAGGCTTTTTAAGACCTTTTTAAGACCTGAAGAAATCAAAATTAATACCGTACATTAGGGCTGTGCAGTATTGACAAAAATATATCTTGATATTTTCAACGTTTTGTTGATAATAATTAGATGATATTTTACTGATTGTGTTTTTGTGCTGGTGCCATGGCTGGTTTAGGTCTGTTGTTGACAGCTGACTCACGAAGATATTCATATTTTTCATATTCTATGCAGTGGTCAGTTCACAGCAGTGACAGAAATTAATATTTTAATTAAGGGGCAATATTTGCCACCTTAAATTGATTTTTTTCAGGGGCATTTTCACCTATATATGGACATTTTTTCTAAACTTATTTAGAGTTATGCATCACCTTTAATGTCAAATACTATCATTCAAATTAAATTATACAGTAATTATACAATAATACTTAATTATATAATAATCATACAGTACCACTGTTACAGTCAAATTAAATCATTCAATCAAAATCTATCTTTGCAGTGCAGAGGTGACAGAGGCGGCATCAGAAGTGGCATTAATTTATTTACACTCCATTTACAACTGCATAAATAAAGCTATGAGATATATATTTTTAAATCAATATTCAATATTTAAATATGAAATGATTTCTAATTTGAACATTTTATTTAAACGGTACTTTAAATATGAAACCTCAGCGGCAAATCACTGTCTTAATAAGTGAGTTGAGGGAG
The DNA here is from genome assembly GCF_029890125.1 of Rhinichthys klamathensis goyatoka. NCBI lineage: Eukaryota > Metazoa > Chordata > Actinopteri > Cypriniformes > Leuciscidae > Rhinichthys > Rhinichthys klamathensis. The sequence continues at coordinate 1,477,554 of NW_026606712.1, forward strand.
TCATTCATTCAACCGATTCGTTCAAACGGCTGATTCATTCGGGAAAGAAGCAAGTGATTCGTTCAAAACGCGGATTTCAGTCAAGAAATAATCGCTGTCGGTTGCATTGAGACTCTGCTACGGTTTCATTTTGAAATTATAGTCGGCGAAATAAAGGGAAAACAAACAATATTGACAATATTGTGTCTAAAAAGTAACTCAATGTTAACCTATTGTTAATTTAACTGTTGTATAACATAAATATCACAATTGGAATCGTGCACGGGAAAACGGCACTCTTTCTGATGTGATATTCTAATATAAGAACATAATATGATATAAATATAAGACAAAAACTAACTTGGGGACATAACAGTTAACGTTACACTGCACACATCACGCAGTGAAAGCACGAGAGACAAATGCGATGTCAGCTCACAGTGCCTCGTACATTGTTAAAACAATGATTACAATATCATAAAAGACAATACACATCGCACAACAATACACAACGTGAAGTTGGCAATTCACATAGGCTATTTTAACTTCCCGGATCAATATTCTTGAGCTAAACGTTGTTCAAACACAAACGACACATATTTACAATCACAGTAACCTAGACAACGAGCTATAACCCAATTCTCCTCAAAACGAGCTTTATAATATAGGCTAAATTGATCTCTGTGCAGGCGACTGTGAGACAAGTCCGAAGGGACCATCTGCAAAGTGCAATATAACCCAAAAAACGACCACAGCATCAACTCAGTCAAAAATATAAAAATAGTCATTAACTTCAATGTTACAAACCACCCAATTCAGTTTACACATCAATGGTGACCCACTGGTCATACTACACTGCTTTTGCACATTTTATATTATAAAAAATATTCAATAACTTCACTGTAACACACCAAATTTAGTTCACACATCACTGCTCTAATATTGGTTATACAACACTTAGTTTGGGAAGTAGCCTAATTGCACATAAAAAATAAGTAGGCCTATTTTTACACAAATTATATTGGTAATGTACGCAGCTAACATAATAGTTATAGCTTTTGCATTATATTTGCTCACTGAATTTGATGGCATTACACTGTAGATAACAGTGTAGTTATTATATATCTTTTCTAAAAAGGGTGAAGTTATTGATTTTATTTTATAATAAATAATCATAAAAAATTATGCATTTTTATCAAACTAAGTATTGTAGTATAACCAGCAGGAGAGCAGTGATGTGTGAACTGCATTTGGTGACAGTAGCCTACAGTGTGTCACAGTGAAGCTATTGAATATGTTTAATCATATAAAATGTGCAGAAGGGTTTTGGAATTTACACTTTGCAGATGGTCCCTTATTCGGATTTGTCTCACAATCGGCTGGTTAAAGACAAATTTATATTATAAAGCTCGTTTTGAGGAGATTTGGGTTGTAGCTCGTTGTCTAGGTTACTGTGATTGTAAATATGTGTCATTTGTGTTTGAACAACGTTTAGCTCAAGAATATTGATCCGGGAAGTTAAAATAGCCTATGTGAATATATTGCCAACTTCACTGAACTCCTTGAGTTAAGCACTGACCGCATTTCTTTATATTTGAGTCCAAGTTCAAAAACTATGAAACGCTCCGTTAACGTACGGAGCTCTGAAGCACTGCCAGCGGGACATTAAACAGGAAGTGTCTGTCCGTGCTCCCTACAGGTTTTGCGTGGGAACGCAAATATCTTTGCGAGGGAACGCAAAAGTTTTGCGAGGGAACGCAAAAGATCTAGAAAAAAAAATTCTCCCATCCTAAATTTTTTTCCACCACCACGTCCCTTTAGGGGCTCCGTATGTTTACAATTTACAGGGCTGCTACAAAAAGCACTACAAAATCTATCAAATATTTTAAAGACTTGGAAGATGGTAATGGGATTTTCCTCCTATAAAAACTGTTAGCTATTTTATGCATCAGTCAGATGGGTAGGTCTTGTCCAGAATAAAAAGTGGACCAGCCTTTATGGCAATAGTCTGGTTACATGAGACTACCTGGACATTAATCTGCCAAGGCATTTGAAACATCTAAATAGAGCCATTTTTCAGACCCTTTTGAGAACCAAGTACTAGTGAAGTTAATGAAAGGAGGAGAAAATTCCACACACTGCACTTCATTATATCCGGTACATCACAGGCCAAAGGCTCATAGAGTGTTTTGTAGGGAACGGGCCTTCAGCAGGAATGCAAAGCGGAGCAGGTTAAAGCTTTTTCAATTGAGTCCAGAACAGTGCCAGCCACTGCCCCAATTCAAACACATTGTGCAAGCCAAGTCTAAACCAATCAAAGCTCACAGCACTCAGGAAGATTTACAATGACCAGTGGAGTGTACTGTATGCGGTAAGCATTTATGCCAACGTGATAGATGTTAGACGCGTGGCACCTTATGCTGGAGACCGGCGCTGTATTTCATAGCAGTGGCTCTCTCTCGCTCGGTGACAGATTTCTGCAGTGGCAGATAGCCCGGCCTCAATCAACTCTGGAATTCAAGTGCCACCACATGAAAAGCCGAGGCTTCCTTTTGCAAGTTTAGAGAGTGGACGTCGATTACAAATTAGGAGTCAGTCATGTGATTCAATCTGTCATCACTTTTGCTAAAGTCGCAGGCGACGTGGAAAGGGCGAGGATGCGCTTTCAATACATCTCTGAGCCATAGAGGGCAATCACAACTGGAACTTGCTGTTATTCAGGTTGAAATGGAAGTGCTGAGTGGAAGTGAATCGAGTATGTGTGATAAGTGCATGCTGGCTGTTTTTAAAACCCTGTGATGACAGCTGGATGCCAGTTTGAACCCTTAAACTCTACTGAATGTTCACGGCATAAACTTATGCATACGAAACAATGAGCTGATTAGAAAATTAGATTTTGATGTGACCTTTTAAAAATGTTCTATATCTTCTTAAAATTTTTTTTTTTTTTTTTTTTGTTAAAAATACATACAAAATTTGATAAAAATAGGTGTTAGACAAGATAATTTTTTTGCTTCACTGTCCCACCTTAAATCCTCAAGAACTTGCTGATTAATTGATTGATTCCTTTTCATTTTTGTGAGAAACGATACAACTGCCAAAAATATTTTTCGGTGTACACTGTCCGACAAATTAAAAACAACACAGATTTTTTTTGCATCACTGTCCCACCTTGAATCCTAAACCTTATTTTTTATTTAATTTTATCTTTTTTTGTGAGAATTGATACATAATGTTGTTCAGTGTATATTGACTGACAAATAAAAATAGCACAGATATTTTTTTGCTGCACTGTTCCACATTGAATCCTCAAGAACTTGGCTAATTGATTGATTGATTGATTGATTGATTCCTTTTAATTTTTGTGAGAAATGATACAACAGCCAAAAATGTTATTCAGTGTACACTGACAGACAAATAAAAATATTGCAGATATTTTTTACTTCGTTGTCCCACCTTGAATCCAGCTGATTAATCCATCAAGCTGTCAAAATAACTGAAATGTACATTGCTAAGACTAGGAGACGAAGCCTACACAAATCATCATAAGTACTTTGCTCAACAGTGCAGGGATGTTTCATTATCATGTAAAATATTTTTTCTTTGCTGGTGAAGACTCATCCGGGAGCACTGTGAGGATGTACAGCTTCAGGCCAGCGTGATGGTAGGCGGATAATGATCAGATAAAGAAGAACTGAAATATTACTCACCTGCCCCTCAACAATCCACTTGGAGATGGTCGTCTTCCCATCATCCCCAGCACGGAACTTCAGCGTAGCAGATCGTGAACTGATCTTGGAAATAACCAGATTTGATGGAGGGCCGGGAAGTTCTGTGTTAAAGGCAAAAAACAATATATACAAATAAAAAAAGTTAAGTCACTTATTAACAACATCCGCACATCACAACAATCAATAAACACAAAACATCCAAAAGCCTGCCTTCTAAAGTCAATAACACCCAACATTTCTAAATCATGACCAGAATATTTTAATAAGACTGTGTAGACAAGGGACTGAGTCAAAAAAAAGATTTGCGATTCTTTTGAAGTGCAGAGATAAAGTCTCATTTGGGTCGAGAAACCTTTGATGAAATTACACTGGAATTAAATCAAATAACAGACGATAGTCTCGCATCTGCCCGAAATCCCCACTGTGATGTGTAGACGTCTGTTTCCCTAATGTCTCACAATATGCAATTTATCAGCAGGCATTATGGTTTTGGCTTGGCGTTCAGCCAGTTCAGCATTTGCCTTCTTTCAGTGAGCGAGAGAAAGTCTGCCTTAAAGCTGGTTCAAATGAATATTTCTCCTTCAGTGCCACATTTGATTAATGGCAGTGCATGGGCAACAACTTCGCAGTTTCTGAGCAGAAAAGGCCAACTCAAAAGATCATCATTCATTCTTATATTGCTTGCATCCATAAATAAGGAAGAGTAGCTCCTTTAATACAGGTTATTTTTAATTGTCTATGTTAAAGAGGTACGAAAGACCTGGTGGCACTCCCGAAGATATGGTGGAGGAAGTTACAGTTCCAACTCCCGCCTCCGTCATAGCTGCCACTTCCAGAGTGTACGTGGTGAGGGATGTCAGGCCGGTGACCTTGTAGTCCAGAGTGGTATTGGCCAAGGTGCGCGCCACCCGTGATTGGTTCTTCCCCTGCACCTCCCAGGACACCAGGTAACCTGCAAAACACCATCAAATTCATTGAAACTCAAAAAGTTTATTTGAGTTTTACACACTTTATGGCTCAAAACCTGTGGGAACGGGCCAATTTGGGGCGCCTCGCCGAATTCCCACCTGGGATGACAACTCACCAGAGCAAGAGGAATTTTTCTGAGGTCTTGAACTTGAAATAAACAATCTCTCTTTAACAAATAAGGTGGGTGAATTGGGGAACTGCTGTAGTGAGTTGTCTAGACCCTGGGCCCTGCCCCCTAACCTGCATCTAACTGAGACTAATAGCCAGCAGAGATCCTATGTAATTTGCTGTTTATTGGGAGTATTTTCTCCCAGAGTCAGCACTGTTTCCAATCGCTGAATGTCCTTTTTCATTGAGGTGCTCATAAATCAAGCTTTACGCTGGGAGAAGCCGCTGGTGAACAGGCATAGGCAACATTCAAAGAGCAACAATGCTGTGTACATTGATATAGACAGAAGCTATTTAGTCTAATGTATGTCTGATCTCATTCGTCTCCATTCTTTCAATCAACATTCAGAGTCGTTCTGCAACTCAATCGGCTTAATCTATGTCCAGTATCAATCTACCGCTGCCTTATTAGTCCAGATCTAATTCTTTCTCCGCATTATTGAAACTTCACCAGTGACTCTCAGAAACTCTCAGTGTTGTCCTGGTCAAAAAAGAAAACGAATTTATTTATTTAGAAAAGGGACAGTGTACATCAATCAACATTCATCAATGTAAATGTACCCAAATTAGCCCGAAGGCTAGTTTTCATCGGTAGTCCCTTTGCCAGATAACAACAATAATAGAACTAGAACTTGTACACAACTCTGTAAAATACAATTAAACATATTATACAAAAAGAAAACACAATAAAAAAGAAAGATATTTAAAAAAGGGGGAAAAAAAGTTAAAAAATACTAATTATAATTAAATTATTATTAATAATAATAATAATAATAGAGGAAGCAGCATTAATGTTCACATTGTTGATTATGAAGAAGCCATTTCTTAAAATTATGCTTAAATGAGTTAAACGATGAACATTCTCTAATTGAGTGTGTTACAGAATTCCACTGATGTGATGCTCTGAATGAAAAAAACAGCTTGACCAAAGGAAGTTTTCTTACGTGGAATTATACAATCCGCTCTAATTGCACCTCTTGTTACTCTGTTTTCTATAGATTTAAATTTAATAAAATCAGCCAGAGGAGGAGGAGCTAAACCATACATAATCTTATGAATTTAACACACATTTTTAAAGTTAATGAGATTTTCCCAGCTAAACAAGTTATACTTATTTACATTTACATTTATTCATTTAGCTGACGCTTTTATCCAAAGCGACTTACAATTGCTATATTTCAGAGGTCGCACGCCTCTGGAGCAACTAGGGGTTAAGTGTCTTGCTCAGGGACACATTGGTGTCTCACAGTGGATTCGAACCCGGGTCTCTCACACCAAAGGCATGTGTCTTATCCACTGTGCCATCACCACCCCCACCCCTATTTAAAATGTGACAATGATGAAAACTAAATTGTTTTTATCTAAAATTTTAAGTGCTTGTTTGTATAATAATTCCAATGGTTTTAGAACTATCAAATGTGTATTAGACCAGCTTGTCAAACAGTATGTGACATGAGAAAGAATCATAGAATGAAAATATAGCTTTGCAGCCTCATTTGATAAAGAATTTCTAATAAACTTAAAATTAACCAAGTTAAAATGAACCTTTTAGGTTAAATTTAACTTGGTCCAGATGTACCCCTATGGTATTTACATTCTGAAACAACCTGTAATCTCTCTCCCGAAATAAAAAAATATCCTGCTTTATTTCAGCACTGTGTCCTTTAGATAACTCAGATGTTATGGTAAAAGTAAATCACAAATGATTTACTTTTAGCTTCGGACCAAGGCTGTATCTCAGTACTAGTTTTACTTGATCTTAGTGCTGCGTTCGATACTATACTAGATCACTCAATACTCTTAGATCGACTACAAAATTACACTGGTGTTCAAGGACAAGCATTAAGCTGGTTCAGGTCATACTTATCTGACCGCTACCATTTCGTCTACTTGAATGGAGAAAAATCGATCATAACTTCGGCAAACTATGGAGTGCCGCAGGGATCTGTGTTAGGCCCTTTATTATTCTCAATATATATGCTGCCACTTGGTAATATTCTAAGGAAACATGGAATTAGTTTCCATTGTTATGCCGATGACACTCAAATTTATATTTCATCACGGCCAGATGAATACGCTAAATTATCCAAATTGACAGATTGTGTTAAAGATATAAAAGATTGGATGACGCGTAATTTTCTTTTATTAAATCCAGACAAGACAGAGGTAATACTTATCGGTTCTAAAAACCGTCCACAAAACCTTTCACAGCACGACTTAGGATTAGGATGCCCTGTTACTTTATCCGCTACAGTAAAAGACCTGGGTGTTACATTAGACTGCAACCTGTCTTTTGAAAAGCATATTTCATATGTTACAAAAACAGCCTTTTTCCACCTTAGAAACATTGCTAAGCTACGTAATATGCTATCAGTCTCTGATGCAGAATAGTTAGTTCATGCATTCATGACCTCGAGACTAGATTACTGTAATGCTTTATTAGCTGGTTGTCCCGCATCTTCAATAAACAAGCTACAGTTAGTCCAAAATGCAGCCGCTAGAGTTCTTTACTAGATCAAGAAAATATGATCATATAATACAACATCTATCATCACTTCATTGGTTACCTATAAAGTTCCGTATTAATTACAAGGTATTGCTTTTGACTTATAAAGCTCTAAATGGTTTAGCTCCAGTCTATTTAACGGATCTTCTATCGCCCTATAATCCATCGCGCTCTTTTAGATCACTAAATTCGAGGCTTCTGGTCATTCCTAGGATATCCAGATCCACCAAAGGAGGGAGAGCATTTTCACATTTAGCTCCGAAGCTCTGGAATAGCCTTCCTGATATTGTTCGTTGCTCAGACTCGTTCTCCCAGTTTAAAACTAGACTAAAGACGTATCTATTTAGCCAGGCATTCATATAAATTTTTTATCTTACAGTTACTGTAAATTCGGCCTCTACTTCATAAACGCCAGAGGAGAACTGGCCCAGACTGAGCCTGGGTTCTCCCAAGGTTTTTTTTTCTCCATTGGGTCATCTGATGGAGTTTTAGGACACCATCGGGTCACTTGATGGAGTTTTTCGGTTCCTTGCCACTGTTGCCTTTGGCTTGCTCAGTTGGGGATATTCAAATTAAATGACCCATCATACCACTGATCAGCTCTACCAAACTTGGATGTCTTTTTCCAGTAATAAACAAACACTGTTAAGTTGTTTTGATTGATACTGTGAAGCAGCTTTGATAAAATCTGTATTGTGAAAAGCGCTATATAAATATATTTGACTTGACTTGACTAAAAGTTACATCCTTGCTTAATCAGTCAACTTTTTTGCAACCTCTTCTGCAAATAATAATCCCCCAGAATCAGACATTCCACATTAATCAGTTTCTTTTCTTCTCTTGTTTTTTTAAGATTAGAAATCGACATGAAAGTATTAGAGCTAGCAGGAGTCCCAAAAGGAAAGGACGCCCCGTCAGACTCCGCCTAAAATCCCCACGATCGATCCCGTTTTGCTGCTACAGCGGCTGCAGGACCCGAACCGCGGGGTGTAGGTGCTCAATTCTCATCGCTCAAGAGAGAGAGTCAAGCATAGGTGAAGCTTCTCACCGCGAACGCATCACAAAGCATTAACTCAACTCCCTCGAGACCGAACATGCTCCGTTCAAAGCCAGATTCTTATCACGCACATACAAACAAGCGTCTCCTTAAGACAAAAAGAGTTGTTGACATCTATTGCAGGCGCCCTCTTATACGTGCAGGCACTCCGGTAGTGACATCATGGACTGTCGTCGGCCAATGAAATTGTCGTGTGCATGCTTCACATGCTTCAGACAAATGGTTAGGTTTAGGGGTAGGGGTTGGGTTAGGTTAGGTGCTCAAAAATCTAAATAGTCTAAATAGTGTAACGTAAAGAAAATTATTGTGACTGTTTAAATTATACCCCAATATATCCAAAATTATACCCCACAAATATATTTCATGACGATAAAATTCACATGTCCTAGTTTGTCAATATAGCTAAGCCTTAGGGGTACCTTTAGCATCTTAATAGTGACACTAAAGGCGCTTGACCATGCTTCAGTTCCCTTTCAAGGGAACTCGAGCTGCGTCAAGACGCTGTGGGAACGCCCCTGCGTGATTGCGTCGTGAAGCACGTGTATAATCAGTCCAATGGAGAGACCAGACGTCATAGGCGGTTGACGTAATCGACCAGGAAACTATAAAGCACACCTGACAACAGACCGCGCTAGCTTCTGTGCCTTCAGCAAGCACTCTGTGTGATCTGTCTCTGTCTATTTATTGTTGTTTGTCCACAAGCATATATATATATATATATTAGGGGTGGAACGGTACATGTATTCGTATCGAACCGAAACGGTACGGGCGTCACGGTTCGGTGCACGAATTTACACGGAGAATACACGGTATAAAAATAAATAAAACTCGCGTGCAAATTAATTAATGTAATGCGAAACTACTGTCAGATACGCGGGTTCTTTAGGGACACATAATCTGTAGCATCGGCTTAGCTCTGAACGCGCGTTCGCTTCAAACGTTGGCTTTATACGCGCGTCCTATTCGCTTTGGACTAGTGTCGAACTAGACGCGAATTTGACGCTCTATTCGTGTTTGGTGTGACCGTGACCGCATAATGAACAGGCAGCGATGTCAAGATTGCAATGCTGGAGTGTGTGTGTGTGCGAGAGAGAGAGAGAGAGAGAGAGAGAGAGAGAGAGAGAGAGAGAGAGAGAGAGAGAGAGAGAGAGAGAGAGAGAGAGAGAGAGAGGCGCGCGCGATCGAACAGTGGAAACATAAAAAACATACTCCGTCATTTTGTTCAGATCATTAAACCTGCAAAGTGTTTACTTATATTTGTGTACACTCGCAATAAAACACAACATTGTGCTTTTGTCACACTGTAACCTACAACTGTCACCCAACCAAAATCCCACACACACACACACACTGTTTTAAAAGCAAAACTTATTTATCCAACTCCATTTCAAAACAGTCTGTGTGTTCCATCTTTTGGACATTCGTCATATTGCATTGGTTTCCATTTCTTGTCCTCGGAGCGCTAATCTTACACATTCTACATTGATTAAAAAAAAAGAAAATCGAATCTGTTTTTAATGGTAGTATTATTTTATACAGAAATCAATTATTTATAATTCAGATGAGAATAATGTTACATTATTAATTGACAATGTTAATTAAAATTAAGGAAAACAAATATATTGATCTGAAATATAGCAAAATAATTTTAAATTAATTCAGGTACAATTACCAAACATATCGCAAAGTCTTTTTGTCTTTTTATTAATTTAATTAATAAACTAATTATATAAAACTATTGTCAGTGCACTACAAATAAACTGGTTCTATGCCTTTATTAAAAAAAACTTATTTAAAAAATACAATGCCTTCTGCATTTTTGTTTTGCTTTTCCCTCCATTGTACCGAAATCGTACCGAACCGTGATGTCTGAACCGAGGTATGAACCGAACCGTGACTTCTGTGTACCGTTCCACCCCTAATATATATATATATATATATCTGCATAATAAAGTGGCTCTTCTCACGTTTGCCGAGGCAACGTGTAGATAATGGTCCGCAATGTATAGGCTAATATGCACAGGGAACTGAGTAGACAGGAAATTTCCCTTTGTCTCGTTCTCTTATGATTGTTTGAAAACTAATTTTGTATTCTTTATTGTTTGAGATTATAATATGAAGTCTATATTAATACACTATATTCAGCCTTTAAACTAGACTGTTTCTACTTGTCTGGTTGATAGTCTGAATGAAAAAGCTGAATAGTATACAAATGTGTTTATTTGTCTGGTTGATATTTGGCTGCATTTAATTTTTGAGAAAATTAAATATGTACTCATCTTATCCTTGGAGTTAGATGTCTATATTAATATAGGCTACTTTTCAGATTTTTCATCCAGAACATTTCTACTTCATTTCTACTTCGTCTAGTCCGCTATTCTCCGGACATGCCCGCTCGCGGTGTGTAGCTCGTGTCCGCGCTATTCTCCGACATGCCCGCTCGCGTCCGCGCTATTCTCCGACATGCCCGCTCGCGGTGTGTAGCGCGTGTCAACGCTATTCTGCGACTCCGACATGCCCGCTCGCGGTGTGTTTTTTTACGCGTGTCCGCGCTATTCTCCGACATGCCCGCTCGCGGTGTTCTTTATCAATCAACCAAAGCCGGTCGCGGGGGCGCCGCCCTCGCCATCTTTCCATTCACTTCACTTTTGCTATTTAACCAGAGCGAATGAGACGAGTGCGTCACGTGTGGTGTTTGTCAACGCGCCTGAGTATCGATACTTCGGGCAATTAGTATTGGTACCGTTCAGATATTTCAGTATCGATATTTATGGAAATATCGATATTTTTGACAACACTAGTCTGTAGTAATATACTATTCAGCTTTTTCATCCAGACCGTTTTTACTTGTCTGGTTGATATTTGGCTGTATTTAATTGAGAAAATTAAATATTTACTCATCTGATCTTTGAGGAGTCATTTATTTCTGAGGAAATAAATGGTTGTTACCAGGGGGAAATGGAAAACATTATAGGGTGCCCATCTCCCTTCGGTGCCATCCAGCAAGTTCTAGTCTCAGTGTCTGACACACAGAAGGGGGGTTTAAGAGGGGTCAGTTTGTTTATTTCCTGCCAGTCATCCATTTCAGGACGCCAGATTGGCTTCTCAAGCTATACTAGAGACCAGTCTCGAGAGGCTGGTTCCTTTTAGTAGTCTCAGCCGTAGTCATTTTGGGATAAGACATATCTGAGGATAGTCGTTATTTCGAAGAAGGCTTCGACTAAGAAGAAGTCCTGACGCCGAGGCTATCAGGCTTCTGAGGGTGGCCCCCTCCGGGGAGAGACGGGTTCGAGAATCCGTGTCTCCTCGGAGCCCTCTCGGGGGCGACTCTCTGAGGAGGGTCACAGCGCTGCTAGTTCGGTTGTTCCCTGCCGGTTCGCCGTTTCAGGTCACCGAGGTGTCAGCGTCCCCAAACGATCCTCCTGATAACTGTTTATGTTATCATTCTTGGGAAGCGACTCTCTGAGGAGGGTCGCAGCGCTGCCAGTTCGGTTGTTTCCTGCCGGTTCGCCGCTTCAGGTCACCGAGGTGTCAGCGTCCCCAAACGATCCTCCTGATAACTGTTTATGTTATCATTCTTGGGAAGCGACTCTCTGAGGAGGGTCGCAGCGCTGCCAGTTCGGTTGTTTCCTGCCGGTTCGCCGCTTCAGGGCACCGAGGTGTCAGCTTTCCCGAACGATCCTCCGAGGAGGGTCATAGAACAGTCAGTTCAGTTGTTCCCCGCCGGTTCGCCGTTACAGGGCACTGAAGTGGCTGTTCGACCAATACTAGAGGCCAAATCTACCCTTGGTAGATTTTCTGGAAGTGTGTAAGCTAATGCCAAATATCTCTCATTGGGACCTGCTCACTATAGAAAAGGGTTACAGAATTCAGTTCGGTTCTAATTAATAATAATAATTCATTACATTTATATAGCGCTTTTCTCGGCACTCAAAGCGCTTTACATAGAAGTGGGAATCTCCTCAACCACCACCAATGTGCAGCATCCACCTGGATGATGCGACGGCAGCCATATTGTGCCAGAACGCCCACCACACACCAGCTTATTGGTGGAGAGGAGACAGGGTGATGAAGCTGTAGCGACAACGACAATGCAACCCACACGAGTGAAGAGTATACATAATCAAACACAAGGGGCTGCATATTCCAGATTCCCCTTAGGCTATGAAGCAAGAAGACCTTTTGTTGTTTAACTAAAGGAAGGACGTTGTCAATGTTTTATAATTTGGCAAGAACAGATCTGTTCAGAAATGGTGAAACAAGAGGCCCTAACAAGAAGTCACCTGACCCCTGCGACTAAACAGACTGAACCATTCAGGGTCCCGAGCTAGTTTTCCCCTCATCAATTAGTACGTATGTCCATACAAAACTACCCTTTGTCTTGAAGACAACCATTTGCGAACTAAACCCTCACGTGGTACACACCACGAATGCGACAGATGTTGACCATAAGGATACCCACACACACACACATAAGGACTTTCCTCCATATCAAACTCCATAAAACTCATCCCAGAACAATTCTTGACTGACCCATAATCAAAATCATGTAACATAACATAATTATATATTGTGTTTACAACCCCTGTATGTGTCTATTCTGCTTAGATCACATCTAAGTCATGTAATTGTTTTAAATATTAGAGATACTGGAATGAAAGTGTCGTGTTTCCTATCATTATGCTCGTATGTTTTTAATTCAAAAGATGGCTCGATTGAAATCTGTGTAAAAATGTTTATGTTCTTAAAATGGAAATTATGTCTAAACTGAATACTCTGTTCGAGCTGATGAGTAAGCAGACCACAGAGAACACATGATTCGCGATGAGAGAAGGGGGGGGGGGGGGACCCCCTTCTCAAATAACCATATAGTATCTTATTGTCCGAATTCCAAATTCCTCCAGGAGGCGGGACAAACATTTTGAGTTTAAAATCTTAGACCCGAACACAGAATCTCTCTCTTGTGTTCTCGTTCTCTTGTGCTCTCTCTGGTGCTTTTGCCCTCTGCTCTCTGATGCTCTTGCTCCCTCCCTCGGAAAAGGTCTCGGCAGAACAAGCCGGGTGGAGCCGACGATGGTTATAGTAACCATGTAGACGCAGAGACAAATGACCCAAATCAAGATATGGGTTAAAACAGATTTAATTCAAGCCATCTCGTCACACTTTTCTTTCTTTTCTTAGTTTGTTTTCTTTTCCGTTAAAAGTCTCGGTTCTAAGTTAGGTTTTGCTGCAAAGTTTCGTTTAAAACGTTTCGACTGCAACACGCTTCCAACTTCAAAGACTTTCATCCATCCGCCAACACACCACGTGACTGGCTGCCCAAGATCTAGCAAGCACGAGGAGACCGCCAGCCAAAACCACGGACCCGGGGAACACCTTCACACCGACAAAAGGGAATCCTCAAAAGCAACGCAAGGACAAGCAAGTACCTCCAGACTTTTAGCTGAAACTGCAGGTGCATTTTAATATCAAATTGAATTACCCGCCTAAGAAACGATACAAGGGTGAAATTAATTATTGATGGTTCGTTCAGGTCATGTCTTTTAAGTGCATATAGAAACTTGGGATCTCACCATCTAACTCCTAAAGCTCATTCTTCCTCACTCTCTGTCTTTCTTCAACTTGTATGAATGCGTGTGCGTGTGTTTGTGTTAGATATTTGTTTTGTGTGTTAGTCATAGGCTTATAATCAATAAAGTATTGTTTGTATTTGAAAAGAGAAGCATTACTTGTGATATGTGCTTACAGATTTATTGTCTTGAACTTCGATCTAAGTTACCTATGCTTTGACCCTTGATTTATTTCTTAATTTAGCTGTTAGCTGGGAATTAATCTTTCTTGGCCAGGAAGATATTATATTTCCTAGAATTAATAATTGTTTATGCTTTCCGTTCACTGGATGAACTGATAAGATGATCATACTATTGATTCTGCTACAGTAGGGTTAGGGTTAGTCTAACCCTAACTCTGAAAATAATTAAATTATTAATTATTGATCATAATCCGTTATGAATAATTATTAATGATATTTATACGTGCGTATAATCGCTACAAAGCCAATTAGTATATATGGGTATGATTAGGAGGCCATGATGGACAGAGGCCACTGGGCAGATTTGGTCAGGATGCCGGGGTTACACCCCTACTCTTTCGAAAGACATCCTGGGATTGTTTGTGACCACAGAGAGTCAGGACCTCGGTTTAACGTCTCCTCCGAAGGACGGTGGTCTTTGACAGTACAGTGTCCCAGTCACTGTACTGGGGCGTTAGGATCCACACAGACCACAGGGTGAGCGCCCCCTGCTGGCCTCACTAACACCTCTTCCAGCAGCAACCTGGATTTCTCAGGAGGTCTCCCATCCAGGTACTAACCAGGCTCAGCCCTGCTTAGCTTTAGTGGGCAACCAGTCTTGGGCTACAGTTCTCATCAACCCATATTTCTAGGGGTCCTCCCTACGTAGTGGACCCCGAGCAGGCTTTGTTTATGTTATCATTCCTGGGAAGCGACTCTCTGAGGAGGGTCACAGTGCTGCCAGTTCGGTTGTTCCCTGCTGGGCACCGAGGTGTCAGCGTTCCCAATTGATCCTCCAAGGAGGGTCGTAGAACAATCAGTTTGGTTGTTCCCTGCCGGTTCGCCATTACAGGGCACCGAAGTGGCTGTTCGACCAATACCAGAGGCCAGTCTCAAGAGACTGGTCCCCTTAGTAGTTTTTCTGGCAGCATGTAAGCTACTGCCAAATATATCTCGTTGGGTCCTGCTCACTATAGAAATGGTTTCAGAATTCAGTTCGGTACTTCCGCTCAGATTTCTAGGGGTCCTCCCTACGTGGTGGACTCCGAGCAGGCTCTGGTTATGGAGCAAGAAGTAGACTATTCTGCGAAAGGAATCTATAGAAAGGGTTCCTCCTCCCTGTAGGGAGTCAGGGGTTTACAGCTGTTACTTCATTGTTCCAAAGAAGGATGGATGCTTACATTCAAACAGATTGTGTGACAGATTCAATCTGAGGACTGGTTTGCCACAATAAATTGAAGGACACGTCCTTCCATGTAGCCATCCGTCCTCATCACAGGAAGTCCCTGAGGTTCGCTTTCGGGGATGAAGTGTACCAATATCGGGTTCTTCCCTTTGGTCTAGGTAAAACTAGGCCAGTCACTCACTGCAAAACAGTTTCAGAGACTGGTGGGTCTCATGGCAGCTGCGTCCAATGTAATAACTTTTGGACCAAGGAGTTTTCTCCGAGGGGAAATCCGTTATGCATGATCAAGGTCACGTGGCGATGCCTACGTGCCTTAGTCATGTGGAACAAACCTTGGTTCCTCGCCCAAGGCCCAGTGCTGGGGGCTTCTTGTCGACGCTTACGCTATCGACAGATGCTTCCCTCACAGGTGGGGGGGGGGGGGGGGGGGGGGGATTATGAGTGGTCGCCCAACCATCTACTTTGTTGGCACATAAATCGGCTAAAAAATATGGCAGTGTTTCGATCTCTCAAGCATTTCCTGCCAGACCTGAGAGGTCACCATGTGCTTGTCGGCACGGACAACACATTGGTGGTCTCTTACATAATCCAGGAGCAGACATCTTGTCGAGGCAGGGGCCGAGGCCTGGGGAATGGAGACTCCACACCGAGGTGGTGGAGCTCCTAAGAAAAACTTTGGTTGAGCAGAAGTAGACCTTTTCACATCTTAGAGAACATCCTCTGGAGATTCCGCTCGGGGGGGACTTTTTCTCTCAGTCGAGCGGGTTGATCCTTCCCACCGCCCAGTACTGTGGAAACTTTGGGCTTGGCCTCTGAGGGGGCCAAGCTCATAAGTTCAGGTCTATCAATTGAGGTTGTTGAGACCATCCTCCACTTCAGAGCTCCCTCCACGAGGAAACTCTACACCTTGAAGTTGTTCACTTCCTGGTGTGGAGAGAGCCAGCTGGAGTGCCTGCAGGAGCGTTTCTCCGCAGGTCTATCCCCCTCCACACTAAAGGTCTACATGGCGGCCTTAGCTGCTTACCACGTCCCTTTAAGTGGTGTATCCTTGGGGAGACACCCTGTAGAACCGGAAGAGAATACAATGCTGAATAAAGTCGTAGTTTTTGTTATTTTTGGACCAAAATGTATTTTCGATGCTTCAAAAAATTCTAACTAACCCACTGATGTCACATGGACTACTTTGATGATGTCTTTATTTCCTTTCTGGACAAGGACAGTATACCGTGTATACATTTTCAATGGAGGGACAGAAAGCTCTCGGACTAAATCTAAAATATCTTAAACTGTGTTCCGAAGATGAACGGAGGTCTTGCGGGCTTGGAACGACATGAGGGTGAGTCATTAATGACATAATTTTCATTTTTGGGTGAACTAACCCTTTAATTTGATGATTTGCTGAAACATTTCTTATTACTGTCAGTGTTGAAAACAGTAACAACTATAAATTACTTTACAGTCACTTTTGATCAATTTAATGCATCCTTGCCAAATAAAAATGATTCATTTCTTGCAAAAAAAAAAAAAAAGAAAATCAAAGAAAACCACAAACTTTTGAATGGTAGTGCATAAAAAATATATTTAAAATTACATTTTTGGATTACTTAAATGAGATTTTTTTTGCATTACTGTAATGATATCTGTAAGTAAATGTGCTTAGTTCTCTTTAAAATGCAAAAAATATTAAAACACTTTTTTTAAAGCAAAATCTAATTTCTTTCTTGATTTTGCGTTAAAATATGCCCTGCAATCGTTCTGAACATGTTTTGTGAGATCATGTTCTTGTCAAATGCTTGAAGGTCAACTCATGCTTACAGGTCTTTTGATCACGGTTAACATTTTTTTTCTTTTGATCTGTTTGTGCTTTACGTTCCCGGTGGTAATGACTAATATGGATAAATAGCACTCCTGGAATGCTAAAACACATGCATCAGCTCCCACACACAGAGAGTCATGCAGAGACACACACACACACACACACACAAATCACAAAAGCATCCTTTACAGCTGTGCAACAGGGAGCGAAAATTGTTTCTGCCAACTGAACGCAAACAACGATGCCATAATTGCTTTTGTGCAAAAACTCAATGAAGTGTTAAATAGAAGTGTATCCATTAATAAAGCTATACGAACATCCAAGAGTTGCCAAATGAAAATTGAGCTCCTTTACGGGCTCACCTGCTCTATCTAATGCAACGTTCAGCTACATTTAAACAGAGGGGGGCAGATTAGATTTCATTTAACAGGAAAGACAAATCTAATGAACAACTCATAATTCCCCAAAACTGAGTTTGGCTGATGCTGGGGCAAACAAATTCATTCAGATTTATTGCTGCAAAATGTTCCTTGATTGTCTTTTTTTTTTTTGAGTATCATATCAATAAAAGCAACGGAAAGGTCAAAAACACTCACCAGTAATGATGCCGTTCTTATTCACAGGTTCCTCCCAGCTCACTCTCAGAGACATATCCAATATCTCTGTAAAGCTCAAGCGACCGACAGGGCCTGGAACTAAACACAAAGAAATTTCCCGGTTGTAGACCTCCTTTTGTTTCTAAACAAGCTCTGTCTATTGTAGGCTAATTGAGCTGATCATAGATTAATCCACACACTAATTGTGAAACAATTAACAAATACGGTATTATTTAGTCCCTTTATAATGAACCACAACTAAGATTCCGATGATATCAAAACATGACATGCACACAAACATTGTTTCTTTTTCCTTGTTCATTCTTTTCCCAGTAACATTTCTCTTGAAAGTAACCAAAACTTTTTTCTCACTTGTCACAGATGCACAAAGACACTGATATAATTATATCGGCTTGACCCATAGAGCAGTATTTGTGCTTAAGTTTGAGCAGCACTTTAATTAATGTGACTTTTATAAGACATGTTGTAATTTGGTATTTTTTCACCCCCAAACTACCCCAGCAGAGTTTCAGAGAAAGAACACTGTCACAATGCTGATGTAAAGGCCAAAAGCTTCATTTAATAAAATATTTCCTGCCAAATGAAGAGCATTTTTTTGTGGTTTGGCTTTCTCAGTAATTAAAATAAATATTTTGTTCAGAACTATTTTGTTTAACTGAATTATCTTGACACCTCCATGAAAATGAGGATTAAAGAGATTCCTGCAATCTTGTTTTTGTTTTGGTAATAGCATTATAGCATTAGGTGTCATTATAAATACACTAAGGTGGACACCCAATTTGATAAATATGATATTTACCATCTGAATCGTGTCAACAAATGGAAAAGTCAGCCAGTTATTTATTATCATATTAATTATTGTGCCTTTTACCCTAAATACCATACTTTTACATATTATTCCATTATTAACAAACTGTTGCTTTATTTACCTTAAACAAACCTGAAAATCATTATCAAGACCTTTGTCTCAAAATATAGATGTTTATTTTATCGATTCTCATTTGCTACATAAATCTACAACATTTTATGAATGTTTTTTCAGTGCATTTTGTGTCAAACAGCACAGAAAATGTTTTATTTTATGAGAATCCAATCAATTTGTTTCTGAGCACCAATTTTATGAAGTAATATGATTCAGTGAGAGACAGAAACACACCATTATGCCCTGGAGAATGGACTGACAAAGAAACAGACTATTACTTACTGTCCTCATGAGTTTGCACCAGTTTGGGGGCACTGCGGGGTCCGTTCCCTGGTGTGGTGAAGCAAAGCACTGACGTCAGGTACCAGGTGAACTTTTTTAGACCGCTGATGAAACCGAGGTGACGTGTCCCGTGATAATCAGGGGTGATGGTTACGACGATAACATCCACTGGAGACCGTTCGGGCCATGCCATCAGCTGAGGGACAGACACCAATGTCATTTAAATAGAACACAGTGTGTGTCACTCATGGACACAAAACATATATTTTCTATATTTGACTGGGACCAGTACAGGAAAAATGAGTGTACCTTGTAACCCTGATTAATGCCATTGATGAACTGCTGAGGTGGTGGATTCCAAGTAAATTCAATGGTGGTTGAGTTCACCGCTTTGGCCTCCACACCCTGAGGGGGCGCTGTAGGGACTACAGGCAAGCACATACTGCATGTTAGACTCTTTTTTACAGTCTATGGTTAGACTCCTATTCACCTTATTTTTTAGTCTCAGCCGTCATGCCCATTGACCTCCCACACTCCAGTCACTAAATATCGAATGCATATGGCACACTAAAGTGAAAAAAAAAAAAACTTTCAAGAAGACAAAAGTCTAAATCTGACTGGCTGACTTCTAGACGTTTTATGAGAGCTTAGTGTGCAGTGAAAGATTCGTCAAGAAATGAAAACAGTGTTTACAAGTTCCAGGACTTCAGCAATGAATGCTTGAGTTGGGCAACTAAACGCTGGATTCAAAAAGTTCTGTCAAGATAATGCCTTAAATTTTTTTTAAAGATTGTTTTGAAAATTTGTTTTGATTGAAGCATTTAATTGAATGAAAAAAGTTCTGTCATGACAACTCTCGGAGTGATTGGCATGGTAATGGGTATGACAATGTTGTATGTTTGGTCTTGTCGGAATAGATCTGCTACACTGCTGCTGCTTTTATTGCTGCTGCTGCTGTAGGTTATTGCTGCTGCTGCTGCTGCGGCAGTGCAAACACAGGACTTGCTACTGCCAATACATACACGACATGCTGCTGTGAGCAAGTAAGACATGCTGCTGCTGTACAATATAGCGTACATGAATTACCCGTAGCAGATCTATACAGGTGGAGCTGGGGAAGGTGGAGAATTTCTGAAGCGAGCTGCACTGCTAAGGCAAATGCTACCCAAGTATTTGAAGGTTGAGCAGCGAGCTCATTGGCTACTGATACGGCAGGAACCAATCAGCTGCGCCCTGTAGATAATGATGTGATTATGAACAGGCGAGTAAAAGGACCTATTAGCCTGCACCATCTAGAGCAGTGGTTCTCAATCCTGGTCCTAGGGAGCCACGGCTCTGCACAGTTTTAGTCCAGTCATTTTATGAAAAAAGGTTGAACAAATTGCAACAGAAGCAAACTCAACTGATTTTGTATCCTCGATATGTCTTGAGTAAGGAAAAAAAAAGCCCCGAAGAATCCCATTAGGGGAAAGTTTCGAAAAATACCCAAATATATCCCATTCATACGCCTATTCATTCTTTTTCTCACGTGAAAAGGGTAAAATTTTTAACCTTTAGATATCATCATGAAAATCACTGAGTTGATTACTTGCATCAAGACAAACAAAAAATGTATTACAAGTTTTTTTTAATTGTTTGTTTACATGGACAAACGGTGCATAATATAATTACGTATGAGCTAATTTGCATAATTACCCAAACAGATCTAAACATTGGGTATAGCAGGTGAAAATGTTTTTTTTTTTTATCTTGTTGACATATAACAGTGGAAGACTTAAAGGCCATCTTTCAATTTAATTGTATAACATAATTTATACAGAATCTTGTATGAAAATGTCAATTTAAAAAGACATACATAAGAATACATATGTTTTACAACACCCACAGGCAGAAATTCAGGAAAAAGTTTACCTATTCTAAGCTAGGCTAAAAAAACCGCCCTTTTCTAGAGAACGCGTCATATGACGCAACGACAGGCAAACAAATAGGCGTTGCTGCCCTGGTTCTCAGTGTGGGTTTACGTAGTCTGAGAGGTGGTACAGAAAATAGAGCTTGTAGTTATCGTTATAACGTTAGTTGAGTTGGTTTGAATTGTCACAATGGTGAATTCTTGTGTTTGTTTTGGATGCAACCACTCCAACTTGTCTGGTCATCGGGTCCACCGATTTCCAAACAAGAAACACAAAGATTTCTGTGCTTGGATACGTTTCGTCCAGGCAAAGAGAAGCAATTTCTCTGCCTCCTTGGTGACAAGACACACGGTGGTATGTGAAAAACACTTCACACCGGATGGGAACGGGCGGTAATGGTCAGAAATTCGGCGGGCGCGGGCGGGAACGGATGGTAATGGTCAGAAATTCGGCGGGCGGGAACGGGTGGTAATGGTCAGAAATTCGGCGGGCGGGATCGGGTGGTAATAGCATTTATCTGCATGCCTTACACCCAGTCCACTTGACAATAAAAGATCCTTGTAACAATGACTATATTTACATGAACAGCATATTCCCGTCCTAACCGGAACACTAACTGCTTTCATACACATACTCCGCAGTACATGCGAACTCATTTACATAATGTCCGTCGGAAATACTATGGGAGTAGTATGACAGCCGGCTAAGTTCGGAAAATCTGGGATCTAACGTTAAATTAAACATTTTAAGACGCATGTTGCTAGCATAGATGGTGACTATATACATGGATGCTTGAAAAACAACAAAGTCGACAGCATTATTGCTAAATACGATTTATTAAAGATACTGCAATGTGATAAACATGGAGACAACGTTAGCCACAATTAGCTAGCTATAGCCTGTGGTCACTCACCAAGACACCTGCCCAATTCTCCACCGATTCTCCTCACACCACAACTCTATCTCTCTCCTCTGTCCATTTACCCTTCCCCTTAACTCTGCCTGACCCCTCTCTCGCCTAGGTGGCTCATAATTATACGGCAATAGCCCATCGGAAGAGTTGACATGAACTCCTACTGCAACCTCTTCAATGGCTGACTCCATTACGAAGAGATGAGATTTACCGGCCGTTGCGTCACGTCCGATCAGAGCGTTTTTGACAGCGGAAGTAATTTTACTCACAATTTCTTTTAAAAAACTTTTTTAATGCACATTTATGATTAATTTCTTCACGCAAATCGAGTTCCTACACCATTTATCTACACATCTATTCACAGGGATCTTCAACTTGAAAGATGGGCTTTAATGTTAAGGTCTGAATGGAACCCATTTAGGCTACCCATGAACATTAATCAGGAAGAAGTACTTTAGAAACCAGCCTTTATTAATTATTATTAGATGGGGTTTGGGCATTGAGTGCATTGTGTACGTAATTAGATTTTTTGATCCAGACACTTTTTATTTCACCTACCTTTTGTCTTCTGCATTCTCCGAGTCCTTACCCGTGTCTCCTGTTCTTCCCTCAGACTCATCCCCCAGAAACAGTCCCACTGACCCAGTCCCAAACCCCATCTCTGCCATAATAATTAATAAAGGCTGGTTTCTAAAGTACTTCTTCCTGCATTAATGTTCATGGGTAGCCTGAATGGGTTCCATTCAGACCTTAATATTAAATAGTTTACTGTTATATGTCAACAAAATTCTACAAGACATTTTCACCTGCTATACCCAATGTTTAGATCTGTTTGGGTAATTATGCAAATTAGCTCATATGTAATTAGATTATGCACCATTTGTCCATGTAAACAAACAATTAAAAAAAAACTTGTAATACATTTTTTGTTTGTCTTGATGTAAGTAATCAACTCAGTGATTTTCATGATGATATCTAAAGGTTAAAAATTTTACCCCTTTCACGTGAGAAAAAGAATGAATAGGCGTATGAATGGGATATATTTGGGTATTTTTTCGAAACTTTCCCCTAATGGGATTCTTCTGGGCTTTTTTTTCTCCTTACTCAGGACATATTGAGGATACAAAATCAGTTGAGTTTGCTTCTGTTGCAATTTGTTCAAGGTTGACGCCCATTTTGGCTTAAAATGACTGGACTATTTGTATGTCTCCCTCATTTAACACACCTGATTCAGATCATCAGCTCGTTAGGAAAGAGCTTTATTAACTGAAGTGGGTGTGTCAGATAAAGGAGACATATAAAATGTGCAGAGCAGTGGCTCCCTAGGACCAGGATTGAGAACCACTGATCTAGAGTTTCATGCTAGAACTTTGTATTTCACATGTTTACCCATAGGATAAGGTAAAAGTACTATTTTCCAAGCTTGGCTGACCTTTTAGATTACCAAGTGATTTCATTTTATTATTTGTGTCCTCTTACATCTATAATGGAAGATCAGGTGAAGTACCTCTTTTGCAGCGAAAGCTTTCAATAAGCCTTAAAGGGGACCTATTATGCAAAATTTACTTTTACCTGGTGTTTGAGCATAAATGTGTTGGCAGTGTGTGTACACAACAACCCTATAATGGTAAAAATCCACCCACTTCTTTTTTATATACTCCATAAATCATAAACAGTGTCTCAAAATGAGTCGTTCATGTTTTTTTATACATTGTGACGTCACAATGTGACAAGCCCCGCCCACGACTGGTGACTGAATCTGCTCTGCTAACTTAGCTCTAACTTCCCCTGAGTGAGCTGTACACAGACAGCCATGTTTATCTTCTCGCTAGAGCAGCTGCCACATGATAAAGAATCTAAATGATCTGTTGTTGGCTGTATCTATGAATACGGAACGCGTTTTTCCATTCCACTGATCTACTTTTCCATGTAAACACGCTAAACAGACGTGTTTGACTGCTGTGCTCGCGTCTCACATCTAAACAGGGTCTTGTGCAGGAAACGGCGTGCTAAAAACGCAGAGCTCAAGTTAAAAGAAGTTTAACTTTTAAAAAACGTGTCTCAATACCTTGCGTTTTCCACTGCCCGTGTCTTTTCATCTAAAAACTGCGTTGCGTGTGAATGGCGCAAGGCCCGTCTACCGCATGTTTACATCGAAAATTATGTAAAAGCAGCACAGTGAAATGCAAAAACGCGTTCTGTGGACATATTGCCATACTGTTTCTCCTGTTTTATTGTTGCTGGAATATCTGAAGCTGGAGATGTAAAGGCACAGCCCTCTTCTGGAAAGGGGGGTGGGAGCAGCAGCTCATTTGCATTTAAAGATACACACACGAAAACAGCTTGTTTTTGCTTCCACCCCAAAAGGGGCATTTTGGGCATGGTATAATACATTTGTGGGGTATTTTGAGGTGAAACTTCACAGACACATTCTGGGGACACCTTAATTTACATCTTGTAAAAAGGGGCATAATAGGTCCCAGGTTGTGGGACACAGTTATTTACCACAATTTTGGCCTGAATTTACTGTACGTAGCTTCCACCTACATACTGATCGATCATCTCGAGTCAAATAGCACTCAAACAAAGTTTTCCCTGCTGAATACGCAAGACTGACAGCCGCGGACACCACCCAAACACGTCTGACAAGCCTTGTTCACACTGCATTTGAATGCACCCAAATCTGACTTTTTATATATGAAGATCCTTATTAACTGCAGAAAACACATTGCATATTGTGCATTGGTTATTTGCACATTAAATATGCGCTGATGTACATTAGGTCTCAAATGACACAAAGTGACAACATGTTATAATGTTAAGGCTAATGCATAAATGTAAGACTGAAGTCCAAAGAAATCTGTTTATGTAATGATTTAATCAGAAAACTGGAAATAGCTTGTGACAATAACAAAAATTGTCAGAGGTTATAGAGTTTGCTCTTATTTTTATTATGCAAAACGCAGCAACATCTGAGCATCAACTTACTAAGTGGCCATTAAATGACTGATGTTTGAATCGCAACATTATTAAAAATCCTCAGTAAAATTAAGTGGCTCAGTTTACAATCTTCACAGTGCATCTGAGATGTGCCTGAGACATTTCTGACCTTTTATGAAGGGCGACGCTTTAACATGGACACATTCTATTATACATCCAGTATCCTTCTAAAAGGCTGAATTGAGAGAGCCGGCAGTTGAATGAAAAGCAAGGTCTTATATAAGCCAAAACACAACAAAACAATATCACAGCAGAGTCCAGATTCCTGATTGTTTGCCATACTTTTTTGTTTTTGTTTTGCTGTACGCACACCTTTGTTGGTGTATATAATACAACTGAAAAGCATGTACTCGTACAAGACACATAAAACAGAATTTTAGACTTTCAAATGTTTTTTTGTGGAATTGGATGTGTACATTCATAAAACCTCTGGGACAAAAATTCATACAAAAAGCATATTCATGAATGTCTGGTGAGAGATATCTGTTTTTTTCTTCTTCTGCGGCTGATCTTTTCAGGTTGCCTGTCAAGCTTTGACTTATTTTGAATCAAAAGACTATCTTTCAAAAGCCTACCAATTATAGTCCTCTCTTAAAGCAGTGTAAACATATTCATTATGCATCGGCGTCTCTGCTCTTCAGAGCCACTTTTCCCCACCTCAGATTCCTCAGTGGGTAAAAAGCACATACACTGTAGGCCTAGAGTTGTTTATAAAGCTGTCAATCGATTTGAATAATTAAATTAATCAAATTAAGCTTATATACCAATATGTGCCACGAAAAAGCCCCAAATAAAGGTCATTTAATAATAAAAAACACTTTTTTTGTTGCAGACAAATAAATTATTTATTAGACACTACTATTCAAAAGTTAAGGGGTCAGAAAGATTTTCAAAAAAAAAAGCCTCTTATGGTCATCAAGACTGCTTTTGTTTGATCAATAATACATGTATGTTATGAAATATTATTACAATTTTAAATAACTATTTTCTCTTGATATTTTTTTTTATGTAATTTATTCCTGTGATGTCAAAGCTGAATTGTCAGCATCATTACACCAGTCTTCAGTGTCACATGATCCTTCAGAAATCATGATAATATGATGATTTGCTGCTAAAGAAACATTTTTTATTATTATCAATGTTAAACAGTTGAGCAGCTTCATATTTTTGTGCGAATAGCAATTGCAAATTTATGAGGAATAGAAAGTTGAATGAACAGAATTTACTTGATTGAAATCTTTTGTAACAATATAAATGTCTTTACGGTCTCTTTCGGTCAATTTAACGGTGTTCTCGCTTAATAAAAGTATTAATTTCTTTTTTTTTTAAATCTTATCATCCCCAAACTTAAGCAGTAATGTCCATTATAAAAAGTGGTTTTAGAAGTCCATATTTTCTTTTCTTTATTTCCACTTCATTAAAGGTACAATATGTAACTTTTGGTGCTCTATTGGTTAAAGCTCCAGTCCGTAACTTTTTTAAGTTAAAAATAATCCAAAATAATTCAAAACGGTTAGCTTGTAATAATGATTTTAATTCCAGTGGTACTGGTGGGTTTCCGCGGGAAATTCGAGCATGTCTTTGCGTCATGACGTCACACCCGTACACATAAAGAAGGAGTTTCGGCTAGCCGGCTATACTGCGCGTGACGAGATGTTTAGATGTATAGGCTTTTCTCGCAGCACTTTACATGATTAAACTTATGGCATCCAGAAAGATCCAAACAACAATCATCAGTGTCAACTGGAGATTCAGCAGTTATAAAACCCAAAAGACTTCGTACTTCGGATTTAAGGTGGCTAGAGAAAGAGAAAGAAACCGTCTCATGCGAACACAAGGATTTAAACATCGGCGGGGCTTTTGAAAAGTGCGTGAACTCCGTGTTTTGAAGGGGTTCAAAACGGAAGAAGAGACGGCTCTTTTCTGCTGAACAAGTAAGACATTTCAATAGTTCAATCGTGTAACAGTACGTTTTCTTAATTCACACAGTTATGGAGTTTCCTTTGTTGTGCCTTTCTCGTTTTGCTATTATGGAGAATATGAATTCTGAACTACACAGGTAACCATAAAACACATTAAATTTAACATTAGTCACGCAATGCTGATGTTGTTAACATGAACAATTTGAGAACAAAGTAGGCTATAATTTGCACGGTTGCTGTAAATCGCGTTGATTAAATCTAACGAAGCTTATCATGTCGAATGCTTTTTCCCCCTTAGTTGGTCAGAACAAAAATGGATGTTACTTACTTGTTCAGAAGACATTTTCCTATGAAATTTCTTATGTTGGTCAAACTTTCAAAAAGTGAATCTGTGATTCTGTATGACAATATCCACACAGCGCGGTGACTGACAGCAGCACTCGCCTTAAAACACTGTGTTCATCCGCGCTGTTTCATGCCGATTTACAACCCTCGTAAAGATGATAATTGCGCGAATCACTGCAGTTACAGATTTCGAACAGAGAGATAGGGACAAAAAGGAAAAGATACGGACTGCAGCTTTAAACAAAACTGCATGCATCTTACATTGTACATTGTAGCAGGAGCAACTTCTCTCCCTTTATGTATATAAATGTATGAGTCATGCAGGTAATGGACTGCGGTTGGCGTCCAGCTCTGTCTAAAATAGTCAGAATATAAACACTTATTATAGGGTGAAAACATGGTTTGTAAAATGGATTCATGATGTACTCGCTCATTATTTCAATTTTGTATATTTTGAACAAAAAAAGTGTAAGACTGGAGAAATTGGAAGAACTGGAAGAGAGGGCAACTCTCTGAGAAAACAAAGGAAATTAACATTTGAACTCGCTTGCTATATTACCATCCCCATTCAAGACACGATCACACTTGAGTTGATCACCTCCCAATTTACACATCATTCCCTTCACCCATCCCTACCTGATTTCCCCCAACAATCTATATGGTTTAATACGAACAATTATCATACATTATTATACATGTTTGGTATCATTTGAAATGTCTCTGTGCGACTGGTACAAAGGTCTCATTCCCACAGAAGTAAACCAAAAAGGTAATAAAGTTCTTAAGAGTTTAGAGATAACTTGCACACAGAGGAGGGTGGGTCTTCCAGGCAAATGGTATTCTGCTCCCAAAAGGTGCAAACTCTGAATGCAAATTCCCATTGTTAGCAAATGTTTCCATGTGAAAGTAGTTTCTGTCTATATAAAGAAAGCAACGAGAGGCTCAGCGTGATTTGTAGCTCAAATTAGTCCGTGATGTGGAGTGTGTGCAAGACACTCAGCATTATCCATTTTATAATGTCAGGTTCACATCTTTTCTCTTTATTCCAGAGCATTTGATGTTTTGTATTTATTATCTTTGAACTGATTATGAAATTGGCATGATACATTTACCTGACATAATAAAATTGTAAACATTTGATTTTATTCTGACTTACTCTGAAATTGTTTTCCCAAGTAGATTAAACGGATTCGTATGTTAACGCAAAATCTGCGTCAGATTAGTGACGACTAATATTTGGCACTAATTCAAGTGTACTTGGTTTTGTAAAAACAAGAAGGGAATTTCCGTTTAGGACAGTAAAATGCTGCTTGACCAACCTAAATCTGGGTGTGTCTTACCTCTGTTTTAATTTAATGTTACTTTAGATAATAAGTTCAAGTACTTTATAAACATAAAGTATGTTCCTTTGGCCAATCCAAAACTATTATAAGAGAAG
Source organism: Rhinichthys klamathensis goyatoka (assembly GCF_029890125.1). NCBI lineage: Eukaryota > Metazoa > Chordata > Actinopteri > Cypriniformes > Leuciscidae > Rhinichthys > Rhinichthys klamathensis. Next base: position 1,506,106 of record NW_026606712.1, read on the forward strand.
TAATGTTGGTCGACTTGCATCTGTAGTTGTGGCCATACCTCTGCCTGAAGTAAATGTTACTTTAAATTCAAGTGTATGCGAAACCAGGGGGGCTATACAAAGGTATCTTTGATTGTGTAAGCGTGAATGCGACCATCTCAGATATATAGCCAATTACCTCTGTTTAGTGACCCAAATGACAAACTTGTCATTGACGTTGGATGGCAGAGGCAGGCTAAATAATGAATAAACATTAATTGTACAGATATTAACATAAATACATAATCTCTGTATTACATAATAGCCTACATTACATACAGTCTCCAATACCATCTCTCTCATGTTTGTCCATCCTCGGGATGATGCTGCTGTTCTTCTTCGCGCAATGTTTTCCCCCAAACTACTTCAGCGGAAATCCCGCCCTGCAGCCGATTCCAAAGATTTTATTGGTCATGTGAATCACAGTACTGATTGCCTACACCAGGGGTTCTCAAAGTTTTGATAGGTGAGGGCCAATTTAGGAACCCAACATTGAACTGAGGGCCGCCAAAGTGGCGGGGGAGAAAACGAAGAAAAAAAAACTGAAAAGACAATCCCATTTGAAATTATTTTAATGACCTGGTTGCATCTCTACAGTTTACATTAGTTGCAATAAACACATTTTAATTCATAACTGAGGCTAAACCTGGCAAAACTTGTGAAAATTTTGGGGGGGAGAGAAAGAAACTTTTAAAATAGAAGCTTACCAAACAAGTCATCATCATCATTAATTTCTATCATTGCTTGTCAGTCGCGTTTCCATTATTGCAGATTTGCATATTATTATCTATCTTTTTTAACCCGTAACTGAAAAACGAAAAATGAACGGTTGTTGTCTTTTTAAAACGCAAAGTTGAACAAAATTTTAATTTGAACTGGCTTCACCAACTGCTGCGCAAAAAAAGTATCGACAGACTTTTCCAGATTTCTTGTTTAAATGACTTTCTGCCCCTTTATTAAACATTTTAAATATTCACAAATTAATATGGAAAACATGTCGATTTTACTGGTTTTCTAAGGCCAAATTAGAACCTGGAATTTATATTTTTCCCGCAGTGATGAATGAGAAGAGCCATATAGCCTGTACGTGTCTGATCTAGCCTGATTTATAGGTGAGTTATAGGCTAATGATAATAAATGCGTCTGAAAAAACAGCGAGGCATTTTAATTGTTTATTAATAAACTATTGTTTTCTAAGTGTCGGCTAAAAACATGTCTCCATCTCCGCTGTTAAGCAGATGAATCCACCTTTCATACGGATTACATAATCAGGTATTTGCTTTCGATTCGAGTTTGTTTGTTTAAAAGTGCACATTTTAAGCTTTAGCCTACAAAGGCTATATTTTGTTTCAGTTCTCGCGCTCCAGTTCACGGAGATCATGAAAGCGCGTAGTAGCCTAGGCTACTGATTGTTTTATTTTATTTTACAAAAGCACGTTTTCTTGTTATGAGTTTACACAAATAAAAGTAGTTGCGAATAATGCATTATTATTTTCTGTATGACCAGAAATGATAGACTAGTTTAAGTTGTTTGCACTGTTGATAGGAAAATGCAAGTGTTCGCGCCCGCGAACATTTTGAAAGGTAATGGAAACGCGGCTATTAATAAGCTTGACATTGTTAAGATTATTATTAAGTCACATTGAATATTGATTACTTGGTCAACATACCCTTTTAAATTGCAATGGGATTTGTGGTGCTGGTTTCGGTTGGCCACGATTCCTATTCCTGTGTAGACAACCACTGTTCCTGGTGGCCTTGGGAGTGTGGTCAAGTGCGATCGGTCGGTCGGACCATGTAATTACCGCTTATGCCTATGGATGCCGCTAAACACCACTAAACGGAGATATTCATTTTTTTCAAAGCAATAGTTTTAACAGTTTTACAGAAATGTTTCGGCGGGCCGCCATTGGCCCGCGGGCCGCACTTTGAGAACCTATGGCCTACACCAAACACTGATCCCTAAACCTACCCGTAACCTTAACCAATGACATTAGCTGCAGGGCGGTATTTCCGCTTAACTGGTTTGCGCCCAGTGCGATTTTTTTTTTAATAGAAATATTAAAAATACGGGAGAAATACGGGAAAATATTTAAACGGGATGATAGCGGGATAGCAAGGTAAAATACGGGAGAATCCCGGGAAAAACGGGAGGGTTGACAGGTATGGTTTAGACGGGCTTACAAAAGTAACAGTGTACCTTTAAATATAAGCCTATTATGGACTTCACCAATGCATTTTATAGTTGAGTTAATCTAAGGTACACACATCTGTGATATCTTGTTAATGCCATGCGTTACCTGTAGTGGTGTACAGGATAGGAGACATGACCAAATGTGATCCACTTATGCTAATAATTAACTGTCCAAAATGACCATGTTTAAATTGACAGCCTTATTTTAGTATTCATCCAAACAACTGCAGAAAGTTCACATACTGTTGCACAGTCTCTTACTTAGGATCAGTGATGTCGTCAAGGTTGCTAATTGTGAGTGGTTTTGGCGGAGCTGCGTCAATACCATTCAACTGCTTGACAGACTCTGTTTATAAAACGTCTATTTAAAATAATTAGACGGATGAAGCTTCTCAAAGCAGAGTCGATACATTTGCCGCTCCTTGGATAATCATCCAAATGTCCAAATAAAAACTGAATTTCCTGAGATGGATTCTTCTCATCTGAAGAGAAAAGCGCCCTTGTAGATAATTGACATAATTGTTTTGAAGAGGATTCGCATGGAAGTTAGCTGCCTGAGAAGAGGGCTCTAAAATAAATGTGGCGTCTACATGGAGGCTAAGATGACCTCAGCATGGCATGTAAACAAATATCGCATCAACCGGTTCAAACCAGTGTGCTTCCTGCCTCCGCTGATGAAAAGGAATAGATGAAAACACGGAAGGCTGATAGAAGCAGCATCTGTTAGGCAATGAAAAAAACCGAGAGTGTGAGAGAGGAACAAGGTCTCACCTCCCTGCAGCGTGTACTCAGTGACAGGCTGACTGAAGACGCCCAGGCCTGCCCCGGTGTACGCGGCCACCTGAATCTCATACTGGGTCCAGATGATGAGCTCTGTGATCAGGCAGTAGTTGATCTCAGGGCTGGTGATGTTCTTCTGCTGGTACTCTCCAGGGAGCCCCGCGAGCCGGTACCTGCATCAGGGCAATCGATGGCCAAACAGTGAGCGACAATGATTTTCTTCCAGGTCACTGCTCTGTTAGAAGTCCTCCCACAGGCTGTATAATTATTAGGCACACACTAGCTCTCTTCCAGGGTAGAAGTTGTGTTAAATACACCAGCGGTGGGGGAATGCTATTAAAAACAGCATAGATATTCACAGCACATCCGTTGAGGAGGATAAGATTGGTCAAACACTGCTAATGAAATGCATCCAAGTTCTTGCTACATAAGAGAAATTAGTGTCATTCATTTGGCTGATGATCTCTGTTGGGTGCATATTAATACGATTTTAACATTTTAGACTGGATACCCTGAATATTGCAAAGACATTATGTCTTTCTTTTGTGTCTTTGCATGCTAAAGACTTGCATATAATGCAACCAATGTAGTCTGACTCACAATCTAATATGAGTCAACTCTTATTAATTTGGTCAAAAACAATTTCTGAAATGACGGGGAAAGTGTTAAGGCCTAGACACATCAAACTAGCGGCGACGAATGCTGACTATGGTGTCGCCTCATGCAGCCTTCGTCTGGGACACAAAGTGGCTGCGCTTGAACACATGGCAAAGACTAGTCAACAACCAATTAACACAAACGTTCTGCACCTGTGTGAGAGCAAATAACTCTCAGTACCAGCAGGTATGAGCAAAAGTCTGTATTCTTCATTAAAAAAGGGAGCAGCCAATTTTTACTGATGTGTCCTGAAGGAGATTCAACATGCACAATCATCCAAAACGTCGTTATTACCACACCATACAATTTTTTTTTTTATTAAAGGAGAACTCCGGCGCAAAATGAACCTTTGGTCTAATTACACATTGTTACCTAGTCAACCGTTATCTGAGATTTGTTTTCATGATTATCGAATGTCAATAGTTTTATCTCTAAAAACAGTTTAGCCTATAAAGCTATTATAACGCTAGTATATTGGGCATAGATCAATGACAAATAAAAATCGCTTGTTAATACCACTAACAAGGCTCAAAATAGCCCCACACTAGCACGGTAGCATAATGAGGGTCCCTACCTTCAAACCGAAGCATTGAGAACTTTGTCAGTGTCCAGACAGTTTAATAAGACGATATTTTATACATACAGTCAACTTCGCGTATACAGGCAGAAGCCATCTTTGGATCGGCGTTCGACGTTCGTAGATCGACTGGTAGAGACTGTTTTTCAAAGATGGCTTCTGCCTGTATACGCGAAGTTGACTGTGTGTATATAATATTGTCTTATTAAACTGTCTGGACACTGACAAAGTTCTCAGTGCTTCGGTTTGAAGGTAGGGACCCTCATTATGCTACCGTGTTAGTGTGGGGCTATTTTGAGCCTTGTTAGTGGTATTAACTAGCGATTTTTATTTGTCATTGATCTATGCCCAATATACTAGCGTTATAATAGCTTTATAGGCTAAACTGTTTTTAGAGATAAAACTATTGACATTCGATAATCATGAAAACAAATCTCAGATAACGGTTGACTAGGTAACAATGTGTAATTAGACCAAAGGTTCATTTTGCGCCGGAGTTCTCCTCTAATATATATATATATATATATATATATATATATTTTAAATGTACAATATTTCAAATTGCACCAAAATAGTATTGTTCAGTCACACTTTAGTTTGGGGAACACACTATCACTACTTTTGCCTCAATATACTCCTAATTTACTGCTTTTTAAAGTGATACTTCACCTCTGGAAAGATGAATGTGTATTTAAAATGGGTAATTTATGTAGAAGAAATGTGAAATTATTTTTGAATTTGGAGCTTTCTAGACTGAGAAAAGCCCGAAAATGTGTTGTTGGCTTATGTGGATGAAAGACAACAACTCCCAGAATGCACTTGCTTCACTGCCCTAGGAGGCCATGCCTACCGATAACGGAGCGCAGTAGTTAAACAACAAGTCTAGGCTACTAGTGAGTCTCCGTGATGAGTCTGCCCGGGATTTCGAGATCGCCCAAAATGTCCGGGATTCGGCTTTTGCGTTCTACAGTCGCCATTCATCATGTTTACTGTGGCGAGCAGAACGAGTGAGGGCCGCTGGAGAACGGCGCGAGGCCGGTGGCGTGATTACCGATGAGCGACACCTGTGAGACGCACCGGTCTCGTATCTCTCACGGAGGAGCGGGAATTTTCTTAGCAATGTTAAAACGCACATCAACCGATCACTTCTTTAGCGTTCATGTAAACACTACATTCAGATTCACCAATGGAATGAATTCATTTAGATTGAAACAAAAGGTGTGCATATAAACAATGAATGGCGACTGCAGAAAGCAAAAGCTGAATCCCGGACATTTTGTACGATCTCGACGGCTGGATATGTCCAGGAAAAAGAGGATGGTAACCCCTACTACTCAGCTTTCTCCTACTAAGTTACTCAGCTTTCTCCACAGAACAAGAGCCTGCTAGCTTAGCTTCCAAAAAAGATGGCTGACACTATGTGTCCATTCTGTGAGTGAGATCCACCCTCTATGGGCGGGTTGAGAACATGCGGGACAGCCCTTACTACTGACTGAAATCTTTAGCCTCTGGCCAAAAAATCCTCCGATGACGCAAAATGACGATTTTTGCGTCATCGGAGGATTTTTTCCAGACAAAAAATCTCTCGTCTCAGGGGGATATGAGGGTAGAAAGCATGGTAATTTGAAAATACTTCAGGTTTTCTACTAATACAAAGCTTAATGCTAAATCCTGAAGTATCCCTTTAATAGTTAATAAGGTGGTTAACTTTAGGTGTTGGATGTGATTAAGGGATGTATAATATGGTCATGCAGAATAAGGCATTAATGAGAATTGGTCACCAAACTAAAGTGTCACCTATTGTTCTGACCACTAGTGTCATGTTTGCCAAAACCTTTACAACAGCCTGCCTAGATTTACTTTCACACAGACATGTCAAACACTCCCTTAAATCAGTTTGCTTATACATGCGCTGGGCTACAGCTGTACTAAAACAGTGGTCAAAGTGACAGCACTAAGGTCAACTCCATTATCTAGATGGGGTGACAAATGCAATCAAAAACTGACATTGTTGGTCCCAAAATAAGCTTGACTTTTTAATCAAAAGTGTATGCCATATGAATAAATGTCATATTAATAAAGGAGTCATATTTCAGCACATTTCATCAGGCAAGTTCTGTTTGTGAAATGGTTTGTGCATGTCTCACCTGAGGACGTATCCTCTCAAGACTCCATTGAGCTGAGGCTCTGGGGGCGGCTGCCACTGCACCATAATGGACTGGTTGGTTCTGCCGCTGGCTACGATGTTTTTGGGCGGCGCGCTGGGCGGTTCCTCTCTCAGCATCAATCTGGGGAAAAAGCGCAAGAGAGTTGCTAGCACCATAAACTGGCGTGCTGTACAGGTACACACTTAACTGCGCACCAAAGTGTTCATGCATGACTGATTCATTGCTCTATTTTCTCTCGTGCGAATCGGGTTAGTCGAATCGCTCTAGGGCGCACCAGTGTGAGCCATGCAAGTGTAATCCCCTGGTCGGAAGTCCATTTCCCAACCTGATGCACTGTATCACATCCGCCCACTCCATAAAAAGCTCTTATGCGTTTTTGAGGAAAAGTCTCTCTGTGCTCTATGCACCCTGATGCTTAAAATTTGGAGGTCGCTGCTTACATGGAAACTGGCTTGGGTGCATTTACAGCCGTACAAGATTGCGTTCGTTGGCTCAGCACCTTCAAGCTAAGAGCTTCATTGAAATTTCAAGCTTTCGAATTACAAACAGACCAAACATTTTTAAAGATAAGAGCATCTCATGGTTTGTTGTGCAGGAGGCCATGTCTCTAGGCATGGTTTTGTTGTGCTGTGCGTGGAGGATTTGTCCCCAATGTGAGTGCTTTTTAACTCAGTGGTAAATACCTGTACTCTTTTCAAGGAAGGAACACACTAAACAGAACTATTTCTGTTCGATCCTAAGAGGAGAGAACATTTTTGGAGCTTATATTTTAGTTTATTAAAGAGTCTCAATTCACATTGGCTGAGACTTTGTGAGATCTGGACGAACATCAAAGAGCAAATGGACCTCAACACATTTCTCTTCGCAAAAGGAGAAGAAATACGCTGATGATGTCGATGTACTGAAATAAAACATGCAAAACACAACATTATGTATTACTTTACTCAGTAGAGTCCTAGTATTTATGCTAGTGGCTGCCATTTGCAAAATGGAGGAATGCATCACAATATTTGTTTAAAAAGACCCAATTGGTTCAGATTCATAATGAAATAGTAAACACTTGTATTGTGGGAAATGCCAATGATTTTGCGGGCTCTGTGATCCCTGGTAATGTCAAATATGTCATAATGGCTGGTCTCTACAGGCTAGTTTGCTTTCACACATAAATGATATTTTGTGAGCAATGCTCGGTTCATTCCACCTACAGAATGTGCATTTTCTTAATTAACGAAGTTTAAAATTGAATCAGTATTGAATACTTAATAATACCCATATATTCATCTGCCCTTTGCGTTTCATGCTAATGGACAGTTAAATCTGCATTAAAGTTTAATAGGATCATTGGGTCCTTTCAGATTTATTGGCATAGTCTTCTTAAACCTCTGACCACACTTTGTTATTTCTTCCCAGAAGTCTATTTCATAATTAATGCCCTCTATAACCAATATCATGGAGCTTTTCTCAGACGGTGCTCTGTAAATCTGCCTAATGATGGCCGTAAGGAAAGACTTCTCACTCGCTGAAACAGAGCTTTTCTTGGTATAGCCATGCAGTATTTACACATTTGTTTTACACACTTGCACTGTGCCACCAGCTATTAAACATCTGCCTCTGAACATAAACAACACAAGGAAAGTGCCTGGCACTTTCTACAGTTTACTTTGGTGTCCTATGACCTTTTTTTAAAGCATTAGAGGCATTGTTGTGTGTGCGTGTGTTCTGAATATATAAACTAGACGAGTCATTAACTAACATAAAATGAACCCAGCATCAACGGAATAATCATGCATTTTGCCAAGCTCTCCTTTTGACAATAAAACAGCGGCAGATAAATAAGCGTTGGTGTGGGAAGGTGATGGCTCATTATGTGAGAGCTGCACTTGTGTGCTTCTATGAGCTTGTCAGCTCTACTCTCTCTGCTTAATAAGCCCAAATGGACAGATGTCTGTCACAACAAGGAGACATGCGTGCAAGAGAAGACTGATGGGGCCCTTCAAGAACCACTTTCTGTTTTAACAGACCCTGTGGAAGCAGCATAGCTCTAAAGAGTGTATTTTTGAACCATCTTAGTCAATAGCCCTGCATATAAGTCACAATTCCTACAATTTTGTTTTCTATTTTACCTTATATCGCATCTGAAAATGTTTTTTTTTTTTGGGTTTATGACTTCATGAGAAAAAGACATGTAAATGAGATGTGAAGCACAAACAACCAAAGCTGAGTTAATACAGGTACATAATTGAAACATCTGTGAGCAATGAGCATTCAATTTGAAACATCACGTTTGCAGCGAGTTTAAATTTGAAAGTATAATTGGAAGCAATATTATGCAGACCTTTTTTCTTTTCTTTACTGTTTTGCACTTTAACAATATTCACCATAGTGACATAGTGAGTAATATTTGTGGTCACAAAATCACATTCTCTCCTAGAAAAAACTAATTCTAAAATGTTAAAAATGAAAGTTAGAGTAAAGTAGAGTAAAAAATCTGCATTGGCGAGTATATGAACTGTTGTCACTGGCCAGTAACATTTTTATGAATTCTAACAATGCATGAATGTGAACGCTCGGGACAGTTGACAGGTCAGAGCTGCATCATCACGAAAGTTTAAGACACAACTGACTATGTTTACTAGGATGCTCGCTATTTTTTTTAACATAATTTTAAAGGGAATTTTTCTGCTAAAGTGCAAGAGGACGTGAAAGAGAGCTCAGTTTAGAATGTCCACGCTGTTGACACGCTGCGAGTAATGAAATTAGCTCCCTTTTGCATCTTCTTGTGCTTGAATATCTAAATTGTCAATGCTTAAGGGAACGTAAACAGTTGAGAAAGTACGGTAAACGCATATGTACAGTATCAGTATATCAGATCTGTGTATTCGCTCTTAAAGGGACAGCAGCCTAATATTCGTGCTGCTGTATTTTTACTGTTAATCAAACAACTAAGGATAAAGAAAAAATCACTCACTTCTCTTGAGTGAATGACTCTTGTAACTTTAATAAGGATTAATTAATAAGGATGTTTAATTTATACAGAGAAGACTATGCAGTGTTCTTTGCTGGGCAACGATTAATCACATCCAAAATAAAAGTTTGTGTTTACATAATGTACATGTGTTTACTGTGTATAATTATTTTGTATATATAAATACATACATACAATTTAAGTGTATAATATACACATATAATATAATACACACACACGGTTGTATATAAATACACACATATAATTTAAGAAATATTTGCATGTATATACTGTATATATACACTCACCGGCCACTTTATTAGGTACACCTGTCCAACTGCTCGTTAACACTTAATTTCTAAGCAGCCAATCACATGGCGGCAACTCAGTGCATTTAGGCATGTAGACATGGTCAAGACAATCTCCTGCAGTTCAAACCGAGCATCAGTATGGGGAAGAAAGTTGATTTGAGTGACTTTGAACGTGGCATGATTGTTGGTGCCAGAAGGGCTGGTCTGAGTATTTCAGAAACTGCTAATCTACTGGGATTTTCACGCACAACCATCTCTAGGGTTTACAGAGAATGGTCCGAAAAAGAAAAAACATCCAGTGAGCGGCAGTTCTGTGGGCGGAAATGCCTTGTTGATGCCAGAGGTCAGAGGAGAATGGCCAGACTGGTTCGAGCTGATAGAAGGGCAACAGTGACTGAAATAACCACTCGTTACAACCGAGGTATGCAGCAAAGCATTTGTGAAGCCACAACACGCACAACCTTGAGGCGGATGGGCTACAACAGCAGAAGACTCCACCGGGTACCACTCATCTCCACTACAAATAGGAAAAAGAGGCTACAATTTGCAAGAGCTCACCAAAATTGAACAGTTGAAGACTGGAAAAATGTTGCCTGGTCTGATGAGTCTCGATTTCTGTTGAGACATTCAGATGTTAGAGTCAGAATTTGGCGTAAACAGAATGAGAACATGGAACCATCATGCCTTGTTACCACTGTGCAGGCTGGTGGTGGTGGTGTAATGGTGTGGGGGATGTTTTCCTGGCACACTTTAGGCCCCTTAGTGCCAATTGGGCATCGTTTAAATGCCACGGCCTACCTGAGCATTGTTTCTGACCATGTCCATCCCTTTATGGCCACCATGTACCCATCCTCTGATGGCTACTTCCACCATGTCACAAAGCTCTAATCATTTCAAATTGGTTTCTTGAACATGACAATGAGTTCACTGTACTAAAATGGCCTCCACAGTCACCAGATCTCAACCCAATAGAGCATCTTTGGGATGTGGTGGAACGGGAGATTCGCATCATGGATGTGCAGCCGACAAATCTGCGGCAACTGTGTGATGCCATCATGTCAATATGGACCAAACTCCCTGAGGAATGCTTCCAGCACCTTGTTGAATCTATGCCACAAAGAATTGAGGCAGTTCTGAAGGCAAAAGGGGGTCCAACCCGTTACTAGCATGGGGTACCTAATAAAGTGGCCGGTGAGTGTATATATATAAATTAGGGCTGTCAAATGATTAATCACGATTATTCACATCCAAAATAAAAGTTTTTTTTACATAATATATGTGGATGCACTGTGTATAATTATTTTGTATATATATAAAAACACACACAAGCATGTATATTTAAGAAAAAATATTATTTATATTTAAAATATTTATATTTATATATAATATAAATTATATAAAAATCTATATACAGTATATACATGAAAATATTTCTTAAATATATACAAGCATGTGTGTGTATTTATATATATAAAATAATTATACACAGTGCACCCACATATATTATGTAAAAAAAAACTTTTATTTTGGATGTGATTAATCACGATTAATCATTTGACAGCCCTAATATAAATATAAATATTTTATAAATAAATTACAAATTTTTCTTAAATATATACATGCATGTGTGTGAATATACAAAATAATTATATACAGTAAACACATTATGTAAACACACACTTTTATTTTGGATCACAATTAATCGTGATTAATCATTGGCCAGCACTAATAATTTTTAAACAAATTTGAACAAGTTAAATATTATTATACTTTTTTGTAATTAAAAGGTTTGAGTGTTTCAAATCACCGCTGCCAGTATTGTTTTCCTCCTGTAAATTCAACAGGATTTTTTGCAGGCATTCATTGAAAAGCTGAAAAAACAAAAACAAAACCCACAACAACAACGAGCAGTCGTGATCTAACCTACTCATGATGATATGATAGCAAAATGGCAGTTATGAATTGCTTTTAGCTGCCTGCACTTGAATATAATTTCCCAAATAAAGCCCTTAAATGTGTAATGTGAGCACGTCTGATACAGTTAAGCATTAATTGAGGTTAAACAAAAGTTAAGAACCTACGGTAGGTCTTTAAAGTTTAATGCGTTCCCCTCGTCAGATTATGAACCTAGATGACATGAATATTTTTCAAAGACAAACTAACAAATATTACATTTATAGAGTGGGCTCAAAAGTCAGAAAGTTCGATTTCAATATTCACTTTGCCTGGAGAGGCATACAACACGATGACACTATTTTGGAAGAGCAGGTGCTGAGTAAAGCCAGAAATCATTGGTGGGAGAGAATAGATGTGAAGTCTGCAGAGAGATGATATTACAGCTCTACTGTACGTACCCGACTGCCTCACACTGATTGCGCGGTTTCCTTTAAATCGGTTGCTCATTAACAGCTCTATGCATTTACTAGAACGCTTTCATTATTCACACAGGCGTAAAAGGAACGTCTTTTCCCGCTGCAAAGGCAGATGCAGTTACCTTGATCGTTCCACTGAAACTGAAAAGTCTTTTCAACTTTTGTTGCTCGCAGCCACCTGTTAACTGTAGCTTTCAGCTAATTCAACATGAACGAAGAGGTTTAAGCTGCTATATACCTATCTCTAAAAGCCGTCCTCAACACTCAGCTTAATAAAAGTGAAACGTTGTTGCGGAGGGTGAGAGATCACACAAACTTCTTTTCACCTGGAACAGAAACTGCATGTTTGCCACGTTAGGAGCAGATAAAACTCAAGAGGAGCCGTTGGAAATGAGGCGTCTGCCGCCCACAGCTGCAGGCCAGAGAAAGCCAGCTGATTAGAGCGAGGGGTGAGAGAAGAGGCCTGCCACTCACAACCTGAGAGAGAAAACCTACGGTGTTGTGCTTTCAGCTACAGCAGGACTTACTGAGAACTAGGGCTGTCAACTTTAGTCGTTTAGTCGACTAATCGGTCGATGCCGTCTTGGTCGACTGACATTCTCATTGGTCGACCAGTTGTATATATATATATATATATATATATATATATATACACTACCGTTCAAAAGTTTGGGGTCAGTGAGAATTTTATTTTTATTTTTTGGAGGAAAGAAATCAATACTTTTATTTATCAAGGACAGTAAAGACATTTATAATGTTACAAAAGATTCTATTTCAAACAAATGCTGTTCTTTTGAACTTCCTATTCATCAAAGAATCCTACAAAAAAAAAAAAAAACTGTACAACTGACAGACCAACAACTGTTTCAACATTGATAATAATAATAAATGTTTCTTGAGCATCAAATCCTCATATTATACTGATTTGTGAAGGATCATTTGACACTGAAGACACTGACACTGGTGATGCTGAAAATTCAGCTTTGATCACAGGAATAAATTACACTTTACTATATATTCACACAGAAAACAGCTGATTTACACTGGAATAATATTTAATACTAAAAACTGATTTTTGTTGTATTTTTAATCACATAAGCGCAGCCATGGTTAGCAGAAGAGAATTCTTTTAAAAGTATTTTAAAATCGTACCGACCCCAAACTTTTGAACGGTTGTGTATACATATATATTTTTTTACCAATAGAAAGAAATTTTCATTGTTTTACTCCTTGATATTTATTCCTTTATAAGCAGTTATATATTACTGTATTCTAAATATAATTAGCCTGTTTTATCCTCAACTTTAAATGCTGTAATTTAGGCTTTTTTGTAACAGCGCCACAGTTTAGCGCACCACGTAAAACACTCGAAAAAACGAGCGCGTCGCTTCCATTATGAGCGCGCCTACATTTGAAATAACGAACTTGAGCGCGCAAAAGACGCGATATGTGAGCAGGCCCTTTAACGGCTTTATTATGCTGACTCAATAGATTGTGTTTTCTTATGTTTTTGTTTTTATTTGTACACTTGACGCTTTTGAATATAGCCTAAATAATGTAACAAAATAAAAATAAACCTATATGCCTTCCTACTATACAGCCTATTATTATTAGGATTGTTTTTTAGGCTATTTGGGATTTTTGTGTGTTTGTTCTAAAACGCCTATCGGCTGGACAAAAGTTAACCCATAGCTTTGAAAGTAAAGAAGAATATACAGCCTGTATAAACGAGAGCTTTTGTTAGGATTTTTCATTATTTGGCAGTTATATTTTTTTGTAGCGTGTGGTGTGGTCAGGTGCGCGATTGTGACTGTCACTAGACCTAGGACAGAGCTCCTCACTTTGCAGTTAAAAAAAAATCACTTAATTTTCAAAGAATTGTATTATTATTATAGTTATGTATTATTGGTGTTTTTTCGTTGTTGTTTTATAAATGCTCTATGACAATTGTTTAATAATCACGTCTTTTTTTTTTCTTTTAGTCGACTGATCGTTGCGCAGGACAGGACTTTGGTCGACTAAGGATTTCTTTGGTTGACTACAGCGCTACTGAGAACTGTGGGTGGAGGATCAGTGGCAGAAAACACACTTAAACACACTTAAATGACAGTCCTGATGGTCGGCAGCAGACCATAGTGTGATGGGACATACTAGCCTGTTATTGACCAAGCATGAGTGTAAAAAAAAAGAATGATGGGCGGAAAACATGCGAAAAAGCAACAACGATGGCCTCCTACCTGTTGGTTTCGGTGCTGTACTGTCCTTTGCCCACTTGATTTACCGCGCAGACCCTGAACTGGTACGAGCGGGCCGGAGTGAGTCCCTTCACCATGGCCCGTGTCACGGTGGGGTCCACATCAGGCAAATACACTCTCCAGGGAGAATCTGGTATACAACGAGGACCAGAACATTTCTAACTATTTAAACAAACATTACAAGGGACAGCACTTATATATTTTTTTATTTGTTATAATATTGTTGTATTAATGTACACTATTGTTCAAAAGGTTTTAATGTTTGTTTTATAACATTTCAACATTTCAGACATATGAATTTTCCATGATAATAACCCCTTTAACTAAAGATCAGTTAAGCGTAATCATTTCTGTAAATGTTATTAATGAAAATAATTATACAGTGCTACCAAACATTGTTTTCTGTCTTCTAAAGACGCATGGTGGCATATATAAAATTGCACAATTTGCATGTGTGCATAATCAAGCATAATCACATGATACTTGTCAAGATATTTTTACACAAATTAGTCATCCACTCATAATTACATAATATGCTTGAGTAGGAACTGGCCATTAATACTTAATGACACTTAATGACCAGCCATGTAGCTTCAGAAATTATACAACAGACTCCAAACCAAATGTGCAATGAGATGAGGTTTAGATCAAACGATTTAAAATATTTTTATGAATAAACATCTCATGATTCTAAACAAAAGTACTACTCATTTCTTCACGTGTCAGACCTTCTTAATGAGGAAGATAATTACCAATTGCATTTCAATTCTTGGTCTCTGAAGGAAAAAAAATTTCGTCGACGAGAGAGAAGGTTTTTCTTCCTTTTTTTCTGAAAGGTGTTTCTAATGGGACTTCCCAGCCCTATTACACCCTGCACCAGTAATCTTCACCTCCACTCCGGGAACATTCCTCACTGTCCTCTTCCCTCCCCGGAAGATCAATCTACTTGGGTGAGGTTTTTTTTCCAGGTTCTGTTATCCCGCAACCTTTTACACCACTGGGTGACACTAACTGACATCAACTCGTACATGTAGCACATGCTGTGGAGACAGAGAGCAGCTGCACGCACGCTCTGGACTGGCTGAACATTCAGATGCATTATGGGTGGATGTGAATGAGGCGCTGAGCTCAGTAGATCTTTTAACACCGCCTGCTCGACTCAATCACTGGGTTGGATTCACTTTAAAATTATGCCACACAGCAAATGGTTATAGGGTGGCCCCAAGAAGTATTTGGGCACCTTATTCACACTTAAAAGTATTGATTTGATTTCTATATCTCTCTACTGAGACACTTTGGCTCAAATAACTTTTGATCAAGTCATGTCAAGGGGATTTTTACTGGATGTAAGAAGTCAGAGTTCATAAAAGTATAGGGTCTGGAAGTAAAAATCCCATTCAGTTTCTCCACAGTGGAATTGATTTTGAATGATAAATTATAAACCTCTAAAGACAGACCTACTGTAAGCTATGAGGTTGGTAATCGATGGTATATGCTTTTGTTGAAGACATCAGCCTGAATTATTTCAACTTAATAAAAAACTAGCATGAAGCACTGCAAATGATGTATACAGGTAGTTCTTTCCCTCATTGAAGACATTTGTTTGAAGACAATCTTGTCCCTTTGTCTTTTTGTCAAAATTTTCAACTGTTTTTTTCCCTTTAAATCAAGGTGTATAATGTTGTAATTCACATCAAAGACTTATAACTCTTTAATGAATCATTTTTTAAAAATCCCTATGGGAAAAACACTTTTAAAAAAAAGTGGAAGGACACACTGCTAGGATGCCATTCCCAATTCAGCCTCAGTTACCCTCAAGTTGACATAGGTATCCTATACCCTTCATCAAATTTGAACCACTAACATCTGACAACCAGAAAAATGGGTAAAAAATTTAAAATCCAATTTTTTGTAAAAAAACAACAACATATCTTTCTTTGCAATAAATGGCCATTGGTTTGATATACAGTACGTTACTAATGAAACTTTATTTGACCCAGACTAGGTACAGTGATGGGTGAAGGGGGTAAACCAGTGTTTGTGAGTGTGTCTGCATGTATCTTACTGTTCTCGGAGAGCTCAACCACATAATGCACTAGGGGGCTGTTTCCATCAAAGGGTCTCATCCAGGACAGGTCCACGCTGCGGCTGTCATTGACGTTCAGGCTAGCCTGCAGGTTTCGAGGCGAGTGTGGCAGCTCTCTATGAGGACAGAGAACAGAAAATACTTAAAGTGCTGTTTCACAATTCCCAAATGCTGCATAAACAAAGCTAGAATTAGCACATAGCTACAGCTCTATACAGAAAGTGAAGTGATTTCTAGGTTACTTCATTGAGTATTTGTTTAGGAACTGCCATAAATTATAAAAATCTGAATGCTACAACACTTTCCAGTTTATGAAAAAGCAGATGAAAATCAAACAGAGTATTACACGAACGCTACCAGGCGTTCATTGTGGTTTGGGTCTGTTAATGATTTTATCTTTGGGACTATCCTTCCCAGTAGGCCCCCTTGGCCCATTTTCAGATCTTCTCATATTCCTACTGCTGCCTTCTCCATGTTCAAAAAGATTGTGATTCCAAATTCAGCTTGAATCTCACAGCCAGTTGGAGGCAGGCGTTCATTTGCATTCGTCTTGATTTTCTTCTTCACACTAGTTTTTTTATATTTTTTTTATTGATTACTTTATTAATCATTTCATAGGCATCCTGCTGAGACCAGGCACCGAGCACCAACGGTTGCGCTTGGAAAGTTTGTTTTCTTCTCTAAATTAAACCCATGGAGAGAACCAGCCATGCTTAAGATTTCATCACTTTTTGCG
The DNA here is from genome assembly GCF_029890125.1 of Rhinichthys klamathensis goyatoka. Taxonomy (NCBI): domain Eukaryota; kingdom Metazoa; phylum Chordata; class Actinopteri; order Cypriniformes; family Leuciscidae; genus Rhinichthys; species Rhinichthys klamathensis. Next base: position 1,523,225 of record NW_026606712.1, read on the forward strand.
TTTCTTTCTAAGGAAGACTGTGACGTTTCCACAGGTGTAAAATAACTGCTAATCCTTCACATGATGGTATCAAGATGACGTTAACTGGTAAATTGCAAACTGTTCAATAAAATAATAATAAAAAAGAGAAATTCTTGAGTCTGTTTTGGGTGAACTATCTCTTTAATATCTCTGTAATTTTGCTTTGCAAGTAAATGTATCTTGTATTATACTACGGGGCTGTTCAATGCTTGAATCTGATTGGTTGACGGACATTCTAAGGTGTGCACTTATTTTCAGGGAAACGCACGGCTAAATAGATCCAGGCAGGTCTTTACTGCATTACAGTTCCATATCACTTCGCCAAATGATTTCAGTTATTTCAAAGGTATTTACAGCCGACAACAGCAGCAAAAGAACCAAAACCCACAACGACACTAACCAAGCAAATAAATATAGTAAACAATAGGAAAAAACAAAACAAATTATTTCCATGTTTTATGCCACAAAATTACATTTTATTATGCACGGAAAGCACATACTCTCTTCCTCCCGCTCTCTCTCCCCCTAAAATGCATAAACATACAGTACACACACACACACAGTCACACAGAAACGTATTGTCAGTGCTGCTCTGATGATTTTATCAGTAAAATAGCTTAGAAACTTAAAAGCTACATGACATTTCTCACTAGCGAGGTAATAACGGCGCTGTTCTTGAAGCAGATAAACTTACGGTTTCGCTATTAGTAGAGACGCTGCTGCCGAACTCTGCTGAGAGACACTCAGACGCAGGTAATTCACACACGCTTAATCTCTCCCTCTCTCTCTGTAAGAAATTAGTCCTACACAATAGTTTTAAGAACAGAAACCTGACAAATGTCTTGAAATACAAACATCTGAACAATGTCTTGAGGTGTGTAACCGTAGTGTAAGTGGAATAATCGACTTCGGTCTGTTGAATTATTAGAAAATAATGCACACCCGATTATTTTCTAATAATTCAATGGCCCTTTGTCAATTATTCCTTACTTAAAGATGTTTAGATATTATCCATTACAGATAGTATTAGAACTCAAACTGAACACTTGAAAAATTCATTTTTTTTGTACATAGAGAGTTAATATAGTTATCATAAAAATAACAGACTGGCAACAAAATGAAATCGACCTTGGTATTAGTATTAATGCTTTTGTTCAGATTTATGGATCATCAGTGTTTATTTTTAATGGTGTGGGCTGTGATCGCTGAAGGTGGAAAAAGACAACGGATGGGTGACTTCAGCCACTGGGGAAAGTCCTCCTGACAACATGCCTGATTCCACACAACCATCTGATACCACCACGGTATCTTCTTCAGTTTAACGAGAAGCCAGAAAACCCACAAACAGATAATGAGTCTTAGTTCCACACAACATTAGCCTCATGAAATCTACATAAAGTACACACACCCGCTGGTTAATGCAGTATTCCAGCGGTTTATTTCTGGAGAGCTTCTGAGGGGATTTTATTCCCTCATCATATTGTGGTACAGAGTCATAAGCAAAGGCTTTAGGTGTTAAAATGTTTACGCTGCCAAGATTTAGCTTTTATTTTGGGTTTAAGGATTCAACTGGCAGACACGTATCAGAAATGGAGTTTCAAATAGCCGGGATGAAGAAATCTACCCACTCAGAGACTGGTCAAAAGGTCAAAAGAAGTTTTTTTTTCTATTCTTTTTTTTCTGGATAGAGAATTAGAAAAGCACTCATACATACTAGCAAACTAACTTAAAAGGCAAAGAACAGTAAAAAATTAAATAAAAGGCTTTACGTTACAATTACTGTAGTAGACTGTTGATGAATATGAAAATTGAGTATAAGCAGTTGGAATTCAGTTTGAAAGGTTACATTGAAAAAGGTTACTGAGGAAAGGTCAGTCTACACACTCCTGCTGAGAGTAGCAACCCACTCAAGTAGTGCCATGCAGATGCTGCAGTAGGTGAGCAAACAAAATGCAGAAGAAAGCTAAGCAAACAAAGAATACCGTGTAATGGAAGTACAATGTTAAAGGGAGTTTTTCTAAAGACAACTTGACAGCACATTAAACTACTACATTTACACCAATGTGAGTGATGCTTGCCCATGCAAAACTCATTGCAACAATGCTAAGATGGTGTTGTTGTTGGTAGCCAGGGCATTGCTATGCAGTTGACTTTTAAGGTGATGATACACAGGGCAACTTTTTGAGCAATGTTGCTGGGCATAATTTAGATCGGTCGTGGGCCCTGTGTCTCATCTGGTTGCCCGTTGATGGCAACATTGCCCAGCAACATTGCTCAAAAAGTTGCCATCTCTGATTCTCTGCTCACTTGCACTTTTCCATTATCAGAATGAACTGTTAGCATAGTGGTGCTGCAAAATCAGGATTGTGACATAGATGGCATGTTCACTGACAAACATGACCACAAACTTTCATTTTGTAGGACTGCGTTGTGCTGAGAAATCGTACAATAATCATACCGTACCGAACCATGTTCTACTGGAAATGCTACTGGTACTGTTCCCAAAGACTGTTTATATACTCAAATAAATATGAATGGGAAAAGGTGTAAAGCACAATATGGCAGAATGAGTCCTGCCTTCTAAATAAAAGAGCCAATCACAAATAGGTAAAGTCAGTGCCCTGAGACTGCACATGCACACTGGGTTTACCAATGTAAAATACACACATTTTAAACAATATAAAAACAACATTTATTGGACAGTTCATGCCAGATTTTCCTTGTCCCAATTCAAGTCACTTTAAAGGTTAGAGCTCTTGAAAGTCGGAAGGATTTTGATTTGGCTGTCAGGTGGTTTTATTGTTGGTTCGCTGGAAGAAAAATCGTTCTGAAAGTGAATCCAATGATATCGTTCCTCTGTGTCATTCTGTTGTGGTGTAGACAGCCTTTTCACACCAAAAATGATAACTATAAAGATAATGATAACTAGGATTTTTTGTCAGATATATTGTCCACCAGGTTAAAATCATAAACAGTATATTATCATCCATTGGTGTGGATGATAATGTACTGTTTATGATTTTAACCTGGTGGACAATATATCTGACAAAAATCCTACCGACCCGTTCACACCATAACTATAAAGTTTTAAAAACTTTCTAATAGTGAAGTTCACATCACAACTATATCCATAACACAGAGAAACAGAATTGATAGAATCCCTTTCAGACATTGTCAGCTAACCAGAATCCAGGAGCATTTAAAGTTGCAGATGATATCATGCAGCTCTTTAAGGTCGGCTGGATTCCGATTGGCTGTCAATGTTTTTATTGTTCATCAGCTGAAAAAAAATATTCTGAAAGCGATTACAATGATATCGTTCCTCTGTGTCATTATTGATATAGTTGTGGACTGCACTATTCTCACAGAATTAGAACATTTATTTAACCCGTATTGTCCATTGTGTGAACAGGCCTTAAATCTGTATTCTTTTTTTTTTTGTCTGTTCAATTGTCCACCAGGTGAAAATCATATACCCGATCACTTAGAGAAGTAATGTAACAGCGTTCCTCAACAAGTTTCATGATTTGAGTTATCATTCATGTTTGTAGCAGAAACTGTGTGGGATGAGTTACATGACAAAGTTGAATACTTAGGGTTAGAGGTTTCTGAGAGACAGCATATATTTCGCTCTTCAGTTACGTCCTCACACTTCAAAGGCAGCTGGTGAAAAATGATGCGCTATGCGCACCTGGAAGGTGACACACATCCATCAGCACAGCGCATTAGTCAGCCTAATGCTCAGAGATGAAGGGAAGCTAAGTCACTCACATGACCTCCAGACGGGCCGCCTTGGAGTCGTTGCCGGCCTGAGAGATGACGTCACAGGTATAGTCCCCGATGTCCCCGGACCAGGTTTGACTGATGTGCAAGGAGCCCTCCTGCAGGCTGATACGCCCCCCTCTGGTCTGGCTCACTAACTCCTCATCCTTTTTCCACACGTACCTGCCAAGTGAAGGAGACGGGGAGCGGAAGAGAACTCTATCACAGTCAAACTGACACAGGGGGAGCGCAGGAAACAGCGCTGGCTCATTACACTGATATCCAGCATATTAGCGCTGAATTAACTGTACAACACTACGGATCATGCTTTGAATCAACTTCAAGGCCTGCGGGCTGACACTTTGAATTAACATTACAATCAAACCGAGTGTGGAGCCCTGGGCTCTGATGTCCTGACGAGAAGAGGAAGCAGCTTGGCTCGTCATCACTCACCTCACTGCCACACGCGGGTCGTGTGTGGCGCCACACTCCAAAATGGCTGTGGTCCCCTTGATGACACGTCTGTCCGTGGGAGGGCTGGATATGGATGTGCGACCTTGGAGAAAACACAACACTGTTGATTCTGCACAACTTTAATGTTTCCAAGAACCAAACGGCTACGCTTCATTGTATCACAGCCTCTTCACACGTCAACGGCCAAGCACATTTCCCTCCCGCTGAGACAAAGCCAGGACTTTACATGCTCTGATCAGTGTGTAATATCAAGGCTGGATGCTGTAGATATCACCTTGCTAAGCTGTGCCGAGAAGCTGCTTTTCATGGAACAGTTTATCATGCTCCGCTCTGACGTTAATCATTTATTTACTTATTTATTAAAGGAAGGATGTTTAATGCGAGTTCTGCCAATCCAGAACCACACATTTCCACTTAAATAATGGTGGGTCTTTGCTGTAACAAAATGTAACAGTATTTCCCCATTCAATTCTGACGTTAGGTCAAAGTTATAGCAGCTTGTGATGGTTTAAAAAATAAATCAAAGTTGAAATGTGAAGTTAAGGCCTGCACACAAAAAGACAAACAATAATCAATTTAATTTGAATCAACAGTTGTTAATGCATCTGTTCAGACCAACACAATTTCAATCAACACGACGTCAATGCAACAGATTAAAAAAAATTCACACTGTAAAGAAAACTGGCAAATCAATAAACTTAGCTCTTTTTGTTCAAATGCACAGAGTACCATAAAAATGCTGTACCATAAAACTACTGTTCCTCCAATAGAATAGTATGTCCGAATACATAGTATTTGAAAAACAGTATGCGACCAAGATGCACCAAGATTAAGTGCGTATTGGGTGGACCCTTTACTATTTCAGCGGCCACGGGAGGGGATTTATGAATGGCAGTGAAGTGACGTAACTGATGCTGGTGGGTCTTGTGACAGTGACAACATGGCGGATGTAGTACGTCTAAATTTTATTCATACTACCCATATTCATACTATGTAGAACCTGCTTTTTAACGGTCGCGAAGTAAATTCGAATTCAAATGTAGTACCTACTCAGACAGTATGTGATGTTGGACGCACCGTACGACTTGGTGGCGCTTACGAACAGACTATTTTGCAAAGCGAAAGTGAATAGCAGAGGACGAATCCAGAATCATCTCTCTTGTCTCTGTACTCTTGTATTTTGTGTTGTTTGATAAACATCATAGCGAATAAAAAAATCTAAATGTTTTTTTAAAATATGTAAAAACTGACTTCCTTTTTTCTCTGTGACAAGCGAGTGTCATAAATTGAAAGATGCACAGCACTGCTTTGTGTGAGGAAACAAGGTATTTCTGCTTTTCTACAAGCACCATCTAGTGTCAGAAGTGAAATTGCATTTTCATTCAGCCCGTCTGCCATTGCTATGCATTGTTCTGAATAGACGATTTGCATGAGAAAATCTGGTCATATTTTTTTGTGCCAAACATTTGCGTTGATGTGACCAGGCCTTTATTTTCGAGCTACAGTCTTTATCTGTCTGTCCAAGTATACATGACACAATGCATTATAGAAGATTTGAATGTTGAACGTCACCTCAGTCAACTGTTGCCCAATTAATTTGAATAGAAGCAGGTCGAAACTGACCTACAACCCACTTTACTAGATTTGTAAGTCTGACTGTGCAAACATCAAATGATTTCAGTCTAACAAAAGTGTTTCCATGTTTAAGTCCAAATTATATTAAATTTGAAAAAAATGGACGAAAATGCAAACTAGGACTCGCACACAAAAACCACATTGCGCTATGTTTGTTTGAGTAACAGTTCGTAATATATGCAATCTCGTTTCCGTCATGAAATAAAAAAATAAAAAGGTAATTGCAACTTTTTATATCAAATTTCTGACTTTTTCTCTTGCAATTTGACCATGCAATTCTTGCAAAGAATTATATCTCTTTTAAGAGGCACCTAATTTCGTAAATGAAAGGAACTGTCTTTATCACAAAATACATATTTTGTTCAAGAAATGTTTTGATACATTGCATTTTGTATTCATATTAATGACAAAATCAAATACTACATTCACAAAATTACTATCTCATTCATGATATGAATTTCGTGATCCAGTCTGAATCTTTCCGTCACAAAATTAGGCAGGTCCAGGCCAGGACTGGCCATCGGGAGCACCGGGAAAAATCCACCTTCATTTACATTCATTCCATCTTTTTTGACTAAACTAAAAAAAATTCCAAGATATAAACTCTGATGTGCAAAAAATAAAGTCAGAACTGTAAGACAAGTTTAATTATTCTAATTTGATTTAATTCTTCCATAGTGACATCATCTTTCCTCTTTGAAGTCAGTGAAAAAGCAGATTCTGAAAGATGTTCACAAATGTGCTCTGATTAAGTGCGATTGTCTTACTCCATACGGTGAGGGAGGCGCTGGCGTTGATCGCTCCCTCTGAGTTAGCGGCGTAGCAGGTGTACATGCCCGTGTCCTGCATCACCACCGGATGAACCTGCAGACCGCCGGACTCCAGCAGGGTGAAACGTGGAATCTGCATCGAACCGCTGGCGAGGATCTGAGTGTCTGTTGTGCACACACCAACAAACAAACCAGTTAGAGCTCAATATCTCGCTTCTGCTTCCATATAAGGAATTAATAGAGCATCACTATGCATGGTGTTGGAGCTCGGGATGATTTTATTACAAGCTTAAAGTTTTCCCAGAGGAAAAACCGCCTGCAGAGCTCTCTACCTGGTTAGGGGCCACTATTATATATGCCGCTTCATAATTGGGAATGCAATGGAAACGACTTCATGAATATAGTCAAAACAGTTGTAGAATGTAATGGTAGTTTTTTTTGTTACTCTTGCATGAAATTATCTTTTGTGTTGTCAATCGGATGCAACAAAGACATCTTAATGGCTTCCTGTGAAGCACACAACACACAACTTCATAAATCAATTGATGGCTCTGCCGCAGTAACAAAGCAGCGAGAATGCCAGCGATCTGCCTGTAATAAGTCAAACATAGTACTAGTAAACATAACAAAACAGCAGGGCTAAGATGCACCCATGTTAATACTGACATTACATTGATGCTCTGTTCCATGCCTACATGTAGCTGGCTCCCTATGAAGACAACATTTTAAGGCAGAATAAGTGTTATCAATGTGAAGACTGTTACAAAAAGTGAGCAATTTAATTATGATGCCTCCTAATAAACCCCATTTTGACTGAAATCCAAAACCCAGAATGAATTGTGACAACCACAGGGGCAAAAAAATTCATCCAAGACAGCAGATGAGTTGAATGAAATTGTTGTTATAGATAAACTTATATTTCATTAGTACAATGTATTGATAAATTATACTGAAAAAAAGTGCACTTAAAAATGCATTGTTTTACCTAATTTTTGTGGGTGCTACGTGTTTTATGTTACAGCAAACTCAATTGCGAGTCAAGTCTCTTGTACAAAAGCTGCGTACAGAGTTTCTGCCTATGTAGAGGGCTCTACATAGCCTTACACATGCCTTAACATAGCTTAAATGTAACTCTACACCCTTGCTTCGTTTAGTTTACGCGGAACCATGAATATGCTAATTAGTCCCGCCTCCACTCACTCACACCAGCTCAGAATACCTGATTCACTCGCTCAACTTTACTGTAGTAAAAGCTGCACGATGGCAAGTGGAAATACAATTTTAATTCAGCCATATGTTTGGACCAGAAACTGATTCAGAAGAAGTACAAGAGGCTTGTATACAAGTCGTATCAGAATGGTAATGCGTTTTAATTATCGCTCTCTACAATGTCGGACACATAAAGGTAATTAATATGATTAGCCTTTTGCTTGACTACGTTATCAAACAGCTAATAATGTGTTGCTAATGTTCCATCTCCGAGTCAGACAGCTGCCTTCGAACAGTCAGTATCCTTAGAAATGCTTTGAACAACTTAGAACGTCAGTGAAGAAAAGCATATACATTCGTCCAATGGTACCCCTGGTAAATATGATCAAAACTGGCTGTAAAAAATAAATCTGCATCGTTTATCCTTTTGATCTTTCATGAAAAAAATTGCCAAAAATCTAACCTTAAATTGAAGTAAAATAATTGAAAGAGGGGGGAAATCACATTATGAAATAAATGTTTTTCTCCAAAACACGTTTTCCCTGCTTCGGAGAGGTGATAGTTAATGATATGCGAAAGCCCGCCGGCAGGTTGACGTGATTGGTTACAGGGTAGTCTCAGCCTCAGACGTCACAACCACGGAACGTTGGCTAAACGTCTGATGCATATGGTACACTTAACTGGAAACACTTCAGGAATGTCGAAGTCGTCATTTGATTGGTTGAATTTTATTGGATTTCCGGGGGGCGCGAGTGTCGCGTTTATTTTCGGTCCGCCGGGAAACAAAGCGCAGACGTGTGATTGCGGAAGAAAAACTAACGTTGTGTTTACATGAGTGACAATGAGCATTTATCAAGATAAGCTAAACGTAGGATTCTCAAAAGTATGCGAGGTTCACGGCATAGACTCTTGAAGTTTTCTTCTCCTTCTTTGATTTTCTATGCTGACTGACTTGTTGCACGCCGGTCTGTTGTTGTGGGGACATTTTCACGCCCCGAAACGTGACGCTGAACGAAACGAACTGTAATTGGTTGTTTTACATGTCGGTCAAACGGCCTTATGGGCGGGCCTTGGCCAAAGAAAGCTGCTATGAATTCCAGACCTTCAGCCGTCAGTCTGAAGGTCTGGCTACGCGAGACTAGTTACAGGGTAGTTTGTGATGTCAGAAACACTGGCAATGTCAAACCGTGTTTTTGAGACCGTCTTTTTTTTACTGCAGTTTTGAGGAGAAAATACTCAGCAATGGTGTTGACTTATGCATTTGCACATGGTTTGTCTTAAAGCATATTAAAAACACCACATAGACATATAAACAACATTAACCACAGGGGGTCTTTAAGATACTCCACTGCAGGCAGTAGGCAGGAAGGCAACTCCCAAGCTTTGGGAAAGAGCTCAGACGTGATTTAAGCCTCATTCATTAATGAATTAAAATGTTAAATGCTCAAATCAAACATCGCATTGAACTAGCATTACCTCTCTTCCAGATGATGGCTGCTTTAGGTGCACCAGATACCTGACAGGTGAACATAGCCACCGCTCCGTCTGTGACAGTGATATTGACCGGTGAAGCGGTGAAGTCAGGAGCCATACCTGCAGAACACAGTCACATTTTTAATCAGGACGAGAAAAAGCCACATCCGTTCAATAACCCCACATTCACGCTTAATGCAGTCCACCCACACACCCCCACAGGAACAAGCAAATTATTACAGGAGGCCAAACAACAGCCAATAAATGGTATTCAAACAATATTATGTCCATCAAAACACTACTGGTGCTTTTTATTGCGATCCGGGACTGTAAATTTGTGTTTCAAATCGGAGACAGTAAACAACTGGCATGCTTCTAATTACACTGTTCTGATTGGGTGCCCAATGTGGAGTTGCAAGGTCATTTTTAATAGGCAGAGATGGGTAAATGAACAGGTATTTCCATTTGGAAAAGTAAAGCGTATTGCTGCTGGAGAGCAAATGATAACTGTTTGGATGCATTGTTGAATATGTGCCATGTTCATTTGGAACAGTCGAGGCAGGAACATAAAACACATCACAGCTTGGTTTCCAATTCCTTTACATCATTTTTTATCACACGAATACTGATGCCACGGTAGGGCATGGCACTATAACCAAAATCTAAAATTATGCCATAAATCAGTCTTAGTAATCTAGTAATTTTTAGTAATTATTTTAGTAGTGATTTTTAGAACTATATCTTTTGTGTTATACTGTAGCTATAATGATAACGATAAAGATATAGTCCTAGAAATCTTAATATAAAAGATTAGCACACTAAATGTGTCCACACCACAAATATAATGATAACGGCACAGAGAAAAAATATCCTTGGAATCATTTTTTTAAAACATTTTTTCCCCCCAGCTGATAAATGATAAAAACATTGACCAATCATTCCATTCCCCAAACCTTAGAATAAACAGAGCATTTAGACGCTAATATAGTCATCGTTATGGTTATCTTTATTGTTATCATTCTTGGTGTGAACGTGCCTTTACACATAGCAAAGTCTTGATTTATTTATGACACATCTTGTATTTACACATTACTCGCATATGTAAAATAAACCTCAATATCTCTCAAATTCATGTATTCTAAAGGTATGCCAGCGCTATCTTTCCTAGAGCACTTAAAGTGTACATCCTGACACAATGTTCCACACTTAAAAATCAGAGTTAGCATGTCATTGAAAATCAACATGCTCAATATGCTCTGATGTTTTGTACGATGACCCCATCTCTCTGGGGAGATAAAGGCCTGGTAAGTAATTATGGACCACACTAACATTCATCCACTGTATTTGTCCTTGATCACTTGCGGATGAAACAGATCTATACAGGAATAATAAAGCCTGCGGAAGAACTAACACAGCTTTGATTGAATTGCCGGTCAATGAGCGAGTCTAGATATGCACAATCAATATGCAAGAAGAGATTTTCAGCTATTCAGAGCAGCATTTTTTTTCTTACCTCCTTACTTTTTTAAGGGCTGAAATGAATAGCTTATCTGTAAGGCTCCTTATTCTAAATTTTTGTACCATTTTATTTATTTACTTTTACTCTGAAGTTCACCTTATTAGAGAACGTTTTATGCTCCAAAACAGTTTGGGTTTTACATTTTTATTTTTCTACATTTTTCTGACCCTGAACATTGTAAGGACGTAAAACTTTTTTAAAAATGAAATATTGTTCTTTTTAATAAACAAGCTCCATTCCCCAAAATATTCTGCACAATCACGGACAATCGAATGATTCAAAGGTCAATGCGGCTGAAAGTTAAAATCATTACGGCAATCTACATGCAGTAAAATATGTGCCGACTGCTGTGGTAATTATCTGTGTGATGAGAGTGCTCCTCTGAGTGGGTCTTAATGCCCTCATGTACAGATCGGGGCAGTGCCCTGACAAACACTACGATGTAATCAACTCCAGACAGGCCTCTCCACAGGGAGTTGCACTGTTGTATCTCTTACAGAAAGGAGTGAGAATCACATGTCCGTAGATTAGGAACAACACATCTGTCACGCCGAGGAACTGCTGTGCAACGGCTGAGAGAAGGTGCACTTTACAGCTGGTCACATCTAATACCCTTGGCAACGTCTTGATTGTTTGTGTGTCAGTAATTAATAACAGTAAGTCTGAAAAATGTGCGATTAAAGAATGCATGACGCCCCCCTGCCTGGCTTCGGGGTCAGACTCACTCGTGACGTCCAGGTAAGTGTGGACCTGAGCCTCTCCGGCCGAGTTCCTGGCAAAGCACTGGAAGATTCCGGCATCGCTGGGCTGTACCTTCCTGACCTGAAGACCCATGCTGGAGATGACCCTGTAGCGAGGGTTGTTGAGTTTACTGAGGGGAACAGCATCTTTATACCACTCCAGCTTGGGCATGGGCACCCCTGTGAGTTAAAAACACAACATGATGGGTCATGATCATGATGGGTCAGATGAAGGTAGCAATTGAACAGTTGGGTTCAGAAGGTTGAAATTAAATTATAAATGTAACCAGGATATTAAATCTTTTATAGAAAAAAGCTTATTAAAAATGTAAAAAGCTTTAAAAATGGGATGGAACTATATAGAAAGCTTACAAAAACAGAAAAAAAATTGGAAAATCATTTAGTTATAAAATGTAAAGATGCATGATGCATGAGCCAATACATAACACACACACACACACACACACACACACACACACACACACACACACACACATATATATATAAGTCAAAAGAGCTATCACAAAAGCTATAGAGAACACATTTTTTTATTACATTGGAAAGTCTATGGCTATAAGAAGATTTCCAAACCACTAAAAGTTCCTAGAGACACAGCTGGCAGCCTTATTCATAAGTTTAAAATTGGTTGTACTAGAAAACCTTTGAGGGTGTTGAAGAAAAAGCACAATATCATTAATGGGAATAAAATGTTTGATCAGAGCAACTGATAAAAACCCTCAATTTACTGCCAAAGACTTGCAAGATGATCTGATGAAAGGAGAGAAAAACATTTCAGTGCAGAGTATAAGAAAAACACTATACATGTATGACCTTCATGTTGGCACATCTTGCCGAATGCCACTCTTGACCAAGAAGAACATAAAAGGCTGACTTGAATATGCTCAAATTAATTTGGATAGACCTGTGGAGTTATGGAAGAATGTTTTATGTAGTGATGTGACCAAACTGGAACTTTTTGGACACATGGATAAGTGGAATTTCTGGTGCAAAAAAGGCAAAGCTTCTGAGCAGAAGAACACCATCTCCATGGTCAAAAATGGAGGTGCTCCAGTCTTGTTATGGGGGTGCTTTGCTGTTGCCAGAAGTGGAAATCTTGACTGTATGAAGGACATCATGCATTCTTTAAAGTATCAAGCCATTTTGACAATAGCCAGACAGATGACAGACAGACAGACACACAGATAAATAGAACGACAGACAGGCAGACAGATAAATAGAATGACAGACAGGCAAACAGATAGATAGAACGACAGACAGACAGACAGATAGATAGAACGACAGATAGATAGATAGATATAACGACATACAAATAGAACGACAGACAGAGAGACAGACAGATAGACAGATAGATATAACGACATACAAATAGAACGACAGACAGACATACAGACAGACAGACAGATAGACAGATAGACAGACAGATAGATAGACAGATAGATATAACGACATACAAATAGAACGACAGACAGACAGACAGACAGATAGACCGATAGATAGACAGATAGATAGATAGATATAACGACATACAAATAGAACGACAGACAGACATACAGACAGACAGACAGATAGACAGATAGACAGACAGATAGATAGACAGATAGATAGATAGATATAACGACATACAAATAGAACGACAGACAGACAGATAGACAGACAGACAGATAGACAGATAGATAGATATAACGACATACAAATAGAACGACAGACAGACAGACAGACAGACAGATAGACCGATAGATAGACAGATAGATAGACAGATAGATAGATAGATATAACGACATACAAATAGAACGACAGACAGACAGACAGACAGATAGACAGACAGATAGACAGATAGATATAACGACATACAAATAGAACGACAGACAGACAGATAGACAGACAGACAGATAGACAGATAGATAGATATAATGACATACAAATAGAACGACAGACAGATAGACAGACAGACAGATAGATAGATAGACAGATAGACAGACAGATAGACAGATAGATAGATATAACGACATACAAATAGAACGACAGACAGACAGATAGACGGACAGATAGACAGATAGATAGATATAATGACATACAAATAGAACGACAGACAGATAGACAGACAGACAGATAAACAGATAGACAGACAGATAGACAGACAGACAGATAAACAGATAAACAGATAGACAGATAGACAGACAGATAGACAGACAGATAGATAGATATAACGACATACAAATAGAACGACATACAAATAGAACGACAGACAGACAGATATACAGATAGACAGACAGACAGATAGATAGATAGATAGATAGATAGATAGATAGATAGATAGATAGATAGATAGATAGATAGATAGATAGATAGATAGATAGATAGATAGATAGATAGATATAACGACATACAAATAGAACGACAGACAGACAGACAGACAGATAGACAGATAGATAGATAGGTCAGATAGATAGATAGACAGACAGACAGACAGACAGACAGACAGATAGATAGATAGATAGATAGATAGATAGATAGATAGATAGATAGATAGATAGATAGATAGATAGATAGATAGATAGATAGATAGATAGATAGATAGATAGATAGATAGATAGATAGATAATTGTTAAAACTAAAGCCATCTAGTACTGTTGGTATATTGACTGAGGCGGCATTATATTGTATAAACTTCCCAGTTTCAGTGAATCCGTTTTGCTAACGTGAAATCACACTATGTTTATCCCCATTCTTCCCTTTGGAAGCGAAGGCCTGTGCAGTATGAAGCCGCACGGACCGCGCTGGTCTAAACACTCTTTATTATACACACTCAAAGGTCTAATTTTGAAAATGCTAGATGCTCTCTTTGTAGGATATAAAAAAAGATGAAGTGTCAAGTGGAAATGAGATGATCTGAGGCCTTAAGCCTCCAAACAGATTCGGCTAGCACGCTTCTAAGAATATTCTAGCAGCTTGGAAAAGTGCACTCTCGGGGGGGATGATTTAAGTAACGGCTGAAAGAGCTAACAGAGAAAATCATCACTCGCTGTGGCTCTCGTCTGTATCAAGAGAAGGCCACCAGATTGTATTATTCAAACTCATTTAGCACTCTTCGCCTGTGGTTAACGGCTGTATCAAGCTCCACTCGGCACCAAACAGCCGCAGACTTTGCCGTGCAAATTTTCCAAGACGTATCAAAAGAGCGAGGGGCTCTGGGCATGTGTATAGTCTTTTCCTTGATCCTTTAGAGCTGGAGACTTCTGATTCTGCTCTGGAGAGATATAACTTCTCAAAACAAAAGGATTCCTTTCAATCCAGCCACATAAAAAAAGCGAGAAGAGTCCCAGAAGCAGCACATAAGAGAGGTAATGGATTGATTCCACTTTCTGCTCTTGAGGATACGGCGGGGTGACTCGCTTGTTTTTATTTCTCACAGCCCATCTGATGCTGAGGGATCATTTTTACCCCTCGCTGAAATTGCAGCTGAGCCGAAACTGAACCTCAACGGACAAATATCATAAGTACGGGTATAACAGTTGGGCTGACTTTCCATTTCAGCACTATTAGAAAGCTAGAGAATATTTCTGAAAGAAAACCAATACCATTTCATCAGCCATCTTTCCACGCTATAATGATAATGGTTTAAGCCCCTTCCCATCAACACCTCATATCTCACAGCTAATCGTAAACTCTTTGCCACTCGTCTGAAAGGCTGCCATTTGTCTTCGACGGAGGGATGCTGACATCCTCTAAATGTACCGATTTAATAAATCACCCCCAAACAGAGCAGGACGCAGCTTTTTGGGGTTGGTTAATAGACCCGCACGGCGCTCCTGGGAGTTAATTCACAACGGTTGTTGGCAGCGCAAAGAATGCAATGCGAAAATAGCTATAAATACCTTTACATAACTAAGATTACTGACTACAAAAGCTCAGAGTGCTCGATGAAGCGCATGGATCAGAGGGGGGCTGAAGTGTTCGGTATGTCTTTTGTGTGTAAAGCATATTGGAGAGTATACTTTTAAACCTCGAATCAATCCAGCCCCCTCAGTTTAAGTCCTACAGGTAAAGCACTCACCTCGAGCTTGGCACTGGATATCCACACTTTTCTCCACCTCTCCCATCATCTTCCTCCTGGGCTCAGTGGTGAAATAGGGTGCTTCTGCAAAAGCAAACAAGCTTATTTGAGAACACTGACATTTCTCAACTGAATACAATAGAAGGACGTTTTCGAGGTATTGAAATGAAAAAAAAAAACGGCTTCAGAATGAATTGAGTGATTCAGTCAGTGGAATTCAACGTATTTTCTTAAAAAGTGTATTTTCGTTGAGCGCAGATGGGCGTGGGACAAATTTATTCCCTTTTCTGTAGCAACTGAACGTTTACTGGAGCAAAAGTAATGAATTCATAAACATTGTCAAGATTGAAATGCTCGGCTTCTGTGCTTAATGTAGTCACGTGTCTTCGGCAGTCAGACATGTGGAAGGGTCGCATTAAGACTGAGAGCACTGTTGGGCATGTTTCATTCACTTCCCTCACCTAATACACAACGTCCTCTACTGTAATGTTTGGACTTCCTGCAGAGGCACAGATGGCCACTGAAACTTCCCAATGCTGCAGTCTTACATTATAGATTTCATGCTTATAAACCATCTGTTATGAGTCTGTCATGAGGGAAATCTGCTATTTATTATGTTCACATTATACTGTAATCAGGTCTGTATGAATGTTGTTGTTTTTTTAAAGGAATGGTTCACCCATAAAATACATAGGGATTGCACAGACTAGTCAACTTTAATGCTCTGCCATGATGCTTAAAGGAGTAGTTCACTTTTTAAAAAACTTTTGCTGATAATTTACTCACCCCCATGTCATCCAAGATGTCCATGTCTTTCTTTCTTCAGTCGAAAAGAAATTAATGTTTTTGATGAAAACATTCCAGGATTTTTCTCCATATAATGCACTTCAATGGTAGCCAAACGGTTCAAGGTCTAAAAAAATAAATAAAAAAGTTAAAGTTTTATAGGCACAAATGCTCGCCTTGCGAACTCTCCTGTTCGAACTCGTTCATCAAAATGAACGAATCTTTTTTCGAGTCATTGACTCGTTCATTTTGATGAACGAGTTCGAACAGGAGAGTTCGCAAGGCGAGCATTTGTGCCTATAAAACTTTAACTTTTTTATTTATTTTTGAAATGACAGATCGTTTCGCTAGATAAGACCCTTATTCATCGTCTGGTATCGTTTAAAGCCCTTTGAAGCTGAACTGAAACGGTCATTTAGACCTTGAACCGTTTGGCTACCATTGAAGTGCATTATATGGAGAAAAATCCTGGAATGTTTTCATCAAAAACATTAATTTCTTTTCGACTGAAGAAAGAAAGACATGGACATCTTGGATGACATGGGGGTGAGTAAATTATCAGCAAAAGTTTTTTTAAAAGTGAACTAATCCTTTAAGCTTGACGTCAACTAGTCGCTGGTCATGGCCTATAGAGGGCGCAACAGGATAAGAAATCTTTGAAGTACTTTTACGCTCCGTTTCCAACAGTAAAAATGACAAATAAATCCATACTCCGAGAGCGCTCAACAAGATATGTTTGATTGTACCATCTGGATGCTCAAAATTGATTCGGAGAATACAGATTTTAAACAGATTATTTAAATTAATCGCCGTTCTAAACAAATGCGCTGCTGCATTGTAACGCACACACATACAGACAGTAGCTCGCAGATAACGGACAGATCACGCGCACAGAAACATTCAGTAGCGCAGAAATGTATTGTCAACACTGCTCTGTGATTTATCAATAAAATAGCTTAGAAACTGAAAAGTTCTAGCATATATTTCTTTACTAAAACCCACAGCTTTACTATTCGTAGAGAGATGCTGCCACGCAATCGCTCTCTCACTAATGCATTCATATAAACGTAATCTTTACCGTGCTATTGTATCTGTATCTGATTTAAAATGAGCAGAAATCTGCAAGAAATATAACAACCCAAAGACAAAAGAACTGATAAAAATAAGCTGTTATGACATACGCTGTGTCATATGCCATAGCAGTGCACAAGGCAACCTGCGTTTGAATCTCAGCTGGAGGTTGAGGCTTAATTGTTCATCAATGACGTTATCAGCGACTACTTGACCTCGACTCAACTTTAATCACATAAATGTCGACTTGAAAAATCTGAAGTCATTCAACCCCTCACCTCTATGTTGTTACAAATCTTCAGTAGAAAGCAAAAGGAGATATTAGTCAGAGTGTTCACGCTGCACTTTCAGACATGTAGTCCATACTTCTTCAAAGTCTTCTAAATTCATATCACTCTCAGAAAAACATGCAGACAGTGTACCCTTGGTGGTACAACAGTTTGTCACTAGGGCAGTACCCTTAAAGAATAAAGGATTTTTTTTTACCCATTAAAGTTTAATAGAAGTAGCTTAATGATATTACTACTCTACGGTACATTATATATACTTTTTAGGCATAGATGTGGTACAAATTTGCCCTTTTAAGGGTACTGCCCCAGTAACAAGCTGCTGTACTCCTAAGGGTATGATTTTGATTTCAGTTAATATCATTGTGGGTTTTTTTATGTTAAAGTACAGGTTAATATGCAGAATCAACTATAAGTATACGATTCATAGTTTGATTTCCCTAAAACGTATTAACATTCTGTTACACTTTAAAAAAAGGTGTTTGTTTGAGTATCCTGATCAGCCAGACAACAGCAAGACTGACTCAACCAATGCACACCGCACCTTTAAGTTGTTATTCATTGAAAATGAAAAGAAATAACACTGATTTGGAGTGACAGGAAGGAAAATAAACTTTTCATTTCTGGGTAAATTATTCCTTTAATCAGTTATTTAGATGCTTTAATCATGGAAATCGGGGTGAGAAAGCACATTCATTGATGTATTTTCTATGAGCTATTTCATAGATCTCTTTAATAGTTTTACAAGAAATTAATCTCTTATAATGTACAGCTTAAGAGAGATATTATTCTAGAGATTTACGCTTGAGAGACATAACTCTGATGCATGTTTCCTGAGAAAGACTCGCAGACCATCAAAAATCTGAAGTGCATTTTTTTACACAAATAAGCAGATGAATAAATGCATACTTAGAGATCTTGAATATAATTCAGACACCCAAACAGTCACTAAGCTCCTGACTTATGTGTAGCGCCATACTGACAGCCCACATTCATCAATTCTCATCCACTCAGTCTTGCCTAGTGTAATATATTCCTCCTGTTACGGATTCGTCTGTCTATACATATGTATTGGACTTCACATGGAGTTCAGAACACCTGTCAGCTGGACTCTCAAATGGACACCGATGTGAGGCATAAATATTTAATATGCTGTTTAGCTCAATGGGTTTCCTTATATAACTGTAAAGAGAAGCAGTACTGCCTGTACTCAGTATGTGTTAAATATATGTACTGTAGCTATAAATATATTTAAATATAAATATAAAAGACTGAATTCAGCCTGACACTAACATTAATCAGAGAAAACGTAAGGCGAAATTATTCAGGAACAGCTAATTAAGAAATTGAGAATCTTGTTGTATGCTGCTGTCGCTCGCTAAGAGATGAAGACAAATTTGGACAATGAATTAATCTTTGGCATGATATATAGGTCACAAGTGATACAGCAGGCCTTATGGTTACACTTTATTTTGATGGTCCACTTTAGACATTTTACTAGTAACTTGTCAACTGCACGTCAACTAACTCATTCAAATATTAGTAGGCTGAACTAGATTTGACTATTTCATGTGTGAATTGTATTTCCTTTGTTTGTTATACCTGAAAATAAAAGAGACCTTGATTAAAAAAAAAAAATTAGTTGGCTGTAATAGACTGTTAGGTTAGGGTTCGGTGTTAAGGTGCAGGTTGATAGAATAAGCTGACATGCAGTTGCAAAATTACTTATAGTCAGTAGAATGTCTGTTGGTGAACATCAAAATAAAGAGTTAGCAGATATTAAGTAGACTGTCTACTAATACTCTAAATGAGTTTGCTAGTTGCAAAGCTATTTATAGTTAGTAAAAAGTCTAAAGTGGACCATCGGAATAAAGTGTTACTGGCCTTACAATTGCTGTTAAATTACTCAAAAATGTTTTCCATCTGAATAATGTGCTTTGTGTAGTAATATAAGCATTTGTTCAAGAAAATTATTTATTAATTACATTTTTTTATTATTATATTAATATTTTAAAATTAATTATACTACTATTATTATTATTATAATTATAGTTATTATACGTCTTTTGTATATTTTATTATACAATAGAATATTATTTAGGAACATTTATTAATAATAATAATAATAATAACAAAAAATTTTCATTATTTCATATCATTAATAATAATCATAGCTTATGTGTCTATATTACTAATAACAACAACAGCAGCACTAATAATGATAATAGTATATAAATATTAGTAATACTATTAAATATTAGACCACTTTTATTTGAACATTATACTATGACTACATTAGATAAAGTAATTTTACATGTCAGATGAGGTAGAAATGGCTTCTTTAGGTACCAATCTACTCTACTCTATTAAATTAAGATTGTATTCATGTAACACACAAAGATGTTTGCAGATGCAGCTTCCCTTTTTCTAATGCATTGAGCTGTCCTAAAGATATGATAACTCCAACATTTATCTCCTTACACACCGTTATTTCAACAAAAGACTACAAATTATGTGCACTTTCTGTTTTTTTAAGTAAATCAGATGACTTGGAAATAGGTCTGATGGCACTTCAGCGGTGTGTATTCAGGAAGATCCTAATGTGTAGTATTACCTGGTGATATTCTCATAGAACGCTGTGACCGATAGCTGTAATGCCTGAGGCTCTCCTAAAAGCTCTTAGCTCAGCTAATACAGTGTGTAATTTGAGGTTTTATGCGCAGTAATGTAGTGCTATACCTATCAGAGGGCTTTGCTGTTCATCACTCCCCACTGAGTGGAACCATTAAGACGGTGGATTTTCTCTGCAGACGTACAGCTGTGAAAGCATTGTGTCGGAGAGAAGAAATGGAGCTTTTATTGGACGAGGTGATTTACCTGTGATAGTGAGGAAGGCTCTGGCCTCCGCCGGCTTCACACTGCTGTCCAAAAGCGAGGCTTCGCACACATACATGCCCACATCGGCACTGGTGGGATTGATGATGGTCAAGCGTCGGCTGAAGGAGCCCACACCGCTGGCCACTTCCACGCCGTTTCTTCGCCACACCAAATTGAGCTTCTCAACCGGACTGTGGAGAACAACAGTGGAAAAAAAAACAAAAAAAACATTTACTGAGCTTTGTTGTTGCGAACTTGTCACCAAGGTGACATTAACTACTCAGGACATGTAAGGTTTTGCCAAAATTGTAACTTAGAAGTGATAGTAGAACCATTGTAGAACCAACCTTTTTTAATAAGAAATTAATACTTATTTTCAGCAAATGCACATTTAAAGTGACAGTAAAGTAATTTATAATGTTATATTTCACAATATTACTGTTTTCATGATCAAACAGATGCAGCCATGGTGAGCATAAGAGACTTCTTTCAAAAACTTTACAAAAATCTTACAAGTTTAAAATTTTACTGCAGTAAACATTTGAAGTGGATCAAAAAAGTTCCTCAAAGTTGTCCTAAGACAAGAACGGGTATTGTTCAAAATTCATGTATGAATTTGATGAAAGGTTTTGATCCACTTCAAATGTTGACTACTGTATAATATACAGTATATATCCTGTTGATCACTGATGTTTCTGGAAAACACGTTCAATGCACTGTACGTGTTACTTTAGCAACTATTATAATAACGGCTTTGAAATGAAGGTTAAATGGAGAAAGACAGTCTGAATATTGATGGTTGTGAACCTGTCCGAGGTAAACGAGTGTCAAATGAACTGCGTGCTGCTGGGAACAGCGTGTGTCCATATAGCCGTACTCACCGTGCATTAGCTACACACTCCAGCGTGGCCTCAGTGACCCCGGCCACCACCGTAGTGTTTCGGGGTGGAATTACAATGACTGGAGCCACAGGGTCCGCAGGGGCCTCTGAATCTAACCAGGGAGAAGGTTAAAAAGAGAGAGGGAGAAGTTTAGATGTACATATGATACTACAAAACAAACCATTTTTTTTAAACCAGCCTAAGGTGGTTTACTGGTCTTTCAGCCTGGCCAAGTTGATTTAGTTGGTTTGAATGGTCCAAAAGTACCCAAAATCCCCACAAACCTATATATATAAAAAACAAACAAACAGCCTTAACAGTTTGGCTGGGCTAGGCAGGTTTAAGCTGGTTTTTGTTTTTGTTCTTTTAGCAAGGATCTAAAATACATTTGCGTTTAAATTAATAATCAGTTATGTCCCCAATTTGAAGTTAATAATATAAAACAACAGATTTTTAATGGGAAACATAAAGTGGGATCTTTCCTAAATCAGCCAACATGTGTCGTGGTATCACCACTCGGAAAAAGACAAAAGACAGAGTTCAGCTCTTTATGTTTTATGCTTGCCTGACACAGAATAATTTGAATAATTAATCTTTTGGCAGTGGTCCTATAACATGCTCCAAACGGTGGGATTCCTCCCCACCCCTCCTCCGGCTGTTATGCGAAGTCATTCTTGCATGAAAATATGCTTTTTACATTTTTAAAACGACCCAAGCACATCTCTCGTCTAATAGTGAAAAATTTAATATTGCCTATTAAATCAGCTTCATTCTATCCAGAGGAAAATTAGAGAATGTCTAAAATATTGAAATCTTATGATAATGAGGATTTAAATAACTAAGTCGAATACTAGAATCAAGCCTTTGATGTCGAATTTGACGAAACGCATGAAAGAGCTCAAAAATTGGAACTTGTCAGTAACTTCATGCAATACCGTAGTAAGTCCTAAAAGGGACGGGACGCTCCAATTACCGTTAGCATCTGATGTGACTTATTAAATATGCCAAGGAGCATACAGAGGTCATAAGCACATATTCAGGATGGAGGGAACCGAATGTAATAGTTTAATTGAAAAATTGGCCAAGCTTTAATCTGAATATTGTCAGTGACCTTTAATATTCACAAAAAGAATATTAAAGGTCACTGCTAAAGATTGCATTTCGCTTTATGATTTATGTTTGTACTTTGGGCTACAATTCCAGCAAATATTACAATATTGCAAGGTTGAAGTATTTCTTGACAGAAAAGACAAACTTCTCTATGTCACATAAACACCATGTGGACTGAACCAAATGTTTCAATGAGAAGGAAGCATGGAAAACATCCATAAATGCCTTAAAGTTCCTTAGAATTCTCACAAATCACAGGTGTAATGCTAATTTAAGCTAAATCTCCGACATATTGTAAACAGGAATGTGTTTCTTATAACCAAGTCTCCAGCGGGCTTTCGTGTTGGTAACAGCCGATACCGAAACAGATTGCATGGGGCGCATGGGCCTCTCTCCCTCCCTCCCTCTGTATTTGCAGATGGGGCAACTCTTTGCAATACACTAAGATATTATTTGAAGACTCATATTTGTTTTTGGAGCGGCAAGAGCGAAAATCCTGCAGTGTTATCATATGTGAGGCGTGAAGCGTGTTTCAGGGGACCCTCTGACTGCCTACTTCTGCTTCAATGGATAAGTTGCCTCACCTGTGGCCATGGGAGGCAATAATCATACTAAATTCATCAGGGATGCGGTAAACAGCCCAATTCCCTCTTTTTATCACATGATCACCACTGGACAAATAAACTTCATCCTTTACATATATGTGAATTATATTAGTTTATGAATATTAGGTTACATTCTCTCATTTTCGGTGTATCTCTTCTGAGGCTCAAATTCAAGTAATTGTATTATGACTGTTCTTGGGCTGCTGATTCTGTTCTTTGAATAGCTAGTCATGGGTTTGAGTCAAAGTAATACTTTGTGTTACTACAGTAGCAATGATTTTGTCATACAATGGTGCATTAAAGGGATAGTTCACCCAAAAACGACAATCATTTAAATGATGGCATAATTTTTACTTTTGAGTGAACTATCCCTTTAAGTTGAATATGGAATGTGTATATTATAAAAATTTGACCACGATCTGCAAGTCTTGACATTCATTATGGATTCTTCAAACTGCTTGTAATCAATTATTTCCCATGAACACCACAAGTTTGATTGTTGTTATCCACAGAGCTGGAAACGCCATTTCATTGAATTAGCTGTAAAATCCAAGACATTTCATAGGAGAACAGAGCTGTGTGTTAAGATGGCACTAATGGTTTTACAGACTTGTACATGTATTTTAATTAGTGCATAAAAACAAGATAAAAACAAATGTTCTCCACTGGTGTGGGTTTGAACTTGGTTTTCTGAGATATCTTACCATGTGATCCACGGTACTTCTTGTTCACTGTCCGGCAGCAAAGGCAAAAAAAAGAGGACAAATACCAGCCAAAACAGTGAATTTACAGTATGCTGTATACGCACAGTGTTATTCACACAAGTAGGGAATGTTATGGCATCAACAGGGCCTAACCCTAAAAAACACTGACTGCTCAACAGGATTGTTGTTTCAGGATCTAGGAACATTTCCTACTTGTGTAAATCATATTAAGCTTATATATGGGTGTTTCTTCAACTGGGCAATGTTGGTCTTATGGCACAATCTCTTTAGCTTAATTTGTCCACTAACAGTGTCAATTGTTTTCATAAAAATCCCTACCACATTGTCATTTCTACCACACCTTAAATTATGCAATGAATTTTTATTCTATGATGGAAATTAAAAATTAACATTTTTGGAATAAAATTCTGGAATAAAATATAACAAGTTATTTGTCTTTCTAAGGCTGATTTCATAGCTAACATTTCATGTAAACTGAATCCACACAATTATACAGTATTGTCAATATTTTTTATACAATTTACCAAAAATACAGCTTGAATGGAAATGTCACACACACACACACACGCACACACACACACACACACACGCACGCACACACAAACACAAAGATTAATTAAATATTTTTATAATCCATCCATATCCATATTTCAAGACTGAAAGTCTGGCTTTGGGATAAGTGTAAAATATTATAGTCTATATTAGGGCTGTCAGTTAAACGCGTTATTAACGGCGTTAACGCAAACCCATTTTAACAGCGTTAATTTTTTTATCGCACGATTAACGGTCTTTTTGGCCTAGCAAACTTTGTAGTTTTTTTTCACATGCTTTTGCAACAGGACGCGGCATGCGCTGCGCTGCGCTATGAAACCCATTCATTTCAATGGCTTGCGCCGTGCGAGGACGTTTTGTTGCTTCGTCGACCAAAGCGCAAGTGGATCTAGCTAGACCGGAAACAAAACAACAGGCACGCCGCACACACTTGTTTGGGCTTGCCAGCCGGCCAAATAGTAGGTTAACGTTACGTTTTGAGTGGATGACGAGCGCGAGACGCCAAAATGGATGCCAATAAGATTCTGAATGGAAAGTTTACTTTTAAAAAGTTGCCAAATGGTCCCATTGACAAGACCAAAGTGATCTGTGTGTTTTGTCGTTGTGAACTGAGCTATCATCATCGCAGCACGTCCAGTCTGAAACACTATTGATGGCCAAACACACACACACACACACACACACACACACACGCACACACACACAGCTGATGCTAATTCTCCGCCCCCTCGACAATATCAGGACCTCGTCAGTATTTCTTTCACCCTTTTATTGATGGACAGTTACATTGTGTGAGAGATTATTTGCTCCAAGTGAGAATGTTAGTGTGAAATTGAACACAGTATATGCCAATATTGTTTTCAATAAAAAACATTTGCACAACGCAAGCCGATCCACTTTTCCATGTTGATAAGAGCATTAAAATGAGAAAAAATAATGGGACAAAAAGAAATCAAGAGACATTTAGAATCGATAAAAATGTGCGATTAATTGCGATTAATCGTGAGACAGCTATGACATTAATGTGATTAATCGCGATTAAATATTTTAATCGTTTGACAGCACTAGTCTATATATAAAAGTCATTTGTAAAACTGTAAAAACTGTAAAACCCAATACAGTAAAACTGCACATTTTAGAGTGGCCTTTTATTGTGGCCAGCCTAAGGCACACCTGTGCACCTGTGCTGTCTAATCAGCATCCTGATATGCCACACCTGTGAGGTGGATGGATTGTCTCGGCAAAGGAGAAGTGCTCACTAACACAGATTTGGGAACAATATTTGAGAGAAATAGGCCTTTTGTGTACATAGAAAAAGTCTTAGATTTTTCAGCTCATGAAAAATGGGGGCGAAAACAAAAGTGTTGCATTTATAATTTTGTTCAGTGTAAAAAGGTTCACAGTGCACAATGACAATCTATATGCATTTCTATATTTGGGCCTGTTTTTACAGCAGCACAGCAACCCTGAGACACAAATAGAGATAATGAATAAGTACATGACCTATAGTTAATTGCAGTTGAGATGTGGAGGAACATGCCAGAACAGCCTTTTCAAGTATGGAGAGAATTGGGCAGAGACAATAAATAGCAGAAGAGGGGTGAAGACGTCCTTGTTTTCCTCCCCTAAATCTGTCGTTGCCTTAATTTACACAATGCCTAATGAATTCTTATGAAGCGTGGAAAGGTGATCTGATACCACACTACACTACACACACACACACACACACAAAACGAAAGAAAGAAAGGAGAACAGCTGGCAGATTGACAGGCAAAAAAGACACTAAAACTATAAAATATTCAGTGATTCAGGGACTGGGGAAACTTCAAGGCACATGTAGGAGTTTCGTCAGAAGGTATTGTCACACAAACCGAGCGTCCACACAACACAGCCGAGAAAATATAAGAAAATGTGTGCATTTGTAGATAATGCCTAGGAGACAAATATTTCCTTTGTTTTTGCACATTAGGTTTAGCATGGACGACGGACGTTGTGAGCCAGCATAAAAGAAGAAGATGGAGGCAAACAGCAGCGATCCACCAGCACGCCGAGGACAGACGTGTGATTTCTAGCAGCGCTCGTGCCTCTGAACGACTGGCACCTGGGAATAGGAGGTTGGATTGACATCAGGAACCCGAGGGTTTATAAAATGAACCAACCGTCATATGGAAGGCTTATTCTCATGCTTGTTCCATAATTTATACTCTATGGGGGTATTTTCTTTATAAATATTACAAATAACTGAAGACAACATTCGGTCCTGCCCTGCAACAGATGCAGACCCCAAAAAAGAAACATTCCCAAACAACAGCAATTCTGTTGCTCTGACCTCATCCACACCTCGCGCTGACAGCTGATGTGCGACTTCTGATTTAAAGTGCGGTTTCCAGCCTGCTAGTTCTGTGTTAAGGTGAACTGCTGGCAGGTGTTAGCTGGTGAATAAAGACAGAGGAGAGCTGCGGCTATTCCAATGCTTGTCAATAGCACACGGTGGGGTTTGGTTCCTCGTGGGCTTGTTCTGACTATGTTGTGTTACTTGTTTTGCCAGGTGAGGAGGGGATGATGGGACCGGGTTGTCCCTGAGGCCCTGCGGGCAGAAGCTGGCTCTCAGGTCCTATTTAGATAGACTCCACATAAATGGATTTGAACAGGATTGGTGTCCCAGACTGCTTTGCGTGTGTGAGGGCTTGATCCATATTCATTGTTAGTTTGTTTGGCGTCTCTTCACTGGCAGACGCTACTGTGGCCTTCACTCCCTCTTTCTCGCATCTAACACCTAAGGCAACATGCTAACTCATTCAATGTGGTCTGTCAAAACAGGACGAGCTCCTGAGGATTAATGGGACAGTTCAGCAAAAAAAAAAAAACTCATTCTCATGTAGTTACAAACACATATAGGGCCAGATTTACTAAACAGGGCAAATTAGCGTGAGCGCAATTCCAAAAAAGACCTGAAGTTCTGTGCTTGATCTAAAGACGATGCGCAAATTAAAGAACACAGACGCAGCCGGATCATTTCCATAATGACCAACGCTATCTACCAAGAGCAGCGCAAATTAGCATCCGGTTTAAGACGTGCTTTTTTTGGGCGGTAAATAACAGTGCAAATACCAGTAAATTGACTAGCGCAAACCTTAGCAAATCCCCTTGCGTGATTCATTTAAATACTCTCCTCTCATAAATTTTGCGTCTGAAATGGAAACTCCAACAAATGCATAAGCAATAAGGTCAGCCGCAAAAAATTTTTTCAGCGTTAATTTTTCACTGCGTGTTTTTAGTAAATCCTGACAGTAGTTTTTTAATGCCAAAAGAGGGTTTGTGCTAGCGCAAGCTGTTAGTAAATCTGGCCCAAACTGTTTTTCTTTTCCTTTGGAAAGCAGACTCACACTCAGCTTTTCCAAATAAAGACAGTTTATTACCTCTCTCAAGCTCCAAAAAGGACAAACAGCTTAACAAAAGTGATCCATATGGCTTAATTGCTATTCCAACATCAAAATAAGTCATTATTGTTAACAAAAAATATAATTAAAACTATATTAAAACATTTTTGTTACCTGAAATAAAACTAATAAAATCTCACATAAAAAAAAAAAAACTAAAATAACTTTTCATATTGCCAAAAAACTAAACACAGTCCAGTATGTTTTTGGTACAGCAGGAAAAAAATAATAATAATTAAAACAGTGGTTTACTGACCAAACCATGTCTGTCTTTAAATAAAAAAGTCAATATAAGTCAGCAACAAATAATCTGCAGTTTATGATGCTGTTGCAAAATGGGGGAAGAGAATTTGGATGCAAAATAGTACAGTATGCACATGCCGACACTCATCCATTGAAGTCTGCAAAGTTAAATATAGACTCACTTGCTGTCAGGATAATTGAAAATGTGAAATGGAAATACTTCTTTACATTAGCAGGTAAGTATACAGCTGTAAGATCATTGTTGTGAGCTGAGGAAAAAGGATTTCAAACGCATTAAACAACACCTGCATCTGATAGTAGGGCAAGCCATTATGATTTAGTTTGAAGTGCTTAATATAAAGCATGTCTCTTGTTTAAGACAGCTTGGATCAGGCACTTATCCGGCAGCAGCTCACTCTGTGTCCTTCGTTATTTATCAGATGTGTTCGAAACATCAAAGTATATCGATATAAACGATAGGGGGAAACTTGGGAGTTTGAAATTATGTTCTGCTTACAGGAAGTTCCACATGTGCAGTGGTTAAAACAACACTGTAATCATTCGGTACACATGCGTACCGAACCAAAAGTCCTGCACAGAGAATATTCGGTACAAATACATGTACCGTTACACCCCTAGCCACTAACTAATTTAAGCTTTATATAAATGGTGTATAAAAAAACATGGTCTTGCCTTGATTAAACATGAAAAAGCCACAAGATAGCAGTAGCAACAAACAAAAATACTACTAAACTGAAACAAACTGAAGATAAACTAGAATAACAGAAGAATGGATTAATTTGAAGATTCTAAACTATAAGAACCCGGAAAAGAATGATTTTATCAGGACTCACTTTACAAAACAATCTGGTTTAGAAATATACAAGTGATATAACTTTTTTTGGGTTAACTATCCCTTTAAAGAGCTGTTTCTCATTGTAGCTGGCACGAAAAACACTGTGAGCTGTCTTTGCAGCACAATATCAATGCAAGCCTCTGAGCTAGTCACACCTGCAAAGAGCCATGCAATCCTGAGTTAGATGCTATTAATGTGACGGATTTACCAAACGTCTGTTCTGCCAAACCACGGATCTGCCTGTTAGAACGGTAAAGGTTGCACAAGATGAGAGTGAATGTGCAGAACTGGGATATATATCCAAGCTCCCACTCATCATGGTTTACACTGTTCTGAAGTGACGGCCCCTTAAAGCTGCAGTCTGCAAGTCTGGCAGATTGAGAGGACTAAGGCAACATTTTGAATGCTTACAACTCTCATGCACCTCCCCCACTATCAACGAATACCCTCCCACCGAGTTCGTGCTCGTCAGTGCGTGTGCACCAGATTTTCTGTGAACACCATGGAGTATTTGGAGGTATGCTGCCCTGGCTAATCTACCGATAGATTGTAGTTGCTAACGTGTAACGTGGGCGAGGGGTGGCGTGTGCCCGATCTGTGATTGACAGTCAGATCTCACACCCCCCTGCGCTGATTGGAGCCGATGATCCGGGAGCTGTGGATTTTTGCAAAACAAATAACACGCTCCAGGTGGAGTTAGAAGCTCGGGTTTTTTTCTAAAACCACTTTATTTATGTTGTTCTGTCAGATTATAGTGTCGATTTCACTGAATATGATTAAAAAAATGTTGCCAATCTAAGAGCTGGTGTGGGTTATTTAAAGGGACTTTGTTACCAACTCTCTGAAATTGTGATCAGGTAGCACAAGGCAGGTGTGGGATGTGGCATAATTAGCCTGAGCAAAACCCTGCTCTCTTTGAGTCTCGCATTTCAGATATGCACTTTTATTGTTCCCCCAACTGGGAGGCAGAACTTCAAAGTAATGAACCTGAAAGTCTGCTCTGAGAAACACCAGTGTGACTACAGCTCAAATCTGCCTCTTTCTGAGTCTAACATGGCATATTGATCATTATCAATATTTGATCATTATTTGGCAGAATGCATTACAATTATTTTTTTTGAACAATATACACTCACCTAAAGGATTATTAGGAACACCTGTTCAATTTCTCATTAATGCAATTATCTAATCAACCAATCACATGGCAGTTGCTTCAATGCATTTAGGGGTGTGGTCCTGGTCAAGACAATCTCCTGAACTCCAAACTGAATGTCAGAATGGGAAAGAAAGGTGATTTAAGCAATTTTGAGCGTGGCATGGTTGTTGGTGCTTGGGATTACTGGGATTTTCACGCACAACCATTTCTAGGGTTTACAAAGAATGGTGTGAAAAGGGAAAAACATCCAGTATGCGGCAGTCCTGTGGGCGAAAATGCCTTGTTGATGCTAGAGGTCAGAGGAGAATGGGCCGACTGATTCAAGCTGATAGAAGAGCAACTTTGACTGAAATAACCACTCGTTACAACCGAGGTATGCAGCAAAGCATTTGTGAAGCCACAACACGCACAACCTTGAGGCGGATGGGCTACAACAGCAGAAGACCCCACCGGGTACCACTCATCTCCACTACAAATAGGAAAAAGAGGCTACAATTTGCAAGAGCTCACCAAAATTGGACAGTTGAAGACTGGAAAAATGTTGCCTGGTCTGATGAGTCTCGATTTCTGTTGAGACATTCAGATGGTAGAGTCAGAATTTGGCGTAAACAGAATGCGAACATGGATCCATCATGCCTTGTTACCACTGTGCAGGCTGGTGGTGGTGGTGTAATGGTGCGGGGATGTTTTCTTGGCACACTTTAGGCCCCTTAGTGCCAATTGGGCATCGTTTAAATGCCACGGCCCACCTGAGCATTGTTTCTGACCATGTCCATCCCTTTATGGCCACCATGTACCCATCCTCTGATGGCTACTTCCAGCAGGATAATGCACCATGTCACAAAGCTCGAATCATTTCAAATTGGTTTCTTGAACATGACAATGAGTTCACTGTACTAAAATGGCCCCCACAGTCACCAGATCTCAACCCAATAGAGCATCTTTGGGATGTGGTGGAACGGGAGCTTCGTGCCCTGGATGTGCATCCCACAAATCTCCATCAACTGCAAGATGCTATCCTATCAATATGGGCCAACATTTCTAAAGAATGCTTTCAGCACTTTGTTGAATCAATGCCACGTAGAATTAAAGGGTCACTTCACCCATTTGCATTAAGGTTTGTATTGTTAGAAACCCAGTCATATATTATAATGATGGTGGAATTTTGCTTGTTTTTTTTCTGAGATGGGAGAAAAAAGGATTTAAGTGTTTTACTTCCGTCCTATCGTGACGTAAATATCGTCATTTTGCGTCACGATAGGACGGAAGATAAATTTCATTGAAAGTGTAGAGACTACAAACACAAGCTCATCATTTATTCAGGGTGTGGAACTCACTCACGCTACAGACCTATTACAGATCAGTGGGTGGGACTTCACTGGCAGATACAGAAAGCAATATCCGCCATCTTGTTTGGAAGCTAAGCTAACAAGCACTGTGGAGATAGGAAGTTACGACAATGACGGAAGAAACTAAACATGATATGGAAGAAGAGGATTTTGAAATTCTGCTGCTCGAATCCGGTGTTCGTGGCTATCTTTACGAGCCGCAGTATAGTGAAGAGCAGCTGAGGCTGAGGAGGAGCACAGGAGGCGGCTGCCTGTCGCGTACGAGGAGCCCGGAGCGGCTCGCGCTGAGGCGGACTGAAGCGGACGAGGAACCCGGACTGGCTCGCGCTGAGGCGGACTGCTGGTGCGTGTGCTCTCGCTGTGCGCTACGGACACAGATAGAGTCCGTCTGCTGCAGAGAATTTCAATGATCGCAATTTCTCCTGGACGAAATCTCTGGATCAGACGAGCACACGGACGTTTGTGTTGTGATGTGAACAATCCTAGTGTCGCACCGCATATGTTCTGACTGAACATCCAGGTATCATGAAATAATTCACCATATAGAAAGAAATACAAACGAGGAGTAATTCGCTAATGAGTTTGCCAATGTAAAGGGGTTCGTTGTTGTGGGAAGAATGAGACGGGAATCGGCGAACATTTAAACATTTTAATAGTAAAATAAACAAACACAAAACAAAAGTATAAGCCAGCAGCCCCTCACTGCTGGCCACACACAACAGAAACAAAACACACCATAAAATCAGGCCTGTTCCTCTCTCGATCTGGACTGTCGTCGCTCCTCGTTTTATGCGTCCGCTCCTCGGTGAGAGACGCGAGAGAGACCGGTGCGTCTCACAGGTGTCGTTCATTATCACTCACGCCACCGGCCTCGCGCCGCTCTCACGTCCCTCGCCCTCGTCCTGCTCGCCACAGCCAACTAACTATACATTTTGTGTGAAATGAATTTCTAACTCTGGTGGCAGCTAACGTTAGCCTTGTAGACGAGTGATTTATCTGATGTTTGCGCTGTTCTGGAGTAGTGGGAGTGGCTTGCGGAGCTGTGCAATGTGGTGCATTGTGGGATTTGTTGTCTTTCATACAAATGCGCCCTAAAGTTATTTTCTGTCTTTTCTCGGTCAAGAGGGCACTAAATTCAAAATTTCTTTTACATTTCGACTACATATATGACCCACTTTCAATAAAGATTAATGTTGAAATGGGTGAAGTGTTCCTTTAAGGCAGTTCTGAAGGCGAAAGGGGGTCAAACACAGTATTAGTATGGTGTTCCTAATAATCCTTTAGGTGAGTGTATACTCTCAAACTTATACAGTAACAAACATTATATTTTCCCATTAGGAAATCATGGAGGGAAAAATAAATAATACAATTTTTTACTGTAAGAAACAAACCCATGCAACTTACACCCAGCACCTATTTAGCAACAATTCCTTAATATGTACTTTAAGCACAAGCTAAATTGTTTTGCTATTTATTATTTAAAACATATATACAATATAAAAACATGCAGAAAAACTATAATCATCTCTAATATTACCTGATTTATTATAAGAGTTGCTGTTTTATCCTTTGCTGTTGCTCTCTGATTTCTATATCAATTCTGGTCCACTGTGGAAATTTAGTTCATAGCAAAAATATGATGTTATTCAACCATTTAGTCCATCTTCAATGTTGATAACTTTGCAATAAAGAAGAGAAAGTTTATTTCTCTGGGGTCAAATGAAACACTTTCATCTTATAAAAGCACACCCTGTTCACTAAGCTATCAAAGGAGCTGTCAATCAACAGGTTTCCCCAGGGCATTCAATATGAATTGGACAAAGGTGCAAATGGGCAATATGCCCCAGGTCTAGTGTGACCTACACAGAAGACTTTCATTAAATAAATTATAGGGATATTCTCTTTATATGTTCCTCTCTTTCTTTTTAATGGATCTCTAGCCAAGCAGACCCCACTCAACTCGCATTTGAGATTCTAGTGTGACAGACGAGGTGTAAAAAGCTAGATGCATTGTTAAGGCTTTTGTCGCCCACGTATGGTACTGCATTAGCTCCGGCCAGAAAACAACTGATGGAGTGCTGATAACTCTTTAAAAATGTAGACCATCAAATAGCTTTCCTTCGGTCAGGAGCCACAGGGTTTCTGCCATCTCTGATAGCACTCGAGCTGCTTAGCATTCTCTCCCCGCAAGCTCATCTTATCGATTGACACTTGCATTTCTTTGTAATGCAGACGGCTGAACAATAAATACAGCCATACATGATCCAGGCTGTTTGGATCTTAAAGTCAGTCCCAAATATCCCCATCAAAGCAACTGATCCCAGCCCATGTGACCCACAGTTCAGACAGGTGAGTGATTTCCCACTTCCCAGTGAAAGAGTGGTGAAAAAAATAAGGACGATGGATCCCGGAAAGTCAGCTCTGGAGTTGACACAAGGTGACCTTTTCAGTGCTCCATGTCAATCAAGATGAAAGACAACAAGAAATCTGGTGCTAAACTTTAAAGAAGCTTGGTATTTCACCTGGAAGAAGGGCATGACCGGGTGTCACGAGACGGTGCAGAGTGAGCGGAGACGCATTACACTCTGGAGGACCAAGGAGGTTCATGATGATAGACAGACGGATGGACAGACAGACAGACAGACATACAGATAGATAGATAGATAGATAGATAGATAGATAGATAGATAGATAGATAGATAGATAGATAGATAGATAGATAGATAGATAGAGAGATAGAGAGATAGAGAGATAGATAGATAGATAGATAGATAGATAGATAGATATACAGACAGACAGACAGATAGATAGATACAGACAGACAGACAGATATAGATAGATAGCCAGATATACAGACAGACAGATAGATAGATACAGACAGACAGACAGACAGACAGACAGACAGACAGACAGATAGATAGATAGATAGATAGATAGATAGATAGATAGATAGATAGATAGATAGATAGATAGATAGATAGATAGATAGATAGATAGATAGATAGATAGATAGATAGGCAGACTGAGTGACCCTTCATGTATAAACCAGCATGTATTCCATGTTGGTCCAGGCTGGTTTATGCTGGTTAGAGCTGGTCTAAACCATAAAATAAGATTTTTAGGCCCTCGTCAAACTGAGCTGGTGTAGCTGGTCTACTACTTCTGTTTCCAATGCTGGAGAAATAAGATTTTTAGGCTCTCGTCAAATTTTGAAAGGCCACCAATGGAGAAAGATGTTTTTTTCTTGCAGAGTGTGTAGAGAGGCATCTACCAGCCGGGGCTCTCGAGGACATGCTAACCAGCTAAACCATGACCCCTTGGGCATTTCACCAGGCAGAAGGGTCTGAGCGAGCAGCTCGGGGCGGTGCAGCAGACAGAGCGAGAAAACACCAGTGATACGCAGCAGGACAATAGTTTCTGGCGTGTCTCAGCAGTAATTCCACTTCATTACAGCACTAGATTTGAGAGAGAGTGAACTCGCCAGGTGTAAATAAGCATCTAATTAGATAGTAAAATAATTCCCAGTCACTGAGCACGTTAATAAAAGCAGGTGAGGACACTTTTTTCCAATTAATGATTTAATTATGCTGTTGCAGTGGGAACGAATGACACCGCTTGGGTCAGGACTACTAGTTTAAAGCCCTGCAGAAATAAAGAGTATCTCCTCTCTGATCAAAGGCTAGTTAAAGTAAAAGTGCCTTTTTGTCTTCTTTCTTCAGACTTTTGCTAAATAAATGTTTTGAATTGGCAGCTGGCCCCGTCAAATTATTGTGTGCTTGTCCATTTATCCAGAGAGTGGTCTTGTAATTCAAAATGTGCGAGAATGTCTGTGAAATAATGAGGACACCAACTGCTTTTGCACAAATTAATTAGTGTACAGCGATCCGTATGAACAACAGAGTGCAAGATTCAGGTTAGAAAAACAGCCTGAACCGTTTCAAATAAATGCTTGTCCAGTAATCATCCAGAGAATAGACTTCTCCTTCAATGATTCAGATGGGCCAACAGCGTGCACAGCTGCAGCTCAAAAGCATTTACCCCCTTTCTTTTCCCTCATCTCATTAATATCATTTCTCTTATGCCCAGACTGGGTATTCAAACATCTGTGGCTCAAATAAGTATAAATAAATCACACATCTTTCAAGGTGCAAAAGCAGAAAACAGTCATTCTATTACACATACAATGAAGTCCAACTGCTTTTTTTTTTACATTTAAAAAAAAGGCATCAGAATTATAAACAGATTTTCATTACCCTCCCAATTCAATTCACATCATGATACAGACATCACAATTCAATATGATGCCTCACAATATTATAATTTAATTGCACTGAATGCATGAGTGTTCAGGGAGAGATTAAAGAGTTTTTGTATGAAACATATTCAGATTTATAACTGTATAAACTATAATCACTGGCTTCCGATGACCCA
Organism: Rhinichthys klamathensis goyatoka; assembly: GCF_029890125.1. Taxonomy (NCBI): domain Eukaryota; kingdom Metazoa; phylum Chordata; class Actinopteri; order Cypriniformes; family Leuciscidae; genus Rhinichthys; species Rhinichthys klamathensis. Next base: position 1,559,272 of record NW_026606712.1, read on the forward strand.
GAAGCCATGACGAAGGAGTGGCGTGAGCTTAGGTGAGAGTAGACGCCTATCACGGTTCAAACAAAGAGGGCTGGGCAATAAACTCAAGCTCCTCTTCTATTATATAGAAATCCTCCGACATTTCTCATTTTAGACTTCTAATTTGTGAACGGTGTTTTGTTTTGCTCTATCCTCTGCGCTTCCGCATTTGTCAATAAGTCATACTGTACGTCGGATTCGAGGTCACTCTTCCGCTGGAACTGGACTCGCGTATGGCTGTTACCGAAAGCCAGTGATTATAGTTTATTAAAGGTCCCATGGCATGAAAATTTCACTTCATGAGGTTTTTTAACATTAATATGAGTTCCCCTAGCCTGCCTATGGCCCCCCAGTGGCTAGAAATGGCGAAAGGTGTAAACCAAGCCCTGTGTATCCTGCTCCGCCTTTGAGAAAATGAAAGCTCAGATGGGCCAATCTGGAATCTTCCCTATATGTCTTCATACAGGGAAAGGTGACCTCCCCTTTCTCTACTTTGTCCGCCTATGAGAAAATGAGCTACGACCGTGCGAGCGCGATATTGTTTTTTTCTCGAGAGACATCATGGCTTGCAAACCAGCGAAGCATGGCAGGAAACACTGTAAACATTAGCGCATGCTACCGTGGCTGCAAGCTGGTCAAGGCCACACCCCCAACCTCCACCTTGCCCCGCCTCTCTCCTCCTCATTAGCATTTAAAGCTACAGACACAGAAATGGGGTCCTAAAGAAAGCTCAATATGGGACTGGCTCGTAGTGGCTGTAATTCTGCACCAAGGCTGAATTTCGGGAAAGAGACTTCAGATACAGTATTAGGGGACCACTAAGGCCTATATAAAAGCATCCAAAAACAGCATGTCATAGACCTTTAAGTTATAAATATGGATATTTTTCTTACAAAAATGCATGGCTTAGCTTCAGAAGGTCTTTATTAACCCCCTGTAGCCAGTCCTTCCAGAAAAACGCAGAGTTTTTTTGTGATTGTTGCGGGCAAAAATCCTTGATTACGCGACCCTCTGGTCCTGAGCCACCACTGCAAAGGTCTCATGTACGCAGGCCAAAGGGTATCACATTGGACACTACTGCCATGAGGCCAAACAGTCTCTCTAACTGTTTCACAGTGCGTGACTGACCTAGGTTTAGCTCTTTCGTGGCTGTGAGGATAGCAGCTACACAAGCGGGCGATAGGACGGCTCGCATCGTGACTGAATCCCATACCAGACCAAGGAAAGTGGTTCTCTGTACTGGAGAAAGAACACTCTTCTTGGCATTGAGTCTCAACCCCAATTTGTTCATGTGAGCGAGGACGACATCTCGATGCCGAACCTCTAACTGCTCTGATTCTGCCAGAATCAGCCAGTCGAAGTAGTTCAGAACGCGTATGCCCTGCAGCCTGGGCGGGGCCAGAGCTGCATCTACGCCCTCCGTGAACGGGGTGATAGAGCTAGACCGAATGGAAGTACCCGATATTGGTATTCTTTAGGGCTGAAACGATTCATCGAGTTACTCGATTTACTCGATTACAAAAATGCCTCGAGGCAAAAATTCTGCCTCGAAGCCTCGTTAAATTCCTATGACGCGCACTATACGCGCAGGGATCTATAGCGCGTGATACATTTTGAAATTAGTTGGTGCGATGGCGGGGAGTAAAGATGTCCATAAACGGCAGAGAATGTCTAAAGTTTGGGATCATTACATACTTAAAAAGGAAGAGAAAAAGGTGCAATGTGTCTACTGCAAAGTAGACCTGGCATACCACAACAGTACGACTTCAATGATTCAGCATCTGAACCGAAAACATCCACTCCATGCTGTCTCACCAAGCGTCGCTGAAACAAGGTAAACTAATGGTGTTCACACGAACGCGAATAGAGCGTCAAATACGCGTTTATCGCGTCTAGTTAGACGCTTGAACATTCGCTCGAGTTCAAATGTTTCAACTTGCGCGGAAGACTTTCCCAATTCGCGTCATTCGCGACGCCCGGCGCGAATGATGCGTCTATTCGCGTCTTTGCATTGACTTTGTATGTAATCTACTCGCGCAAATAATTAAATTTGCGTTCGGTGTGTGAATCCCTCACACACGCATGCACCCTCATCTCTCTCACGCGCCAGTCAGATCAATTGCGGCAATGCATCACATATGCTTAAACTTTTATGTAGCCACGCAACAATAATTTCAGCATGCATTCACTGTATACACCGAGACGTGATGGAGGAACAAATATTGTATTGCAGTCTTTGCGAGACCTTGTTTGTATGTCACGTCTTCCAAATAGTTACAGACAACAACAAAAAATGAAATTCCCCAGCCTGCTTCTCCAAATCCACTCGTACTTTTGGGGAAGACATTTTAATCGGCTACCAAAGTAATTGAGCATAGAACATTGTTGGCACTTATACTAAATGGGTAAAAATTGCAATATATAGGCTTATTTTTGGAGCCAAATGTTGAAGTTGGAATAAATAACAGTTTTTTTTTTTTTTTTTTTGAGAAATAAAAGCCAAATGCTTGATAATTTTACAGCCACATCATTTTCGTTATGCATTATTTGTTTTGGTTGTTTAAAAACACACACATTTTTTTATCCGATTACTCGATTAATCGATCGATTAAGTGCTAGATTAATCGATTACAAAAAGAATCGATAGCTGCAGCCCTAGTATTCTTTGCCCCCGAAAGAAAACCTGAGGAACTTCCTGTGCTGAGGGAGGATGGAGACATGGAAGTATGTGTCTTTTAGGTCTATCGTGACAAACCAGTGCTCGGATCTGATTTGAGACACAATCTGTTTGAATGTTAGCATTTTGAACTTGAATTTCTTGACTGCACGATTCAACAGAGATCTAATAAAGGATGCAACCCCCCATCCTTTTTCGGAACAATGAAGTAACGGCTATAAAAACCCAATTCTCTGTCGAGTGAATACACCTGCTCTATAGCTTCCTCAGCTAACAGAGTCTTTACTTCTTGCTCCATTACCAGAGCCTGCTCGGGATGCACTAACGTGAGCAACACCCCGTTGTAGCGTGGCTGACGAGAACCAAACTGGATTCTGTAGCCTTACTCTATGTGCAGGACACACTGAGATATATTTGGCAGATTTTTTTCCATTCTGTCAGATAATCTACTAAGGGTACCAGTCTCTCGAGACTGGCCTCTGGTGTAACTGAAACACTCACTTCAGTGACCTGAAGCATACTGGCAGGAAACTACCGAACTGACTGTTTTTGAACCCCCCACAGAGGGTGCGAGTGGAGACCGCTGCGCCCCGAGGCACCAAGGGTGGCGGGGTTGGCAGAACGACCTCCTGAGGGCACCGAGGTGGGGTGGGCACCGTATACTGAGGTGTACACCGCTCCACACCGGTCAGGGCTGCCCTCAGAGGTCTAACACCAGTAGATTCTTATTGTAGAGATGCAGACCCATAATCTACGCACTGCCTCGGCAAACGTGAGATCTGAGCCAATAGATTCTTATTGCAAACCCGCAATCTACACTCTGCCTCGGCACAAGCGAGATCCGAGATCGAGTCACAGAATCTTTATTGCAGACCCGTAATCTACGCACTGGCTCGGCAAACGTGAGATCTGAGCCAATAGATTCTTATTGCAAACACTCCTGTCTAATATATAAATATATATATTCTTGAGGACAAACAACAATAAATAGACAGAGACAGATCACATAGAGCGCTTGCTGAAGGCACAGAAGCTGGTGCGGTTCTAAACCGGATGTGCTTTTATCCTTTCCTGGTCGTAACGTCACCCGCCCGTGATGCTCACTCTCGCCGTTGGACTAGTTGAGATAAGTGCTTCAGACGCAATCACGCAGGGGCGTTCCCAAAGTGTCATCGACGCATGGCAATAGCAAAAATAATGGATGGATGGATATACTGTATGGATATACTATTTGGTTGATAGGAAAGTTGCTCCAGTTCTGTAATATAAATCACGTAAGACAAAGATCTACACAAATAACAGTGGATTTTATAACAGTTATTTAGTTATTTCAGTTAAAAACATACTCTGAACTGAAGCTAAGAATCAACTTCATCCCAACTACATTGGTTTCGCAAAAGCAGGTTTTGAAATCATTATTTTACAGTGTCTTACCCTTGTGCTGACATGTCAAATGAAGGCTCACTAAGAACGACTATGGCATAATTAAAAAGGAGAACCACGCACTACAAAAACTGGAGTGAATAAGACTGGTAAACGTCTTGAATCTGAATCCACACTGCTGGAAGGGGAGAGCTCGGGATCTGTCGGAGATGCCGACTGTCTGATCAGAGTGCTGCAGGCAATCACACAGGCTTAAATGTTACACTCCCTCAACACCAATCTCCAGTGTCAGAGGTTCATCCCGTACTCACCTCACCAGGGAGATCATTACGGAGTTCCATCTCCCAGCAAAATTACATGGCCGGCGCCTGAGTCGACTGGGTTGGAAATTAAGTTGAACAAGTACTGTGCAGTGGGATGGGGGGAATAATACAATATGGATCCTACCTGGCTCCTGACCTCTGGCTTTTCGCCTATGAAAATGTCTTATCTCTGTCTGGAGAAATCCAAAAGTTGTCTAAAAATCCAAAGCAGACTACTAACTTAAAAATTCCATTCTATAGTCTATACCAAAGCACTGGCAGGCATTATCTGGTAAAAGACAGAGTGCATTATCTTCAAATAAAATACTCATTAAAGCTGCAGTGTGGAATATTCTCATTACAAAATACTTTTTTTTTTGTATAATACAATATACTTAATGCTCACCAAGGATACATTTATTTGATCGAAAATAAAGATAGTAATATTCTGAAAAAATATTACAATTTAAAATATCTGTTTTATACATTTTTCAAATGTATTTTTTTCCTGTGATGCAAAGCTGAATTTTCAGCATCATCATTCCAGTCTTCAGTGTCCTTCAGAAAAATCCTACTAATATGATTTGATGCAGAGGAAACATTTATTTTTATTATCAATGTAAAAATAGTTGTGCTGTTTAATAATTATGAATAGAAAGCTCAAAAGAACAGCTATTATTTTAAATATAAATCTTTTATAACAATGTAAAAGTATTTATGGTCAATGTTGACCAATCAAACGTCCTTAGTGAATAAAAGTATTAATTTATAAAAAAATATATATTTTATTGTACCCAAACTTTTGAACACCAGTGTAATATAATACACCACCGTTCCTTCTATAATACACCATTTGTGAGAGTAGTAGAGACACGGATGCAGTCCAGACTCCCGCTCTTTCCTGAGCTACTGCTGCGAGGGGGAATTTCTCCTCAGCCGAGGAGTGAAAATCAGGATTTGAGCACACTTGCTGTCTGAGAGGTTAATGATCCAGCAGTCAAGGGGCTCCTCCCTTGAGACAGAGTGGGAGATTAGCACTGTGCAGACGGGCTCAGAAAGAGTGTGGTCTGAGGTTTAGTGACGATGAAGGCTACCCGTTACATTCACAGCCCACTTGAGCATAGACACACACAATGGTGGGACATCGGCGGACTTCCTGCCTAACTGCTGACTGCACAGCTGTCATTCCTGAGGGGGTTGTCAAGAGGCAAAACGCACAATGGTGTCGCCTTCCAGTCATACAGTGCATGAGAAAGGGTAAATAGAGGGCAAAAAGAAAGCCTATCATTTTCGTCCCATTTTATGACTGCACGGGAAAATGAAAGTCAGGGAAAATGAGTTTCTCTTTGCATTCTCTTCAAAGAGATCCCCAGCTCCCTCCAGGTAAATTAAAAAAGAAGGACTGCTGTTTGTCAGGAAAATATTCTTACTTTTAAAACTATTTAAATGTAAAAATGGATTTTAAAAGCCAGATAGAGCTCCCCTGCAGAGGATACTTTTAAAGTGGAAAAAAATATCAACGCATTCCATTTTTTGGACTTTAGGATATGTACAATGGTAATACCATGGTATACTTTGAAGTACATCGGAGTACTATGTGAATATCATTGTGCGTGCAGTGAAAAGGGAGTAACTAAGTAAACATTTTTCAGAGGTAATACATCAGTTCAGCTGTTTACAGAACAGTATATCTTTCCAAACAACAATCTACTTTTTGATATGTATAACAAAACGTGACATCGCCAAGGTTTTATATAACAAAGCACACAGTTTTACAGCTGAGGATACTCTATGGTTACACTTTATTTCAATAGTCCACTTTTGACATTCTATTAACTATAAGTAACTTTGCAATTGTCAACTATCTCTCATTAATTTGCAACTACATGTCTACAACCAGTAATTACAGTATCAGGGTTCTCAAGTCTCACGCATTGGCCGTGAGACACGCAATTCAACAAGTTCACACGCTCACACGCCACACCGTGTATTTCTCACGCTGAAAAGGCAATGCCAACCAAGTTGTCCTGCAACAAGCTTTATATATAACGTTGTATACGAGGCGAGAGGCACAAAGAGTGAAGTTTCCTACCGCCATGCGATTATCTCGGCCAGATTGCGTTCGTTACTAGGCAACAAGATGCGCGAAGTCTGCGAACGAACACACGGAAGTTGACGGGACATTCTCGGTCACCGCGACATCGCGCCTTTCTTTACTGTCTATGGATCGCGCGAACACACGTTGTGATGGAGAAGGTAAGTTGGAAGAAAGCTCGTCTAACATTTTTGGACTAGAACATTTAATATAGCCCATCGTATACACATTATTGATGCAGTCAAAAACTCTACAACTATTTTGCAAACCAGGCCAGAAGCTTTGGCTCAGTTTAGTTATCTGAAACTAAGGGAAATGTTAGTGGGTATGGGAAGGAATTCATTTTATTTTAAATTATATATATTATACTGTATTAATAGTCTTTCTAGTTAAGGCTACATGTATTAAAACAGAGTGCTCTAGGTAATATTTTATATCCTGTCAAAACATACATTAACCATTGCATTTGTATTTTTCAAAGATGTCAGGGGAAAATGCAAAAAAATTTGTTTTTCCAAACTGTTTGGAGCAATTTGTTATTTGTAATTTTGAGTAGGCCTATATTTGATGTGATGAATTGCTCTGTCATTTATCAGATTTACCAATTATAATTTCAATTTGTGCTGGTTAATTATGAACAATGGGTAAAATTGGGGGGCGGGGCTCGGCGGGGGCGGGGCTCCATTAAGGCTCCTCCCCTAACCACATGTGATCTCACTCCAAGCTTTTGATCAAACTTGAGAACCCTGCAGTATAGTAGTAGTAGCCTGTTAGGTTAGGGTTCAGTGAGGGTGCGGGTTAGTGGAACAAGTTGGCGCACTTGAAAGTTACTTATAGTCAGTAGAATGTCTGTTGTGGAGCATCAAAATAAAGAGTTAGCAGATATTAAGCAGACGGTCTACTAATACTCTAATGACTGGTAGTTGAAAAGTAGTTGCAAAATTACTTGTAGTAACTAACAACACTGATGCTTTTAATATGTCGTAGAAATCTGAATTGAATGTTGTAATCACCAAACTTGCTTGTTTGGCGCACAAAAACCAATTACGTTTGTTCTTGTGTGTCAAGCAAGCATTTTTGAGATTCCATTACAATACTTGATGTGCTCCATGTACAGTTTGTGTGTTGAGTAATTTTTATATATGAATAAAAGCCCAAATTAAATCTGTATATAAATCTGTATATAATATATAAAGTAATCATGTCTCTTCAGAAGACTTGGATTAAACAGCTTGATTAATATGGAGTTCTTTTATGTTTCTCTTTATGAACTTTTCAAAGAATCAAAGTTTTGGTGTAATGGACTTTCAATGGAGGGACAGAAATCTCTCGGGTTTCATGGAAGTCTTATGTGTTTGGAATAGGGTTGGGTACCGAAACCCGGTGCCAATATGTACCGAACCGAATCAGAACGCATATTTCAGTGCCTCCTTTCGAGCTGTCGAGATGGCGGCAAGGGACTGTCTGAACGAGTCATTAAACCGTTCATTTAACTAAAACGTTCAAAAACACAGATTAATTTAAAGATGGATGCAATGAAACAAGGTTTTGAAATTATTATAACTTTGAGAGCCACTTTACAAGGTTCGGCTGTGCAGCAATGCGTCGCATGGGAAACGCTGAAACTGATGCTTCACTTCATAGAGATCAATGGCATTGATTTAATGCATTGACCAGCGCTGACACCATTCATGGGAAATACCCTTAAATGTTAAAAGGATGATACGACAAAGATTTCGCTTTCTTTGGACATGGCAAACTTATTTTTTTCCCCATAAAATATATGACTTAACCTGAAGGACAGACGCAGGTAATCGCACACGCTAAGTCGATCGCTCTCTCATTCACTGTCTGTTTAGGCTTGTTCTACAAATCACCATGATAAACACAGTCTTTTTACCATTATTAACTTATTTAACATTTAATACACGTACAAAAAAATAAATACAAAAAAATTGCGGTTGCTTGCATTCCTCTACTAATGCCTGTTAGTAGTACTGTAACTGTTATTTAGTGTTAAATTATTGTAGTTGGGTTGGGTGGCTTAGGTTTTATTGTGAATTTATTATGTAAATTTGTTGTGTTTTGTATTTAATTTGAACTTTTAATATATTGTTCAATTTAAATAATTGTTTTCAATTAAAAAGCCGTTCTTTAATGTCATCCACCGTCGTTTCGTGGCTCTTTTTTTTATGTATCGGTTCAGGCACTGGTACCATATTAAAAGTATCGATTTTTTAATTGTTTTCAATAAAAAAGCTGTTCTTTAATGTCATCCACCGTCGTTTTGTGGCTCTTTTTTTAATGTATCGGTTAAGGCACTGGTACCATATTAAAAGTATCGATTTAGCACTGGTATCTTAAAAAAAAAAAACTAACGACACCCAACCGTAGTTTTTCATGACATGAGGGTGAGAAAATGGTGACAGAATTGATTACAGTAGCTTTCCCAGCATTGTATATAGGAGTATGGTCATCAAACAGTACCATGGTTTTCATATATCAAAGTGAAATTTCCTCTAAATGACTCAAGACTGGTTTTAATTATCTCTGCATAATTCCCCCATAACCTTCTTTTCATGTAAGAATGAGTTTTCCTCAAACATAAATCATTCTTGGCATGAAGACCATGACAGGGTTGTTGTAATCCTCCCAAACGCCCTCTACGTCTTTTAAATGATCAAAAGCGAACACCCTCATTCTCATGCTGAAGCTAATTGTGCTTTAATTGCACTAATGGCGCTGTGTAGCCTCGTCCTGCACTAATATTACAACAGCCTAAATGCTCCAAGCTCAACAAATGTGTGAAAAATTATCCACCTCAATTAGCATATTTGAGCTGTCACAAAATGCCAGTCCAATCCGGCAGTCATTCCAGGAACTCAGAGTCATCAGTGGCTCTAGATACCCTCTGCATATATTTTTATGATTCCTTTGGCCTTGGGTTGAAATGCAATGGCAAATGCCAACAGCATTTCGGTAAGTGCTCCTTTATAGTCACAGCATTAACATCCATTGTTCAGACAGAATCACAAAATGGCTTTCGGCAATTTGCTTCAGAGGTAAGTCATATAGATAGACAGAATGAAGAATGATAAGCATCATCTTAAGAATACACAATGGAAAACATAAAAGAGAGGTGCAGACTGCCCATTATGTCTCTGTTTGCCAAGGAGTTTTGGCCACACTGGCCAGTCAATAAGAGTATGTGAAGTTTTGCACTATGACACAAGATAAGAGCGCTTTTTACACAAGACAACAAACTGCATTAAAGGATCATCCCACCCAAAATGACAATTCTGTCATCATTGTCTCTCCCTCATATCCTTCCAAGCCTGTATGACTAACTTTCTTTTGTGAAACACAAGAAGAGATGTTTAGCAGAATGTCCAAGTGCTGTTTTCCATGCAATGAAAGTAAACAGTGATCAGGCGCTTCAGTACCAAGCTCCAAAAATGACAAAAAGCAGGAAGTTGTATAAGAGTAAGAGCATAAGAGTTGTCAAATAATCCAACTGCTCTGAAGCCATATGATAGCTTTGTGTAAAGAAAAATAAATCAATTTAAAAGAATAGTTTACCCAAAAATGACTGTCATTTCCCTATATGACTTTCTTTCTCAGAGTTTTTTGTTTGTACAATAGAAGTCAATGATAACCTAAAGGTAAAACTTTTTTTGGTTACCAAAATTCAAAATATATGATTTTATGTTCTCCAGAAGAAAGTCATACAGTTTTGGAATGACATGAGGGTAAATAAATGATGACAGAACTTTCATTTTTGGGTTAACTATCCCTTTAAGGCGCTATTCAATTAAAATCTGTCTTCTTTGCCGCAGCTCTCAAAACTCATGCACATTTGATATATATATATTACATTGAACAATTTTATGAAATCTGAGAGCTACGGTCATTGGGGAGATTTTCAGAGAAAATCAAACTTACAATTCAGTATTTTCCTTACAAAATCTATCAAACAGCTTTGGATGACTCAAAATATAGTGCTCAAGTCATACTGTTATGGTACTATTCTGAACTTCTTCTTTTTTTTACATTCTTGAAGTTTGATAGTTTAATAGTTTTTCTACTCATCTCATTTTGTGTTTCAGAGACGAAATAATATCAATCAGGTTGGTCAATAATGTCAGGTTTCAAACTACATGAAGGTGAGTAAATGATGACAGAATTGTTATTTTCACAGAATTCTAAACTATCCCTTTAAAACGCTGGCAAATCTTCTAGGATTTGATATTACAACCACAACACAAATAATATGTCCACAATGAAATGAGATTGTGTTCATTGTGTCCTCTTCCGTATATCGCCAAGGCAGACTTTTTGCAAATATTGGCATAAAGAGGTTAGACGGCACTAAAAAAGTTATTAACGGGGAACCGCATTACTGCTTTTTTTTTTTTTTCGAGAATGAAAAGTTTGTTATCATTGCTTCCAGGCGCATCTTTCAGACACAGAATAAGCCATCTGAATGCCGCCTGAACAACACACACACACACACACACACACACACACACACATATATATTCCTCCCTGTTCCATTGTGATGTTAGAATGATGCTCTTTGTATATGCAAACACTCCACTTCAATGCCTCTGCCATCTGTTTGCAATCCATGAAATAGAATGCTACTGTGGATATACAAAAATGATTGCAGTGACACTTTGAGGCTCTGCACTGCTACAATGAAAGCCGGGAGAGGGCCCTGAACGCAGTGTGATTTGTACAAAAAGAGGTGGCTGTTTATTTTTACATCACAATCGCGGCACGCTGGAGTTTCATAAAGGAGATATCTCAGCTGCATCGGCCCGCCATGAACACGCTCATTTACATGCAGTGTTTGTTGGGGTGCAGGAAACAAAAACACGCAGACTTTCCTGTAAACAGACTTAACCACTGTACTTCCATGACCTACTTCCATTGATACTTTAGCAAATTTGACTGACAAGCTGACAAGAGAGTGACTTGACTAACTCACGCTGACCATAAAGCTGTGCTACTATGAATACTAGCGGAAACACATGCTGTCACACTGATACCCGAGGACAGAACTGCTAGCTGAAATGGTGGAAGTGTCTCATATTTAGAAGTGATGTGTCCTTTGCTTATTTTCCCAAAATACACCTTATATTTCCAATGCTGGCAGGAAAAAAAGAAAAAAAAACTGCTCAGTATCTGAATTTTCGGGCAAAGCTTGTCATCCTTGTCAAGTATATGCAGCTGTTAATATAAACATGTTTACTCTCATTCCTATTTGTATGCAGGAAGAGAATTTTATTAGTATTGTTATTATTTTTCTGCTTGCCAGTGACACATACGGTGTGTGTTGTGTTGGATTGTATTCAAATGCACGCACTCAATAGCATGCGGCGCTGCTCGCTCTGCTGTGCATATCCGCCTGTGAGTTTAAAGTTATATTTAAAACACAATTATATTAAAGCGATGCATGTCTATGACTACTTCTTGCTGTTAAACAGAACCTTAGTCTGTTTCCTGGGGCCGAAAACTAGGAGACACAAAAATGTGGTTGCTAATGATGGTGCAATTACAAAACAATGGAATGGTTTTCCAACTGGTAATTACTGCAACCACACGGTTGGTAAGCTATTCATTATAACTGCAAAACTACAAAAGTCACTTATTAGAGAAATTTTTAAAAAGACAGAGAGAATAAAAATATTTTTATGCAAATGAAAAGATTGCAAGGCTCTAATGGTAAAAATGTGAAATTAGAAATTACAAATATTATGATAAATTCATTACTGAGTACTAGTAGTATATACAAAAAGTGTTAAACTAAGATTTTTGTTTAATAAGAGACAGGAATGTGTGTTGTATTGTTGTCTTATCCAAGTATATTACATTTAGGATGTGTGATCTTCTCAAAAATCACTCCCTATTACCTTTATGACTTTTATCAGACAGTGTTGTCTGAACTCTAAGAGACAATATATAATTCTATAACCTATGTAGTTAACTTTTTTATACTTTTTTTTAATAATGTACAACCAATGCATACTCATCATTAACACTACTGCCCTTAAAGGTGCCATGTGGAATGTCTGCCAAAAAATAAATTCATACTCCACATATTCCATACCAGATGGGGGCAGTATACCTCCAGAAAGTTGGCCTACTCTAGTCTGTTTTTTAGTTTCGGGTTGTTAATCTTCTAAAACCGTCAAATCGTCCGCTTTGTCCCGCCAAAGCCTATTTTGATCGGTGAGTGATGTAGAATATAATGTCTGCTGCGCTTGACAGGGCTTATAACGAGCAGAGAGAGAGAGAGAGAGAGAGAGCGCCCCGGCCGCGCGCGCGCACTCTCGCGTCTTCAAACAACACGAGCGCAGTCCTCCTGCTCTCTCTCTCCCTCGCGCATATTAATCAAATCAATTGACACGATAGTAAGACCGCAGTTCATTTGGAGATTTTTAGAGATTAGAGACTCAATGAACAACATCTCAACACTAAATTATAATGGCCGGTCTCATATAGACGCGATTGACATCAGGTTCAAGTACGCCCACAAGCCGTGCGAGTTATTCGTGTACTGCAGTTTGGCTGGTGGTTATGTATGTTGCCCGCATACCGCCTCCCATGGCCGAAACTGGTATTACGACACCAGTCGGGCCGGCGCTAGTAATTTAGCATGCTAATTTAGGTTTATATCTCGGCAGCACTATAACTTGTCAATTTTTTAATGACATCATTGCACTTATTTCTTCTCATTCTTTTGATGCGTGTAGCTCATTTTTTGGATAATTTTACCTCAATTTTTACATAGGGCACCTTTAAGGCCCACCAATACAAAGAGGATTTTAAAATAGAGTTAAAAAAGAGTTATTAAAATATAGCAAGCTAAACTTCTTTTGGTGAACTATCCCTTTAAATCCTGCATCATCATTAAAAGCACTCTAATGTCCATCTCATAAAGATACATCTGGCTTGCTGAAAATGCTATTAGCAAAAAGGCTATGTTTAGGATGCTGATAATGTTGTCCTCTCTCCAACTTTGAAGTACTGAGCCTATTCATTTTTTTGGTAGCACATTAAGTCCAGACGATGCTGTAATCGAAGAGGAAATTGAGGCTGGGCCCTGTGGGGCATTTCTAATGCATTCTTCTCTACTTTTGATTTTTCATCCCCCATTACTTCAGGCAAACTATCATAAAATAACAATGACATTGGGCAAATCTTGTCAAGAACACAAAGATGGGCCAGCGTTTGACAGATAAGACTGTTGTGATTTGCCTCCCATAATCGAGAGTGTTATCATCTTAAAAGGTTAAGTGCCGCCAAACCTATAAACATCTACTATCTGAAAATCTGACAGGCATCTTATTATTTCTCCGTCAAGAGTTGTTGCGAGCACCAAACCCCGGTGCGTCTTTCACACGCTAATGAGGAGAAACGGCAGATTTTTCCAGCAGCCGGTCCATCAGAGCGCCTCAAAGCGCCCGCTGTCGCCTCCTATCAATCTTGCCTCAAATTACAGGTGACAAGTTATCACATCTAAGATATTAGAAACTAAACACAATCTCCCAGGGGACCTATTTGTTTAAGATATAGCCAATTAAACAAGGTGCTGAGTGTCAGGGATGAAACCCACATTGGAGCGGCGGAGCTAATTTGAAATTCCTCAAGGAAATCAGACGGTGAAAGTGGGGTGGGAGGTGTGCGGAGAGCATATTCTGGTGGGATGAAGGCGATAATAACAATAAGCGCAAAAAAAAAAAAGAAGAGTAGATAACGTGGGGAAGGAGGCTCGGCTTTAATCATATTTAGTCTCTTGGGTCAGCTTACGGCACCGGAAAGCAGCTTTTGTTTGAATGTAATCTGCCAGCACGAAGGGTATGATAAAAATTTATGGCGGTGTTCATTAAATCTTAACGACGTCGTTCTCAGAACATTCTACATTCAAACCTGTGTCCTCCCCTGATGGTCCTGCTGTTCCTGTCAAACTTTGAGTCGTGTCGATATCCGTCGATTCTTCGGTTAGTGTTCACCCAAGGCCTCGGCTCCCTTGCAGGATAGGAACTGTGCAGGAACCTGACTTGCAAATGATAGCTGCAGGTGGAAGTGTTTATCACATAGCTCTGACTGAGCTTGGCATAAATGTGTCCCTGCAGCAACGGTAGATGCTCATTCAAAACATTGTTGAAATGTTATTATATTCTGCTGGCCTGAAGGGAACACTTTTTTTTTACAGAGCTGCTCTTTTCAGGCTCACAGGTGACCCGTTATTTTACATCAGGAGCAGCTTAAAAGAAAAGAAAAGAAAAGAAAAGAAAAGAAAAGAAAGAAAGAAAGAAAGAAAGAAAGAAAGAAAGAAAGAAAGAAAGAAAGAAAGAAAGAAAGAAAGAAAGAAAGAAAGAAAGAAAGAAAGAAAGAAAGAAAGAAAGAACTCTTGCAGTCCAATCAAATAATGAATCATGGATAGTACTTCTAGTTCATTCGTCACACTGTAAATGGAAGGTCAAGTTGAGTGCACTGCATTGTGGGATGGAGTATCCAGTACACGGTATGAAATAGTACATTCTGTTGTACCAAGCATATTTTGGTAATAATATAATAAGTTGTGTATTTGATGCACACACCAAAATTGATTGGCATATTATGCACAATATGCATACTCGGGTTGTGTGTCATTCAGAATTGAATCAAGAACTCCTTTAAAATTTGATTCAATTCTGAAATATTATAGATAGATAGATAGATAGATAGATAGATAGATAGATAGATAGATAGATAGATAGATGGATAGATGGATAGATGGATAGATGGATAGATGGATAGATGGATAGATCCTAGTTACATCCCAGATACATCCTAGTTCTACAATTTCAATCTTCTATGTCTCTAATAGGTTGTTTTCATATGACGTCACGCCACTGCGCGAAATGCAAATGGAGGGCAGGAAGTGATTTGCTGCATTTAGAAAGCACTATAACAAACTCAAAATGCCTATGTTTTGCGTCGTTTATGGTTACTTAAATCGATCAAACTACGATGAGTTTTTATCGTGTACCAAAAGTTGTTGTTCATAAGGGGGGAAAATGCAAGAAATTGACCGAAAAACTCCGGAAAAACGGCTTGCAAACCTACGTCTGCGGTCGGGAGGAGCCGAATGGGAAAATACCCGTGTGTGCAGTGATCACTTCGTCAAAGGTGAGTTAATACAACTTAAGTGGCTATGTTTGTGTAACGTGTAACGTTTCCGAACTTTGTAAAGTCAAAGTATGTCTGTAAGACGAGGTAGTTGCTGATATCTACCGCCTCGATGGCAGGAAAATCTTTCAATTCAGTTGAAAAATCGCTCCTCTTCATAACGTAAGGATCACGTCCAACATATGTTTGATTTTTTGTTTATTTCTTTCTCTTGTAATAGCGTGTAAAGTAGTACAGTACGGACTTTCCTCCATCTCGTCCATTGCGCTCTTCACTCCCTGCCCTCCATCTGAATTTCGCGCGTCATCATAATCACGTGACTGAAACCCAGCTATAGGTAATCTACTTCAAACTACACTGGCATATCTTGATGGGGACTGATTTGATGATGCAAAGGACAGCTAAAGTACACTTTTGATTATGCTTGTGCACAAACAGACATTTTGAGAATGAAACCGCGATTGATTTTCCCGCCTTGGCTTTCTCTTATTTTCACAAATCCAAAATGATGAAAGGCAGCTAGGCTTAGAACACAGTAAGATGTCCTTGAAAGGCATTTTCAGGTACCCATGGCATGGTATATCTGAGCAGACCACTACACCCAGATTCCCTGTGTCCACTATGAATTTAATATCTGCTCACATAACAGAGCAGCACTATTCCAGGCAGAAGGCAAAGCATCTTCACTCTCAAAATGAAATCCACAGGAAGAGGAGAAACAAATATATCAACCTACCACAGCTTTCTGTGTTGGTCTTCAGACTGTATGAGCTCGCCTGCAGTTCACTGCCTACATAAACAGCTGCCTTCAACAGCAGCATCCAAAACATCATGAACCCTCATAAGTGACTGATGTGAAATGGTCTCTACGTAGGCAGAAACTAATGCAGAGTGATGTGCATCACACAGACAGAGCTCCGCTAGTGAAGAAGAGTTTGATGTTAGTATGTTGCAAAACAATTTAATTAGCATAAACAAATTATAGGTAAAACGATAATGTTCTGTATTAAATGAAACAATTCTTAATCGCAATCGAATCGTATTCTTGTCTAGTTTTCCAGAATATATACATCCTCAAAACAAAACATTAAATTGAAAAAGATTGTTTTCAGATAATTTAGCTTTTCAAGTAAGTTTGTCTTGTTTTAAGGATGCTTTACTGGAAAACAACACAGTGCATTGTTTATATGATTATGCCTCAAAATTTGGTCAAAATAAGGGCAACGTAATGTTGCTGTCTAGTTATTTTTATGAATGCAGAGCACGAGTTTGCCAAGTTCTATGAAAGCAAGCCTGGAAAGCCACCTGTAGAAATGTATATCTCGATGGTGAAACTCAATTTGATTTAACCGCACTGAAACATCCCACAATGGACACATCTCTAAAGAAGTGCCAGCTCTGTTTTAAAATGGTAGATTATTATTTCAGCCAGGAGAAATGAAACAGAACCAAGCACACGGTTGCCTCCAAATGAGATCATTAGTAACGGCAAATAATGACTGAGCTGGTTAGTCGAAGCCTATTTCCTTTCGAATAAATCAAGCTGCTGTGAGAGTTAAAATGCTGCCTTTGCCAGGGAGAACGATAGGCAGACCACATGCAGATAAATCATCTGTTACAGAGGAACCACGTCCACACGTTTATAAGACAATATGGTCCAATAAATTCAGCCACTGCTAAAGGGCAGGTGTAAGAATCGTTAAGCCCGTCAAGATTTGATTCGTTTTAGAGAGTCACAATGCAATTCCCAAATCATTCTCAGTGCATCTGTGAAAAGATTCAGCATATTAGCCATAATGAAATATATTTGATCTGGCACAATGAACCAAAAAAGGGTTTAACAAATAAACTAAATGATTGATAATTAATTTAAAATTTGTATAAATCTTTGTGGATGATGATCCAGAATCTTTTGAGAAGAATCTAAATGCATCAGTAAGGGGCTGTTTAAACGACACAGTTTTCAAATAAAAACGTAAAACTTTTTATGCGTTTCCGCAATTCATTTACACGTCAACGGCCTTTTGGGTGCCTGAAGACGTAAACTTTTGAAAACAGGTTTCAAGGTGCGAGTTTTTGAAAACGGTCTCCGTGTAAACAACAAAAATGCGAATCTCTGAAGACGATGACGTCATGCACATGCGTATTACGTGTTCAGTCTATAGTGTTTCATCGCCATCTAATGGCCTGGCAGCAGAATACAGTGTTTTTAGTCATTTTCACGGATCCGTGTGAATGGGGATCATTTTGACAATGGAGTCATCTGTACGCAAACAATTCAAAGGAAAAACTTCTTCGTTTGAAGCATATCGTTGTGGTATAAACGTACCCTCAATAATTCTTTCTCTCTCAGCTCTCCACACATGCCACTGGCGACCCTTTACATCGGCTGATTGAAATCACACCCCGCTCTTGATACTCCCACACTCTTGAGTGTTATCAATTAATCAGCCTTGATCACATATGCTCCGAGGTGGCTTTTTCAACCAGGCTGACCTTTCTAAAGCCAGGTGTGAGGGATAATGAAAGTGCAACACCATTGAGCCTGAGGGAGACGCCACCAAATGGAATCCATGTCACATCTGACTAAAGCTTTTCACTGTGGTGCAAAATAATTCATTTATGATTGGATGGCTGATCACAATCGTAAGGGACTCTTCTGGAATTGTTGTCAGTTTCTTGTGTCATCCAATGAGGTAGAAAAATGCCTCTGAATAGAATATGAACAATAAAGCAAAGAATGAACTCTCAAACTAGCCGCCATGTTGTGTGGGTTGCTAATGTGTTGCTATGTGGCTGTTTGGGGTGTTTGCTTACTGGCTTAAAGGCCCGTTCACACCATGGACGACAGTTATAACGATAACGACACAGAGGAACGATATTGTTGGAATCGGTTTCAGAATTTTTCCAGCTGGTGAACAATAAAAACATTGACCGTCAGTTGACAATTAGAATCCATCCAACTTTAACAAGTTTCAACAAGTAAAGTGGCAGACGACAAAACTGCAGGGTGAGTTAATTACCATTACCACATTATAGTTTTCGTTCTTGCTGTGAACAAAGTAGTAGATAGTTCCCCCCCAAAAATTAAAATTCTGTCATCATTTACTCACCCTCAAGTTGGAAGTCAATGGCTACCATCAACCAAGAGTTTGGTTGGCAACATTCTTCAAAATATATTTTGTGTTCAACATAAGAATGAAACTCATACAGGTTTGGAACAATTTGAGGGTGAGTAAATAATGAGAGAATTTTAATTTTTGGGTCAACTATCCCTTTAAGCCCACCTCTGGCCCCTGTGTATATTGCTTACTGTAGGTCTTTCAATGCAAATCTATGGGATTTCTTTGTCTGTTTTATTGTCTACAAAAAAAAAATTGCTTAATCACTTAAAAAAGTAATAGCACATCTCTCCCTCAACAAGTAGCATGGTTTGAGGTCATGAATGCAGCATAAACGGTACAGGACATATTACATTTACTACTTAGGATTAGTGGTGTGTTCAAATCTCAATCCCTCTGTATTAGTGTTACTATTTAATTGCTCATACGGAGGGTTAGAGATTTGACGGTTGTCTTAGCAAGCTAGTACAGCTAATTGCAATAAGACCAAGGTCATGGTTGTTCAGAAAGGTTATTTTTCTTCGCTTCATTCATAGCACTTGCCGTGCAGCTCTGAGGTGAATGCTGGGTAATTTTTGAAAAGCAGGAAATGCCACAAGGGCAGTCTTGACATTTAAATTGTACTTAACGCACATTAAGGGCAGCAAGAGCTTTCATCTGCCGTATGTAAGTGTAACTAAAAAGGGTTTCGGAGGGAGTGAGGGCACTCCCCAAGGGATACTCTTTATTTCCTCGTCTCTGTCATTCCTTGTTTACTTCCTGAGAACGCCATGTGTAGAATGAGACTTTTGGCATAAATGCCACAGTGCAGTCACATGATGATAGACCCCTGCATCTGGGCTCGGCACTATTGTTCCTCAAATATCAGAGGAATTAGCACTTCAATGGGGAAATTAATTAACTGCTTAATTTCCACAGCGAAAAAAAAAAAAAAATCATCCCAACATAACAAATCCCTGGCTGTGACAGAGCTATACACACTGATACAAGCTCATTATGATCAACGCAATTGTATATTATCTGTACTGCATTCACAAATTCAACACCAATCATCTGATGTGATAATCTGCAAACCGAAGCTGTTGAAGAGCAAATGAAGAGAGAACCACGCTAAAGGCTTTTACTGAAGCTATTTTAAATGCACTCCATTCATCAGGATATTAAAACTCATAATTCAATTGAATTATTAACTCTGCAGTTGGTATAGAAACTCAGCGCCAGTCTCTCTTTATTAGCGGCCTCCAGCCTTCTGCTCATTTACAAACTTCAAATCATCAAGTTGGTTTCATCTGGTTTTGAAAAAATAATGCTAGTTCAATGTTCCTTCATCTCACATCAAATTCTAGCTCGCTGCCATTTCCCCAAGGGCAATGACATAATCCACCACTGCCACTCACCAAAGATTTTACTAGGTTTATAGATGCACCAAATGCACAAATGCAAATCGCGTTGTATCTGAAGGGCAACGTTGAACCCAGCGGCCAGCGCCGCGTCCTGTCTGAAAGGTGCTTTAAGCAATTAACACTTTTCACACGCTCTCACGCATTCCGCGTCCTGTCTGAAAGGCGCTTTACGCAATTGACACTTTTCACATGCTCTCACGCAGAGAAAAATTGCGGAGTAAAGAGGACACTGACAGCGACAGACTAGACAGAGCAGGTTACTTTTGATATGAAAAAAAAAATCAGCTCTTAGGTTCGGTCCATTGTGACAGATCGCTGCGCCTCAGTTCAAGTAAACCGATCATCTGTCACTTTTTATTTAAAGATACATTACAACTTACCGAAAGGTATATGCCTCATACATAATATCGATCAATCAGTGTTTTTCAAACACGGAAAGAGGTCAATAAACCTGCAGGAGAACAGTTATGTCACAGAATGTTACATTTACCTCAGGAAAGCCATTTAAAGGTGCAGTGTGTGACTTTTAGCGACATCTAGCGGTTCGGTTGCGTGTTTACACTAAGGGCTCAGCCCACCGCTCACCCCTCCCTTTCGAAGAAGCTACGGTGGCTAAAACGGGACAAACATCGTAGTCTGAGACAGCAGAGAATAGCCAGCGTAAACCAAGTTTCTGTACCACAGTCCATTATAAACCACATCATGGATAAAGTTTCAGGTGAGGATCAAGGGTCTTAATACATAATATAATAATAGTAATCAGCTGATTGTCTCACGAACGTAACCAGCACATTCTCCCCACATACTAGCAAACCCATAATACAGCGAGGGAGAAGAACCACATGAAACTATGCAACTATATGTTTTTTCTAACAGGGTAGTAAAAGTTTAGCTGGCTAAATATGAGCTGTTACTGTGGCTGAGCTGGTTAAAGCGTAAAGCTTTGTTTAAACTCGACGCGTCCGCATGAGCCCAAAGGTGCTTGCGGGAAAAATGACATGATTGTAACAGCGCGCGCGCCTCCGCATCCCCTAGACACCACTTACTACACACACAATAGGCTTTTTTTCTCTGATTTTGAAAACTCGATCGACTTAAAATGCTTCCAAGATCGACGGGTTGGTGATTCCTGTAACTGTTTTACGGTCAATGACAAGAGTAGCCTACTAATCTAGCCTCTCACGAACTTAACCAGCACATTTATCCCCACATAGCAAAGCCATAACACAGCGAGGGAGAAGAATTAAGTTACATGAAACAATCCAACTACATATTTACACCACTGACAAGGGAAAAGTCACTACTCACGGTGTTTATGACTAGCTTCTTCTAGTTTCCTGCGGCTTCTCTTTCAAGGTAGTGACGAAACGCGCTCTGAAACGCTGTTTGTTCACGTTCGGCTACTGTAGAAACATGACGTCACAATATGGCGACCTTCATAGAAGGGGATTCCCGCGCCTATGTAGATATAAATGCCTCATTCTAAGGTAATAAAAACATTACGGTTTATTAAGTAAGTTCTTTATACACCACTGAACACATAGTTATGGATGTCATATTGCATTTCTGTTAATAGATACTCAAAAATGTTACACATTGCACCTTTAATGACCAGCACATTAGTTGACTAGAAAAAATAGCGAGGAGTATTTTGCTAAATATGTGCACTATATTACATATTTATTATATGTTTACTTGTCATTACATAATTGTTATTATAATGAAAACCACATATTTAATTTCTCTCTGTATGTTTACAGCATTATGTGAGATATATTTTTTCTTGAGAAAAATTAACATGCTGACTGTAGCCTACCCAATGTTTATCCAAATGAGTCAAATATTGAATTAAAATTTAAATCAAATCTAAGTTTAAATTTAATTGAATAATACAAACAGTAGCCTACCAGTCATTGTACCATGTAAACATTGTAACATGTTGTCACTAAACTTAATAAAATTCTGTTTAGTTACCATATGTTTTGAAAATCACAATTACACATTGTTATGCAAGTTGTTGTTTTTTTAGAAACCCACAATCCATCTGTTTCTCTTGAGCAATTAAAATATCGTGATAATAACATACACCGTGATAAAAGCTCAATCAATTAACCGCAGCATGAAAATTTGATACCGGCACATGCCTAGCGTGGTCTTTTAAGTTATTTCCGGTTTGATGCCCCATTTTGTAGTCATATTGTAGATTGTTCTCTATTTTTCCCCAGATGTGTCTTGTTCTCTAATTACCCCTTGTGTATTTAAACCCCAGTGTTTCCTGTGTTTATTTTCAGGCCTTGTCCATGTATGGAGGTATCTTCAGTTCTGTTCCTTGGTTTTTTGAGTTTATTTTGTACCTTTATCTTGATTTATTAAACACTGCATTTGGATCCAGCTCTCACCCACCACCTTGGGACTACAAACTGACAATGAGGCCAGTTAAGATGTTTTTTAAAGCATGCATTAAATTGATCAAAAGTGACAGTAAAGACATTTAGAATGTTACAAAAGATTTCTATTTCATATAAAAATGATGTTCTTTTAAACTTTCTATACATCAAAGAATCCTGAAAAATATGTATTTGGTAACGGTAGACTCCTTATTAGTTGCTGATGCAGTAATCATTACGAATGACTTAGTTCTTCATGAGTCATACATTAACTCATGATTATCTGTGCATGAGTTCATACATATTAGTGCAACATAAAGTGTTACAGAAATGTTTCTTGAGCAGCAAATCATCATATTAGTATGATTTTTGAAGGATCATGTGACACTGAAGACTGGAGTAATGATGCTGGAAATTCAGCTTTGACAGCACAGGAATAAACAAATAAATTCAATTAGAAAACAGTTATTTGAAACTGTAATATTATTTTACAAAATTACAGTTTTTACTGTGTTTTAAGAGACTTCTTAAGAGACTTCTTTCAAAAACTTCTTAAAAATGTACTAACCCCAGACATTTGACCCCAGGTATCTTGAATGGACTCACCTCTAGCCCCTGCTCCTTCATTATGAAACATTTATTTCTGGCCTTGGTGTTCAGTCTTTCAGTTGGTTGAGAACTCTTATTCATTTGGCCACATTTTTTTTTTTTAAAGCCTCTCTTCACCTGTTGCATTAACCACAAGCAGGCTTAATGACGCACTGAAGCAATAGTGAAGAGCTAATTGGTTTGAAAGGGTACTCTGATAATGACTGGTTATTTCTACTGCAGGCCAATTTAATTTCTACTTCCTTTGATCTTTTTGACCAATTTTTTTGATAGAACCAAATGACATAGTCAGTGGAACATTCAGTTTGATTGGTCTGAACAAATGAGAAGAGCCTGTATGCTGTCAGCATGATAAAAAAAAAACAGCACCAAATCAGAGTAATGCACATTAGTAGGTTCACTGATTAAAACTACAATAAATTGTATCAATTCAGTTGCAACTTTCATATTGAAATTTTTTTTGAGAAGGCTCAGCATCCTCTGACGGGCTGTCAGTGGCTGTATATGCATGAATGGGATGTGTGCATTAGCATTGTGAAAGCAGGCGATGCTCAGTAGCACCTGCCAATGCAGCTACGACAACAGCAAGCAAACAACGTTCAGCTAGCAAATCCAAGAGTGTCACTAGAACAAACAGATTCTCTGTGTCATTCCACGGATGCCCTTCCTCTCTGATGAATGCACCACATTAAACGGCCCCCTGAGGGAATGGGAATTACAGGTACCTTGCATCTGCATGCTGGCCTGCGAGTGCTTCTGAAATTAGCGTGTTAAACTGTGCCTACAACACGTGGGCAAAAACAAAAGAGGGAGAGGAACAACAGAAAGCCATAATTCCCACGTCTGGTCGATAGTTCTGTCTGGGCTGCGTCAATGACTGGCCATGTGACATTAGCTGCAGGGTAATAGAAACGATCTAGTGAAATGCATCGCCCCTCAACTTACCTGCCACATTCAGGTAGATGGATGGGCTTGTCTTGTTTTCTCCATTCTTCTCATTAACAGCTTGGACGTAGTACCTCCCGGCGTCCGCCGCAGCGGTGGCAAGCACCACTAGCTGGTTCTCCAATGTTATGGCTCTGTGGAGAGTAACAAAGTGAATGAAATACAGCTATGTTAAACCATTATTGACAATTAGTCTGGTACACTAACAAATTCCACTATCGCAATAGAGTGACAGCATTTTAATTAGTGCTAACTTATGCACATTGGGTTACATAAAACTAGCTTTGCCATGAACTCATTGCGCCATGGGTTTGACTGGGACACGTCTGGCCCTGAGCGTTTTCAATGCACCTGATCCCTCATTCTGACACAAGCTGAGAATCAATGAGCGGTAAGGGTCATTACAGACAGAAATACCGCTGTTGGTGGGAATAAACCTACAGGCTAGTATCTAAGTGAGGAAGCGGTTTGTTGAGACCTAGACTTGGGAAACGCTGGAAAAAGTGAAAAGGAACAGTTCACATAAAAAGAGCATAGAAGTCTCATAACGGTATTATAAAAATAGTTCAAATGACGTATCACACACACAAAAAAAAGAGCACCATCACCTTGAGCACCATCATATAAGAATGATTTCTGAAGGGTCCTCCGAGGAGAAAACACATATTCTTTTGATTTGAATCTTTTTAAAGCTGCAGTCCCTAGCTTTTTTGGGGGTTAAAAATGATCCAAAATACATATTTGAGAAAATACATAACCAGCCAGTGTTCAAAACTATCTGCTTGCCTTAGCTCGATTCACAACGGTAAGCTTGTAATAATGTTTTTAATTCCAGTGATACTGGTGGATTTCCGCGGGAGATTTGAGCGTGTCTTTGCGTCATTACGTCACATCTGTACACATAAAGAAGGAGTCTCGGCTAGTAGGCTATATTGCGTGTGAGGATGCTGGAGGTGGAGATTTATAGCCTTTTCTCACAGCACTTGATATAATTAAACTTATCAATTTGATGGCGTATCCAGAAAGGTTCAAACGACAATCACCAGTGACAACAGATTTACCCGCTGTAAAATGCAAAAGACTTCCTTCGGACTTCGGAGTGGCTACAGAAAAAAAAAGACTGCAAACGGACCCTTGTGAAAACAAGGAGACATATCGGAAGGACAGTACATGTAGTCACGCAATGCTTGCTTACGTTGTTAACATTAAAAATTTGAGAACAAAGTATAATTTGCACGGTTTTGCGTGATATGATAACTTATAAGCGATTGTTAGATTTAATCAACGCGATTTACTGCAATGTCAGAACCAGAACAAAAGTGGATGTTTCTTACTAGTTTAGATGACATTTTCCGGTGAAAGTTCTTAATATTGGTCATACTTCCAAAAAGAATAATCTGTGATTCTGAATGCCAGTATCCACATCGGCGCGGTGACTGACAGCCTCACACTCTCCTCAAACATTGTGTTCATCCGCACTGTGCCGTGTCGAGGGTGTTGAACTACAACTCACGTAAAGTTGATAATTCCGCGAATGACTGCAATTGCAGATTTCGAACAGAGATGGTGACAAAGAGGAAAAACGCCGGACTGCAGCTTTAAATAACCAATCATTTGATCCATTTCACCAAAACAGAAATATTTGTTCAATAAACAAATCAGACTGATTCGATTCTCAAGTTCGTCACAGTGGTAAAGATCTCTGTAGCAATGTTCAGGGAAGAAGGAGGCGGGAACCGGCGGACAATCAAATTAAAACTTTATTTAAATGAAATAAACACAATACCTGCCAGCAGTCCCTCACGGAACTGCTGGCTACCCAAAATAAAATATAACTACCTGCCAGCAGCCCCTCACGGACGACTGCTGGCTACCAAAATAAAATAAAACAAAACACAAACAAAAGCAGGCCTGTTCCTCTCTCGATCATCCACTCCGTCGCTCCTCCTTTATGCTTCCGCTCCTCCGTGAGAGATGCGAGACCGGTGTGCTTCACAGGTGCTGCTCATTAGCAATCGCACCACCGGCCTCGCGACGTTCTCTCACGTCCCTCGGCCGTCCTGCTCACCACATACCCCCATCACCCCTCACAGGCCGGGGGGTACACCCGGGCTGTGCCTACTCCCTCCCCCCGGCGGCGATCCCTGGGGGATATGGACCGACGAGCCGAGGGAAACGGAGACGGAAGCACGAGGAGCGACGGACACGAGAGAGGGGAGAGAGAAAAAAAAAAAAAAAATTGGTCCGGCTCCCACAACGCGCTGCCATCTTGTCCCTCACCAGCTGGGCGATCTCCTCCGTGGTGCCCGGCGGCGACGCTGGATGGTCCTCGTTGGACGCCTCGACGCTGCCCCGCCCCCGGTGGACGGCGACGGCTCCTCGGGTGCCTTGGGCAGACGGCAGGAGTCCCCCGCTCCCTGCTCCTCCCCTTCACTGGCCGATGGCAGCAGGCTCCGGCCCACGGCAAGCGGCGGTGACTCCTCCTCTCCCTCCCGGAAGGCAGCCGCCCCTCCATTCCCAGGCGGTCGGCGGCGAGCTCGGGCGTCCCACCGGCAACTCACCCCAGCGCCCCGCCTCGAGCGTCCATGGCCGCGAGTCCCCCGCTCCCTGCTCCTCCCCTCGGCAGCAATCTCCGGCCCACGGCGAGCGGCGGCGACTCGCGCACCATGCTTGATGGCACCGCGGATTCACCACAACGGCGAGGACCCTCGGACAGCGCGTTCCTCCCTCTTCCCGGGTTTCGGCACCAGTGTAGCAATGTTCAGGGAAGAAGGAGGCGGGAACCGGCGGACAATCAAATTAAAACTTTATTTAAATGAAATAAACACAATACCTGCCAGCAGTCCCTCACGGAACTGCTGGCTACCCAAAATAAAATATAACTACCTGCCAGCAGCCCCTCACGGACGACTGCTGGCTAAAAAAATAAAATAAAACAAAACACAAACAAAAGCAGGCCTGTTCCTCTCTCGATCATGCACTCCGTCGCTCCTCCTTTATGCTTCCGCTCCTCCGTGAGAGATGCGAGACCGGTGTGCTTCACAGGTGCTGCTCATTAGCAATCGCACCACCGGCCTCGCGACGTTCTCTCACGTCCCTCGGCCATCCTGCTCACCACAATCTCACTGGAGAGGAAATGTTTTAATATATTACAACATCAATTTTGGTCTTTTAAGATACTTTGATGGCTCTTTGCCCTCCTTGCCTCAGTAATTGTATGGAAAAACAACTGGCATTTTCTTTTAGATATAGTGTTCAACAGAAGAAAAAAAAATAAAGTTATACAGGCTGAGAATTTCATGAGGGTGAGTAAACGGTGACAAAATGTTAATTTTTTGAGTGAAGTATACCTTTAAGAAGGGTTTATCTGATTCAGCCACTTGTGGACTGATATCAGAGCTGCTGCTATTGCGCTAATGATTAATCAGAACTCGTCACACTTCATCCATCAATCCAAAGTTTGCAGGAAAGACACTTAGTGGCAGATGTGTATCACTGTCAATTAATTCAGGTACCAGTTTCACTGTGCCTCTTTAAGGCAAAATTACCATCTCAAACTGGCACTGAGCCATGGAGAACATGCCGCTTTGATAATCCACGACTCGTAGGCTGGATGGAATTGTTTTCTTTTTATTTCCGCAGATGAAAGCAGGCATGGATTGCATATCTTCAGCCCTGACTCCTACTCCTCATGCATAGTCTTTCCCCTCCCTCGTTTTTTGATTAATTGATGACATCCTCAATTACACATCACTGCTGTCTAAGAGACTTTCTGCTCAGGCGTGACCACCACGAAGAAGCCCTTGAGAGGCTGAGCACGACTCGGGATGCTTTGAAACTTATGATTAGTTTTTCAGCTCCGCGGGACCTGTAGCGTCTTCCTACACGCCGCGAGTACAAGCGCCACAGTCATTACCTATTTCCAAGTCAGATCCCTACAAAAGATCTTCAAGTCTCAGAGACATTTTCAAGTAGACAAATAAATAAATGAATAAATACAGCAGAAGTAGGAACAAGAGAGCTGTCTGCGCTTCCACGGCGAACAATATTGACGTGTAATTAGAGCGAGCTTTGTTTCAGCTTGATTCTTTTTTTGCTGTTTCATGATTAAGTGCAGATTAGCATAAAGAGATCCATCAAAAGTCCACGGATGCTTGGGTGGGGAGGGGGTTCGCGAGGGATGGAGATTGGCGGCCGCTGATGAGGATGCATTACATCGCTGTCTGCACCCTGACACCTGGCTGCGGATCCGGGCTGGTCTGCATCTGGGAAATAAAGGCACCCTTCACAGATGTCAGCGGCGGCTTTAAAAGGTCAGAGCGGACGCCTTGATGGACTTTTAATTATTAAATATGCATAGACTGAAATGGCTTGGCAAGCATCAGAGGCTCCGAACTGATGTGTACATAAACAGCTCACCTTCATGATGATTTAAGGGCCTAATAGAAGCAAGTGTGATCCGGCGTAACACTGCCAGAGGAGGTTTGTAAAACACGAGAGAGCGGGGCCTGAGCGCTTACCTGGGTTATGCCGCGAGCGGAATCGATGGAACCTGTGTATAAAGTGATTTTATGATCAGTCCTGCTAGTTTGGATTCCATTACAATTGTCTAGATGAATGGCCCTTGCTCGTGGTTTGGTAAACAAAGCACAGCAGGAAAGATAATGGGAATGCTTGTTTCTGATCCCTGAGGACTCTTTGATATCAGCCCACAACGTATTAAGATGCAGGTTGGGAGCCACGTGAAATGTTAATCCACTTAGAAAAGGTGCCAGGAGCCCCAGGTAATCTAAATATTCAAAAAGGACGACCATTTCGATTTGTTGGGAAAAGGCTACACGCTTGGCAGGCTAAAAAGCAACCATTTAACCGGCCAGCCATTTCCAATACAAAACAATCAAATCTAAAGATCAATTTGCTGAAATACGCTCAGGCAATCACTTTTTATCATCTCTGTTTTGAAAACTGAAGGGAAAATGGCTTTTCTGGGGGGGGAAAAAAGTCATTGGCATAATTGAAGACGAATTACTCTCCGGAGATTTTTTTCATATTGTTTACCTGCCATGTAAGTGGGACGTGGCTGCGCACACATTCGCTAGCATCTGAAATGTTAAACAATGTGCGCATGTCGGTAAGGGTTCAGAACCTAATTCTCTCAGGCACTGGACAGACCACTAGAGAGATATTACCATTAATCAACATGGCAAGAACAGGCTTTCAGAAAGATGGTTTAGAGAATATTTGTTTTCATTTGCTGCCATAAATTACGCCCTCAAAATAGGCTTACCAGTCTGAGATGTATGACAAAGTAATTAAAATGTCAGCAACTCATATTGTGCTCCGGGAGCCCAGCTGTGTGGATCTGACATTACGTTTTGATTTATGATGCTCTCAGGCCTCGGAAAACTTTCTCCCACCCACATCTGAGGACAGAAAAGCTTACCGCATTGACGCCAAGGGAGCAAGCAGAGAGACAGAAGCATCGCTGCCCTGAGGCATCGTGACCCGGAATTATGTTGGAATCATAGAATACGTTGTCTGTGTGGTGTTTGCCTCTAAGTGATGCCGCAAAAGAAGAGATCAAAGTCTATCTGAAAGTAAAAAATGAAGCGAAACTATCGTGCCAGGAAATATGCTGTGGGTCTGGGTAAAAAGACAAGTACAAGTAGTTTATGTGAGACTATAAACAGTAAAAGAACTTAGGAAAGTAGCTTTAGGGCCATATAGGAGGCCATAGAGAGTGACACTGTCTGCTTTTCCCATTCAGCCCCCGGATCAAATAAATAAATGCTCAAAGTGAATGAAATCAGATCATGGCAGTTTTCTTGTTTCAGGCTCAAACGCCTAAGGTGGTCTGCAGACATGTGTCAAGCCTTTCCCCCCATACTGGAGACACGGGTGTCTCAGAAACGCATACAAAGTACAGATGAAGCACAGCCTCTCTGAAAGCTGCTGAACCAGAAGCCCAGACCTCCCTGTGTGTTCTCTATGGACTTTAAGCCAAACTATAAGAGAGAACATCCCCAAATCTCAATGTCCCTTTAACCAGACCCCTCACAGCTCAACAGAACAGAAAAGACTTTCTGTCCCAGCCCTCTCGGGGCTGAACGCTAAAGTTTTTTTTCTACTGGCCCGATTGGGGGATTAATCCTTATTAAAGTTACAAAAGGTATGTGAGTCATTTCTTTGTCTTTTGATGTTTGATTAAGATTAACAACACAGACAGCTGCAGGAATAGGCTGCTATCACTTTAAGACTGAGTGCACAGATATACATGGATTTTCTTTCTTAACTGTTTACATTCACTTAAGACATAACCGAATATGTTTACTAGGATACTCTCCAAGAACGGTGTTTTGATATAATGTGCTGTCTGTGTGCGCACTTCGGATGTGTGTACACACAAAACTTCTCACAGCATGCGAGTACTGAAAATAGTTCTCTTTCACATCTTTTTGTGCTTTAAAGGTGCTGTATGTAACTTTTTCACTCTTCTAAAGCATAAAAATACCATAATATGTTTGCATATATTGAGGAAACATGTGAAGTTCACATACTCGTTTCTCTGAAAAACACTTCTACAGCCAGTTATTTTACTTTGAAATGTGTGTTTTTTTATTGTCCATTGCACTCGTTCCTCTTGCGTGTGCTCAAACTGGCAAACCGTGTGAGCACCGTTCAGTCTGAGGAGCAGGTGGCGAGAGAAATGACGACCTCCTTTTGAATTGAACTGCAGTACCTATTTCGACCACTAGTTGCCATTCTTACAGACTGCACCTTTAATGTTTAAATTGACAAAGCTTAAAAACAAGTGCAAATGATAAACTCTCATGACGATGCAGCACTGGTCCAATCGAGACTGTGACAGTTTCGTCAACTGTCCCTAGCTTGTTTCACGCTGGCCCCGGGAAGTCTTTATTGTCGAGCCCTGATTGTGCTCCCTACCAACTCTTACAGAAAGAGTTCAGTGTGAAAATATAAATAGACAATGAACAATATTAGAATAGAGACGTGAGGAGAAGACAAGTTTAGACGATACAAGGTGTGAAGAGAAGAGACAAGATGAGATGAGACATGAAGAAACAAGCAAAAACATGAAGAGAAAAATAGAGAAAAAAGGAGGTGGGGAGAAGATTGAGATGGAGGAGAGGAGAGGAGAGGAGAGGAGAGGAGAGGAGAGGAGAGGAGAGGAGAGGAGAGGAGAGGAGAGGAGAGGAGAGGAGAGGAGAGGAGAGGAGAGGAGAGGAGAGGAGAGGAGAGGAGAGGAGAGGAAAAGGTGATAAGTAATATCGAGGAGATGTGAAGACAAGACGGGAAAAGAAAAAGAGTGGACAAAACAAGAGGAGATGAGAAGAGGAAATGAGAAGAGACAGGAAGAAATGAGAAGAGAAGAGATGAGGCATGATGGAGGGGATGAGATAGATGAGATGAGAAGACAAGAGATGAGACATCAAGAGACAAGACCAGAAGCCCATTGATGGTTTGTTCTCCTCTCTCTCCTGCATTGTTATGTATCACAGCACACTGAGGCTCTTTCACACAAACACGGTGGAGCTGCGCTGGAGCTCAGATGATCAATGGTGTGAATTCAATGACAGCAGAAAATCTCTCTGCCAAACCATATCCAGGCCACAGTTCTAGAGTCTGCTTTCTTAATACCCATTAAAAGCAGCAGTCCTCTGCAGTCTCCTCCCTGTGATGAATGTGCTGGCCATTTTAGGCTGAGATGTACAAGTGAAGATAAGCCTGCTGCCTCATCCGTCCCTCAGCCCAGCTCAACCCCATGACCACGAGAACCATGACTAATGGCCTTTCAGAACCCAAACTCAACCATCCCTGCTGGTCCAGTGGACTAGAGTTGGGCGAAATTTAGAATGGTCAAATGTGCTCTATTTCAGTTCTTGAGTTGGAATTCGAATGGAATTCTATCAATCAATTTCTTTCTGAATGGCACTCAAACCTGTAGTGTGTTATTGGCATTCATGACAATTAAACAAAACTTCGAATCTGCACCAAAACCCTGCTGTTAAAGCAACACGAGTGTGGGTTATATTGAGAAGGTAATATTTCTGAACCAGCATCTGTAACAGACTGTTTAAGATGCAAAGCTTGAATGTTTTTGGCAGAAACACATTCACATAGGTAATATTTCTGAACCAGCATGTGTAACAGAGACTGTTTAAGACGCAAAGCTTGAATGTTTTTGTCAAAAACACATCCACGCTTACAAAATCTGTCTTTAAGCGATGTTTTACATGACTGTGTTTTTGTTTCATGGTGGAAACTTATCTTGTTTGCTTCTCCAGACATCCCTGCTAGGCCAATTTTCCAACTTCTAGAACCTATCATAATGTCTGTCTAAAGTCAGGTGCACACTCTGCGATTTATAATAATCCTTAACGATGGTTGCTTATCAGACTGTACAAACATGATCATCGCTGTAAGCCATGTCACACTGTAAGATCTTAGTTGTCATTAATCTCAGACGACCAAATTGTGGCCAAAATTGCACAGTGTGCCCCCGGCTTTAATAAAAGCAACCATTCCCACAGCTGCAATAATTAAAAAAAACCTGTTAATTATGAATTAAAATGTAACATGTGTTATGGTGCGTTCACACAAGACGCGAATAGAGCGTCTGGCGCGAGTGATTTCAATGTTGTCAATGCAAAGACGCGTTACGCGCGTAAAAAATTCATGGGGCGCGAATGAGGCGTAGAGCGTGGCGCGGTAGATGCGAATACCCCTCGTTCAATGCCTGGTGTGGTTCTAATGCTCAACAAAGCAAATATCATATAAAAACTTGATTTCAATATATGAGACATATTCATTTTGTATTGAATGCTATTTTTTCCGTATCTAATCTAGATTATATGAAACAACAAGAACCAACATAAAGACAACCAACATACTTTAGTGCATAAGAACATAATTTGTGTCTGGACAGTGTTGTGTGAGAGAAAAAAAAAAATCACAGGACAGGTTATACTTTTGGAGGCTGGCTCAATTTATCATCAAAACAAAAACAAAATGGCAGATTAGTTGAGTGAGGGCGAGGGTGATCCTCGCTCCGATGCGGGACAACAGGTCATCAAGCTGGGTGCGGGACAGGCGGAAGTACCGCTGACAGCGGCCGTCATCCAGGCGCAGCTCCTGCTGGAGCAAATGGTGAAACTCGCCAAACTGGGTTCGCCTCCGAAGGGTCCGGTGGACCCAAATACAGCGACGATGATCCCTACACCGCTGTTCTGCTCTCCAGAGCAAATACAGAGCAGTGACTCTCTCGATGAATGCTCGATCATCATCTTGTAAAAAAGATGGCCACCAACTTATCATCATTTACAGGCCTCCAAAATACTCTCCAGCCTTGGCTGAGGACTTTACAGAACTGTTATCAACAATTTCCTCAGAGTTTGACTGCTTTGCTATTGCTGGGGATTTTAATATTCACATAGATAATGCAGAAACCAATACGGCAAAAGAAATCATAACTGTTTTAAATACTTTTGATCTGATTCAACATGTACACGGACCCACACACAATCGTGGACACACTCTAGATTTACTTATCAGCAAGGGTCTAAACATTTCATCGATTGTTATTAAGGACGTACCACTGTCTGATCATTTCTGTATTTTCTTTGATATATTGATCTCTCCTACTATTGAAGCTAGATCTGTGTCTGTCAAGAAGAGATGCTTAAATGAGAACACATGTACTATTTATGAAGGCTATATCTTTAACACCAAGCATATCTGCGGGCTCTGTTGATTCTATCCTTGAGTCCTTTAACTCTAAAGTACAGAGTGTAATTGATGATATTGCTCCTGTGAAAGTCAGGAAGAAGAGCGGTAGACAAAAAGCACCTTGGAGAAACTCAACAGCAGTGCAAAATATGACCATGCAGAAAAGCTGAGCGCATGTGGCGGAATACAAAACTTGTAGTCCATTATAATATCTATAAAGACAGCTTTCATGCTTTCAATGTGGAACTAGGCAAAGCTAGACAGACTTTCTTCTCAAATATTATTGTGGCGAGCAGAACGAGGCTGAGGGCCGTGAGAGAGCGGCACGAGGCCGGTGGCGTGATTACTGATGAGTGACGCACCGGTCTCGTATCTCTCATGGAGGACCGGAAGCAGGCCTGAACTTATGTTGTGTTTTGTTTCTGTTTTGTGTGGCCAGCAGTCGTCCGTGAGGGGCTGCTGGCTTATACTTTTATTTTGTTGTTGACTTATTTTATTATTAAAGTCTTTGAATGTTCGCCGGTTCCCGCCTCCTTCTTCCCACAACAACGAACCTTGTTACAATTATAAACAGAAAAATAAATAACACACACACACTCTTTTTGCTACTGTAGAGAGTCTAACAATCCCCCAAGCCAGTGAAATACTCTAAGACAGCAAATGCAGTGAGTTTGCTTCCTTCTTCTCTGAGAAAATCAATAATATCAGAAAGGCGATCAGCATATCCTCGTGTGGCTCTGAGGTAAGACAGATCAGTCAACATCCTCAGAAAGTTACTATGTCTGATTTTGAAGAAATTAAAGGTCCCCTGACATGACATTTTCACTTTCTGAGGTTTTTTTTAACATTAATATGAGTTCCCCTAGCCTGTATATGGTCCCCCAGTGGCTAGAAATTTCAATCGGTGTAAACCGAGCTTTGGCTATCTTTGTCTGCCTTTGAGAAAATGAAAGCTCAGACGGGCTGATCTTGAATCTCCTCCGTATGACGTCATACGGAGGAAAGGTTACCTCCCCTTTCTCTGGTTTGCCCTCCTAGAGAATTTGGCTCGCCCATGAGAAAATGAGCTAGGAAGTACGAACGCGCATGTGCGATTTGAGATTTTCCTCGATAGATATCATGGCTTGCAAACGAGCGAAGCATGGCAGTTGATCAGTATTCGGATGTACAAATGAACACAAAAGTATTTTTGAGTTCCTTCATCCGAGCCTCTGAAGAAACAATGGGTTAATTTTATTTTCTCTAGAAATGCGCCGACACAACTTCCCAAAGTTTTGTATGGTCCAAACATTTCACCGATGACTGTTTCCTCAACTTGGGCCAATACAGAGCTGGCCTCGATGAACGTCTGAAAACAAATCGATCGAGCTACCAAGCAACAATTTCTGATGTGTAATTGTTCAAGTTCAGACAGGTAAACTTTCTCTCAAAATGGTTCAATACTGTTTATGCATCAGTAAGTCAAGCCAGTGACTAAAATATCAACTTCACAATTTAAATAAGATTATTATTTCATCCTACTAAAAGAAACTAATGTGAACAAATTATACAGAAAGCGATCAAAGAACAATCTTTCCACACAGCGCGAGTTTATCTGTTATGAAATCAATGACGCACGTTACACTGCACAACGAAGCTCTTACTGTATGAACATCATGGTGTTTGCATTGCTGAAACAGAGAGAGTGCAGAAACTGCTTTGCAATGATAAGATCTTCATGCTCGCGATCAACAGACTTTCATCTGCTTGCTCAATGCTCATCACGGCAACATTTTATGTGATGGGAATAGATCTGAATACTTTAAAAACTTCTCACGATTCGTTAATCTCTATAGCTGTAATAGTAAAAACGTATAATAGCTGTAGTAAAAGTATTCGGGAGAGAGTTTCACATGTAATATGTAGCTATTTCATATGCAAGCATGTCAGCCAATCACAGCAGTGGCTGGCTACACTGAATCCCACAGCAGACACACCCCTTCAAACAGAGCGTTCAAATCAGAGGCTAAAATCAGGCTAGGAAAAATGCCTTTTATTTCTAAATAATGACTATTTTTTATCTAAAAAACATACTAACATTATAAGGGCAACCCAGGAAACATTATAAAATAATAAAATAACCCCATGTCAGGAGACCTTTAATGGTAAAATTTTGGAAGAAACAGTGCAGCACCTTAAAACATCAATCTGTGCTCTTGACACACTCCACACCTCCTTTTTCAAAAGTGTGTTAAACTGCTTAGAAGCAGATCTCCTAAAAGTTGTAAACTCCTCACTTCTCTCTGGGACTTTTCCAAAGTCCCTTAAAACTGCAGTTATCAAGCCTCTCCTGAAAAAGAGCAATCTGGATTGACTTGCGTTTTGCTGGATTTTCTTCACAGAGTAGCAAAATAGACTTAAATTACTCCATTTACGGTCATACAGAAAAAAAATATATGAAAAAAGAATCTGTGAGATGTCTACTTGTGTCCACTTACAATCAAAACAAAACATTGTGCTTTTGTAAAATAAAGAAAATAAACAGGGTTTCTGCCTCTCCGTCTCGGTGAACTTTTTTTTCTTGAGCACGTCTATAAACTGAAACAAAACTCAGCGAATACTAGTCACCCAGGCATGAACAATATATCTTTATAATCATTTAACCCTTTAAGTACCCTCCCCCCCTCCCTCCCTCCTGCAAAAAAAAAAAATCAAAGCCAAAAATCTCAACAAGTTGTATTTCAAATTTTAGGTTGACATCTCAAAAAATGAGCTTTCAGTAAAATTTTGTTTGGGCGCAATACCAAACGTTTTCACTAGGTCACAACCAGACTCCACTACTGCCCATATAAGGGCGCCTCCATTTCCATATGTGGTTTGAGTGATCTGAACCATTATTTCCACAATTTTCATACAATTTATGAAGTAGACATCCAATTCAGAAGTAGTATGAGAAGTTTGGCAGATTTTGATATGAATTCAACCTCTAAGAAACAAAAAAAGAACACGTATGTGCGTTAAAACTCACTGCCACATCACAAATGGTGAATCTATTATTTTTTTCTTTATATTTATCTTTTGAACTCTTGGCATGAAAACACACTGAGGTTTCTACCCTTCTTTCATGATTTTTCATGTTCATTGCTATTTCAAAATAAAGGTCTGAACACGCCTTAGGAGTAAAATCAAAACCAAATATGGAAACTAAAGATTGTAAGCTTTCAAATGATATATAGTTTGTCAAGATTAGTTTAGGTTTAGTATAGGATATTACTGTTTTAAAAATGTAATGGCTTTGGGCCCACCGGTGGGCCGGTGACACTAGTGTGTACTTTTAAATGATCTGATTCAAAACGAAAACAAATATTCTCTGTTTAAGTAATTTGTATAAAACCAACAAGATGTCCAGTTTCTCAAAGCCTTGCTCATTAGTTTTAATGTGACCACGCCCACGCACGCAAAAGAGATTGATAGAAAAACAAAGCATCAAACTTCATCAGTCCTCTGCTTTTCGTCGAATTTGGAAGACACGCTGTGAGCTTCCATTGGATTTACCTCAGAAGAAGAAGAATGCGATTTGAAGACAAGAAAGATGTAAGGTAAGAAATGTATTATGAATTATATTAGTTAGTGTTATTGTTGCATAAACTTCACATTTCAGTTGAACTGTTGCTAGACTAATGTATGAAATCGACGGAAACATGTTGAAATATGAACTATAGACAGGCAGGCTACCTTTCAAAGCAAAATTTATATACATGTACGAGACGAGGATGTTTTTATGTTCAATAATAAAACACAGCATGATATAAAAGTAGGCTAGTATCAGTGTTTACTCTAATATGGTTAATATTATAATGTTTAGAACTGTGTTTACTGTTAAATACTGTGTTTGTAACGAATGGAAACATTTGAAGTAACATATCCATATATTTTTCTCTAGTGTAGTGTACTGAAGTGTTCCTTTTTAACGATTTATAGGCCGCATCCTATAGGCTATATTGTTATTATTAATTTATGCAGCCCTACACGTATATGCCTACAAGGCACGACAAATCTGGTGTTCATTTTATATATATAGTAATTTTTAAATTGCAATTTTAACAAGAAAAATCTAAAATATATTCCCAAAATCGTGCAGCCCTATAGTTTCTCCTGATATCAGGATGTTCACAGGTGTTGTTGTTCACAGGAGACTCTGTATATGAACATGGTAAAGTGAAAAATCAAACACCTTGGAAATGACAGGTATGTACGTTTCAGGAATGTGTTCAATAATGTGCTTTTTTTCTCATTTGTTGAGTATTTTTGGATTATGTTGTGTTGAAAATAAATCCAAACAATCAAAAAGCCATTCTTTTTTTAAGTGTCTCCTCATTCTTTGTGCAAGGTTTCTCATAATGATAGGGCCTGATAGCACCTGATAGGGCCATTATGGGAGGGACTTTGCCTTTCTCAGGTGTGAAACACATCAATATTCATGATGATTCATGCCCTCCTCGCATAAAGCTTTCTTACATAAAACATGTCTTACAAATTTTAAATCAATATATCGTTTTATCTGAATGAGTACGCAGGATGATTTTCACATAGTTTTGAAGCAAATATTCTAGGCTACGTGATACAATTTTCAAAAGTCTTCTGAAGAAATAATCAGTATGGTTTCATGACCTTATTTCAGTGACAATTTTCTTTTTTCAGAAACCACGCATAAACGTCATTATCTCAAAAAGCTTTTACATACATGCTGCTGATATATTATTGTAGCAGAGTTTGTGCTGAATACAGTGTAATCAGACTTTAGTCATGAAAATGTCACAAGTAACAGAAATAAGCACAAATGTCAGCGCATGTCAGAACACCTCCAGGGCCCAGAAAACACCTCAGACCCCAGAGGGTTAAACAAACCGACTGTCTTATGGTCTTTTTAGGAAGGCCAGTGAGGAGTCCATTACAATAATCCACCCTGCTGGTGATGAAAGCATGCAGAAGTTTTTCTTAGTCTTATGGCCTTCCTAAAAAGACCGTAAGACAGTTGCAGCTCATACAAAACGCTGCTGTCAGGATTCTGAGCAGAACCAGAAGATATGAACATATCACACCAGTCCTCAGGTCTTTACACTGGCTCCCAGTTACATTTAGGATTGATTTTAAAGTATTATTACTGGTATATAAATCACTCAATGGCCTAGGACCTCAATACATTGCAGATATGCTCACTAAATATAAACCTAACAGATCACTCAGATCACTAGGATCACATCAGCTAGAAATACCAAGGGTTCACTCTAAGCATGGAGAGTCTGCTTTTAGCTACTATGCCAGCCGCAGCTGGAACCAGCTTCCAGAGGAGATCAGATGTGCTCCTAGTCACATTCAAATCCAGTCGGACTGAGTACTGAGTCCGACTGATTACACTATTTAATTTCGCATCCTCCTTTTTATTCTAAACTGAACTCAAATGGCACTGAGAATTGGGTAAGAGAGATGAAACCATGCTGATGGCCTGGGTCTGTGTTGGAGTAGAGGTTCTGTGGGGTACGGACTGGATCGATTCCATTCCTAGAGCTTCCGAACAAATGGGTTTTTGGGGTCCGGACTGATGGGGCAGTGAACCCGAGGTTACCACGCGAGTCAGTCCTAGAGCTCCTTGCTTTTCTGAGACGCCCAATAGATATTTTGGGCGCGTCGAAAAAACACCAGACACAGTTTAATCACCATGGGAAAATCTCAGAGTAAAACTGGGAGTTCTGAAAAATATGATACACCGGTGTTTTGCCAGATGAGAAGTTTATCTATGTATCATCTTTTTACTCTTTTAATTAATTTGATAACTGTATCATAATATCTCTTTTAATTTCTTTTATAACTATTCTAATTTTCCTTGCTTTTATTTTTTTGTGATTATTTTAATTCCTTTCTGTAAAGCACTTTGAATTGCCATAGTGTATGAATTGTGCTATATAAATAAACTTGCCTTGCCTTAATCATCATCTGAGGCGAGCCAAGCTGGTCAGCAGGGCTGAAGGATCTCCTTTGGTTTCCTTCAATAAAATATTCAGGTTCACATCAATACAGACAATCAAATATAAACGAGTCTGAAGGGATATTTCCGTCAGGTTCAGAGAATGGTGAAAAGAAGTCCAAACAAGATAGTTTCTCACTTTAAATATTAAAGACTGTGGTAATGTTACAGGGCAAAGCTCTCGACGAAACTCCAACCTCTTCAACTCTGCATCTAAAAAAGTTCTGCTTAAAATACCATTCGACGAAGCAACTGAACGCATTGCATACACAACTTTCAAGTCACATCAGATGGGTTTTCTTTGCCTCTTGCAGTACCAAACAAACTAGACCACATAACTCTAGGGTTTGAACTATCTCCAGGAAGCCAACTTTTAATGCATTTGCTTTTTATTCCACCCCTATAAATATGAAATAAATAGCCTCCTTTACTAGATCAAAAACAGCCAAGTCTTTTTCATTATCTGCATTGCATACCTTCAGGGTGAGGGTTACCAAACACCTCAGTGGAGGAGAAGGGAGAATAGAACAATGAGAGATAAATAAACACTGCTGTACCCATGTGGGCCTTCACTTCCTTTCATTCTCTTTGTTCCAAGCTTTTCTTCTAAATAATAGAGCCCTGGCATGTACCGGGGGCTCGACAGTACCAAACGCAAGATTAAACCGATTGTTACCTTTGTGCCAAGAGATGGAGAGAGAATAAATAAATGAACAAATACAGTTTGGGAGAACTCAAGTCAGGACACGACAGGTGAAGTTTTGTTGGATCATTCAGTAGAACTTGAGGAAATGAAAGGATCCTTTAGCTCCTGGAGAGCCACGCCAGATATGGTCTTACTATTGGGGGATACGAGGGTCCATGGCCCTACCATTGGAGAAAACGTAAAGGCTAACTTGGATCACGTGTGCCTTGATAAGCAATCACGTTACAGCCTTGACGTTATTGAATTTCGTTCAGAGTTGCACGACAGTCTATCACTGTTTGCGGATACCACAGAAATGAATGAGAAGTGCCGTAAACTGAATCATACCCTTCGAGTTTGTGTAAGAAAAATATCCATATTTAAAACTTTATCTACTAAAATAACTAGCTTCCGGCAGACGGCCGTACACAAGTCGACTTAGGCCAAAAGAGTAACAATTGACGCATGTATGATGTAGGAGTAGTGTAAGCTCTGACGCCTCTTGCGGTTCAAACAAACAGGGCTGGACAACCGCGTTCGTCATTACGTTGTACGTCAAGTTCAAGGGTTGCTCTATTGGCGTAAGTTGACTTGCGTACGGCTGTCTGCCGGAAGCTAGTTATTTTATGTGTAACACTATATTCGGTCTGGGCATTCAGTCTTAAAGTGACAGTAGCCTAATATTCTGTCTGTGTCATTAATGTTAATCAAACATTGGACAAAGAACAAAATAACTTTAATAAGGATTCATCTAAATTTAATGTATACTGAAGACTATGCAGTGTTTTTTGTTACATTTGATTACTTTATTCAATTTCTGTAACTGAAAACTACTGTTAGGTTTCACTGTAGGTCAAGTGAAAATGACAGCATGACTAATCTAATACATCCAGATTACATTCATACTACACACATTCATACTATACAAAACAGTTTTTAAACAGTCACAAAGTAAGTACTTATTCAAAAGAAGTGAATGAATGCTCTGCATGATCAGACCAAATCATTTAAATTTCTAGGGCAAAACATAAATGTTTTTTAAATCTTAGTTAAATATTAAAGATAGACCCTTGGTTTGTGTTTTAATCTTTTAATGTAATAATTATTTATAATTCATGGAGATTGGAGTTATTTAATTACATGAATTACATTATTCATTATTGCCTATAGGCCAATTCTGCAGAATCACTCCATCTGAATTCATAGTTTCTTGGATATAAAATGATCATCATTATTGTTATAACTAAACCTTTAAAATACAT
Organism: Rhinichthys klamathensis goyatoka; assembly: GCF_029890125.1. NCBI lineage: Eukaryota > Metazoa > Chordata > Actinopteri > Cypriniformes > Leuciscidae > Rhinichthys > Rhinichthys klamathensis. The sequence continues at coordinate 1,601,091 of NW_026606712.1, forward strand.
ACATTCACACAGATCATTGATTTTACAAAAATCTTCTTAAAAAAATAAATAATTAAAAATCTGTCTTGTCCCAGACAGTAGTGGGGCAGGATGCCCCCCCTTGATAATTTCACATTTTGTGCTTTAACAGCTAAATTAGCAAATACATTATTATATACAATATTTATTTAGTAGTATTTTGGATTATGCATTATTTTTATATACATGCAAATTTCCTCTCTTAATATGTTACAATTTTGCAGTAAATGCACACTTCTTTTCTTAAAGGTGCAGTATGTAATATTGAAATGTGCACTCCAGTCCAAATTCAAAATATTGGATAAAGTTGTTTCCTTCACCCCCTCCTCCTCAGACTCGACGCTCACACGGGTTGCCAGATTGAGGTCATGCAACAGGAACGATGAAAAGCGATTAGCCTTACACTGTAAGTTGATCAGCTAATGTATACGTTTGCAATGTTTTTTTTTTTATTGCTGAGGCGTTTTAGTTTTAGTTCAGGTAGAATCTGCGATTTTCTGACCCAGTTCGTTTGCTGGCTTCAATAGCTGCAATACACTGTTTTCCACCACCTGGCAACCCAATGTGTTGAAATACTATGAGGGGGATCACACAGACCAAAACAAAAACAGATATTCCGACACAGAAAGCACATTTCAAAGTAGAATAACTGTCTGAAGCATTACCACAAGTATAAGGTAATTTTATGCTTCAGTACAGTCAATTTTTTTTTTTACATACAACACCTTTAAGGAGGGAATCTTTACTAGAAGCTTCTAGTCAGGTATTTTGGAGCAGGTTGGAGTGTAACTCTGCAGGAAGGAGGTCATCCTCTATTATGAACAGCCGGATCAGACATCTTTACTGTGGCTCAACTGGTTGAGCGAGGAACGCCAATGTCATGGGTTCAATTCCTAGGGAACGCATGGCCTGAAAATTAATGCATTTTTGTTAAATGTGGACTAGAACAAAAGCATCACTCTCTTTCATACAAACACACTGGAAAAGACCTGCAGCTTCCACTGCAATAACACACATGCAAACACCTCCTGTATAATCACTCATACATCTTTCTTTCTGCTCTGCAGAGCCTGTGGTGCACCGTTACAGCTACAATCTATGACATATAATCTAGTCCTGGAGGAAAAACTCTCTCGCAAAGTTTAGAAGTTCACGGAGAAAGCAGCTATCAAAGCTTCTTTATAGTTGTGAGGGAAGGGACGGGCCCGTCTTCTACCTTAGATGGCTGAAGTGAGTATTACTGTCAATCAAACTAAACGGACCAAAAAAAAAGTCCTTGTGAATGCAAAAAGTATCCATCTTCTGATGTGATCTGATCTTGTTTTCTTTGCTCAACTTCATTTTAGGGCATCTCTGCAACGCCATGGACAGGCTGTGATCGGGACAGCCGTGACTTCAGGTCCTGAGACTGTCAGCTAGCTTTGGGATGCAGTCAGAGTGACAGTAGTACAAAGACAGAGAGGCATCTTTGTTGTGTCAGAGTTCGCAACAACACTGTGACTAAATAATGAGACGAGACGTGTCTCATCAGAAATGTTGTGAGACTTTGAACAAGAATAAAAGATTGTATGCACTGCACTATTCTCTTTGATAAACAAGGTTTTGGAGTGCTTGCCCTCTGGACTCCCGATGCCACTTTTGTTGTCTGTGGGTGCTATATGTGGATCCCAGCAGCCTGAACCATGTCAACCAGCTCTGTTTTACTAGTCCTCAACAAGTTCTGAAGAAGGAAGCTAAAGAAACCAGCGCAAGGACAATTATAATGCTGTAATACCCTGCAAGATTAAGTACATTTCACCGCTGTGAGTTTTCTAAAGCAGATAGGTTGTCCTCTAGAATGACACATAAGAAGAACTGGAAAAAGTTGTTTTATGAAATTCACACAACTAAGAAATAAAATACCAATAAAGATACGTACACTGATACAAGATACTTACACTTACACAAAAAAGCACAAAGAAACAGCAAGTAACAAACACAATACATTTCAATGAATTAAACATGCAATTTTGGAAGTAGAATGACTCAAATCGTAATATTCTTGTAAAACATTTTTTGAAAAATCTTTTTTTAGGATGTAAAAGGATGTAAAACACCAGTATATTGATACACAAATAAATGCATATATTCAGCATCAGTAAACTAAGTGCTTTTATAGCCTAATAAATTCTAAATTCTAATAAAGTTATAATTTGTTTCTTTGTTATATTTCTTGCATTTTATCTCTTTAATTGAATAATTACTTGTAATTATTAATTAATAAATACTTTCAGACTATGTCCCATTGTTTTAATTTGATTGATTTTATTTTTTTAATATAGTCAATTCAAATTTGCAAGATATAATTATATTTCATTATTTAAAGGGTATTCTGACGGCCACAACAATACTAATTAAGGAGAGGTTAATCAAGAAAGACAAGCATGAAAGATAAAAAATAATAATGTTTACCCATTTTAGTGAATTTTTTCAAATTTTAAGTTTTCAAAATACATACTGGTTGATTTTTTAAAACAATAAACAAGAAAACAGGTGGTCGGCTGTAACACAATTAATATTTTTGAAGCCTCATTCGCTTGGAGTCACCCACTGCGTATTGTTTTCGTTAAGGGAATAAATGAGGTTGCCAGGCAACCAGGTTTACTGGCAGGTCCCAGCCAGCTCCTTGAGTAACCCAGCAGTCTGTGTGGGTCGCAATGATGCGCGCCCGTCTGCTCTGGGGTTTCAAGTGCTATCTGACATTTCAAAGACTTTCAGCGTAATTCATTATGGATGACTTCCAAGCCTGATTAAAATGATTTGCTTGATGATAATTTAACCTATTGAATTTCCAGCTGAGAGACTTGACAAGACTTTGGAACAGAATAAAAAATAAAATAAAATAAACAGTACATGAACTTTTAAATGCAAAATGTGAAAAGACGGCTATATAGCCAACTCAATCTTGAAGTATTCCCCTTTTCCCTATTAAATTAAATTGGAAAATAATTTCTTTACATAACCTGACTTTGCAGAAATGGAGCTGCATAGACCATGGTAGTTAATTAGGTTCTTGGTATCATGAGTAATGATAGATAATATAAATGGTCTGCTCTTGGGGAGAAGAGAATCCATTTTCATGAATGTTAATGAACTTGTGAAATGTGTTTTCAACACTTCAACATTGTATTATGCTGGGGATCCTGGATGTTATTCAACTGTGATCATCTAATTAAACAAAGACACAGCTCTGTCAGAGAAACAAGGTCTTCCAAGGATGTTTATAAGGGAAAGTAGTAATAATAATAATACATTCAGTTCAGAAATTAGTTGTCAACGCGGCATATTGTAAAATACGTAACCTGATTTGTTTACACTTACCACAACCTAGTGCACTGTTTGTTGTTAGGATGATAAAATGATTTTTAGGCTGATTAAATGTTTAGGCTGCTCTGCCTCAGCGGTCTAACAGCGCTCGTCAATGATCGAGATGGCCAATCAAATTTACTTACTTACAAACTTACTGTCAATGTCACAATGCAAATGAATGTGGCGAGACAAGAAACGTTTTCGACTTATTAGACATACGATTGAGTGAATGTGTGCGTTTTTAAATAAAATATTAGTTGCAAATAGCTTAAATTGATTACTTCATAACTGCAACTAGACCTACCTATACCATTCTTATTTATGTATTCCATTTTAATCTTTTAATTATTTAAGTCCTTTATTACTATTATTTATTAAATAATAAATCCCCCCACCACCAAGCACAAAAGTGAAACTCTGAGAATATCAAGTTATTACAGGCATAGGCAGTCACTCCATGAAAGCTTCTCGTCATTGGTGGAAGCCATCTTAAAATCACTTGAAAAATGTCCTCATTCTTAAACTGTATCCCCCTTGTTTCAAAGAGAGGAATAATCCACTCCAGATGAAAGAATCAGAGCTGAATAGAATAGCCAGACAGTCAAGCTCGTCAGCACAAACGCCCTCTTTACTTTGAGTAATTACCATTCCTCTGCAATAATTATACCACCTCAACTCAACTACCCCTCAAAGACTCGCCTTAATGTACGGGAAGCCAAAAGGCCATTCCTCTAAAGAGCCTCTCTGGCTACTTCAGTCCTTTTCTACTCAGCCCATTAGTCTCTATTAATATCCGACAGTCAAATAGGTATTGTGTAAAGCTGGAAAACCTCAAACCTCTGACGGCCAATGTGATAAATTCATATTGGAAGCAGATGTGCTGGTGTCCACACAAGTAGATGATCTATATGAGTATTTTAATGATGCCAATACCAATATCTAGAGAACAGGGTGGCACTTAGCTGGTATAATGCAGATTTATAGGTAACACATTTTAGTGACAGCAAATTAAATGTATACAAAATTGCTCTTATTTTAGACAATATTTACTCAAAATTAAATAGGCCAGGCTGACTAATCTGCCAATGAGGACCATGTTCGCACCCAAATTAATAGCAACCAATTTTTTAAATAAAAATTAATTATGTAAATAGTGTATAAATGTTAATTTCATAACATTTATGTTAATTTCAGCAATTGTGTGCACAACTCATTACAATTTTATTAAATAGACAGTGGCCCCAAAAGTATCTGAAAGTATTCTTAAGATAAACGTAAAAATAAGTAAAAGCATATTGCCTTAGATAACATTGTTTTAGGTAACAGGCCATTGCTATGTATTTTTTAAAAATACAGAACAAAAACAAATTGACCACTGAAAGCACCATACTGGCTGACCAATCCTATCTGGCATACACCAGCTTGAACCAGCCTAGAAATTCAAAGCTAAGGTTTTCTTGTTTTTTTTTTAGGCCATGCTGGGATCAGGTCACAGACAAGCCTGGGATTACCTTTAGGTGGCGGTGCCCTGCAAATTCACTCTAACAATCTGGTGCTGGTCCCATTGAAACCCATTAAAATTGCAGTACGATGGCCTGCAGTGTAAGTGGCCAAGCTCAACTGATGAGAGCAACCAGTTCTGGACAGGAGTTTTTACATTGCTGTGTTAATACAAAACACCTTTAAAATAGCTGCAGAGAGAAAACAACAACTATTTTCATTTTATTTTATTTATTTATTTAAAAAAAAAAGGACAACTACACATTTACAAATACATATTTAAAGTCTGCATGAAACAAAATTGCAATAGTCTTTTCTTCCCTTGACTCGATTTTGTCCATTGGGATATTGATTGGTTGGTTGTGGTTTGTTATTGCTGTGATGTCATGTGATTGACAGGTTGTCCCGCCCTCACGCCAGTAAACACGTGAGAGAGAAGAGAAGAGATGTTACTGCAAGAGCGAAGTGTAGTTATTTTGATCAAAGATTACAAGGGCACATGAATAAAAAAATTATGTGTACAGATAAATTATTTATAATAAATACTGTAATATTCAATAAAAAATAAAGTTACAATCCTACTGATGAGTCAAGTAAAAACCAAAGGTGTAACCAAGTGGTAGGTGTCCACAATGGTATCGTCTATCGAAAAACAAGCCAATGGTTTCTAAAAACAAATCACCTCAGCTTCTATGACATGGAAAGTGAAACATAAGACATCCTAGAAATTTGACTGTTTCTGTAAAACATTCCTACCAAAGTAAGGAAAATTCCATTGGAAATTCAATCCATTTAAAGCAGCAATGTATTGAAAAGAAAAGGTTTTATTTGATGGTGTATGTTGCTTTTCCTGAACAAAATAAGCCAGAGAAAGCTATGATATAGTGGGTGGTTGACAGTTTATTGAAAGATCTCAAGCACTGAACACAAAATAATATGTTTGTTTGTTTCGGTTTGTGATTGAATTTGCATTATAGAAGCCACATTATAAAAGGTGCCACACGTCTTAGATTTCAAAAGTTGATTCTTGATTTTTATTTTGACTCCCTGAAGCCTTAAACACTGAGACCGAATAGTAGAGTGACATAAAATATGCTTCAGATTTCATGCTTGTAATTCTATTTTTAAAGCAATGAAATCACTTAAAAGTGCTTGTTTAGCCAACAGCAAATGATGAATGACTTTCACAAATGGACATGTAAAATTCAATTTGCAGTTGTCAGAAAATCTGATATGGAATTTTTCAAAATACACAATCTCATTACAGAACAGACAAAATGTCTTTGTGTGGGGATTTGACATGGCATAATGCAGGGAAAAAAAAGTTTACGGTAGGCAGGGCTGTTCATGCGCGTCCGGTCTGAATATCTTTACATGACAACTAAAATGTAACTATCAACCACGTTCGGCATGACGCCGCTGAGAACGACGCAGCATCCCTCTTTCACGCAGTTATAGACGAGTTGTAGCCGAGGTGGGGTTTCCACGCAACACAGGTCTGCTTGTCTAGAGACACCAAGCAATTCATGGAAGAAGTGAAGGGAGGCTTGGAAAAAAACATGCTCCCCTATCAATGCAGTGCTTCAGTGCTGCAGAAATTGTACAAGAACGCTTCTCGTGCTTGGCATGTAGTCTGTTATATCGTGGAGACAGGAGCGTGCATACAAAAACACGAGAAACACAACCCAATCAGCTCTCCTTAATAACCACTGAGAGCTGAGGCACTGTTGATTAATAGCATTAGTCAAGGCAAAAGCATGTAGTGTATTAACTGTAAATTGGCCTTTGGAGGTAAGAGGGCCTTGGAGGAAAACCTCTCATTCATTTACATATTAATTCATTTTACACAAGTTTATTTAGTTTATTTTAATATGAAAACTCAAGAAGACCATCTAAAATATTCACTTATTGAAACACTGCGGACAAGTACAATACACTGCAGAGTGCAATAGATATCTTTTCCTACAGAAAAGCATTCAGAAAACAAAAGAAGCACATTAAGACGCCTTTAATGTATGAAGATATTGTGTATTATATAACAAAATATTAAAGGAAGTTTATGGAAGTTAGGAATATTCCTATAACAGAATATTAAAGGAAAATATTGTTTATTTGAAACAAAAAATAGCTTTTATAGGCGCTGTGAAGACCGATCGATGTGTGGCATCAAAGTACCGCGACAGCAATTCGAAAGCATGGAGCCGTCTGCTCTTAAATCGCACTCGCTGCAAGTCGAACACACATAATGGCTCTCTTTATTTGAATTATTGGTTCACCAATTGATTCGCTCAAAATGCAGATTAAATCAGAAACAAAACATCGCTGTGTGTTGTCTGTTGCGCAACATACAGCCCTGATATATATATATACATATGACGCAATTATAATCTGCTTTACGCAATATATAATCTGCTTTAAATATAAATATGATCACTATTCAAAACCAGTCTTTTATTTTGTTCTGAATATGATATGCTAAACTGCAAATACAACATCATTTAAGTGGTCCACACCTTAGGCAAATAAATTTTTCATTTTTCACTTTTCCAGTCACAAATCCTGGGTCAAAACAAAACAAAACAAAAATAAAACTAATATAAACCTAAAATAAAATAAAATAAAATAAAGAGAAAGATTAATGACCAAGTATGACCAGATAAGAAATCTATTTTCTGCAGACTTTTAAAATTGTTACTCCAATCCCTTGACTTTTCCGAGCTTGGGAATTGCATTTTTAAAATTCCAAGTTTTTCATGACCCTAAAAACCCTGCAAACCGTGTGTAAACAGTTTTCTCACTTTGTAAACACCCCAAGAGCATGAGACCAGTTTCACAATCCTTAGAATCTGATAAAAATGCAAGACACCACTCCAGCTGAGTATGAAACTTATGCCATGAGGAGCATAATGAGGAACATAAGAAGAAGAGACATGGACATTTGCCTGCTCTCTCTGCCACCAGCACTATTAAGTGCTTTATGCTTCAGTAAGCCAAGCTGTGTGCTCCAAAAAGCGTTTGCTGCAGATGAGATGCTCATTGCATCTATTTGAAGCCTTACCAATGAGCAGATCTCACAACAAGCTTATTGGGAGAAACGGACTGTGTGGAACTTTAAAAGAGAGATAAGGATTTCACTTTGCTATCTAGCTATGGGCACAATGCCCAGAAAACAGCACGGTTTGATTGCAAAGAAATATGCCAGACCCCTGGACTCTAATGTTATCAAACCCATCTGTCAATATCAGCCAGAGTGTTAAAAAAAAAACGCACGGACAAGACTTCTATTGACTGGTTAAGAATGTGGATTAAGCAGATCATAGGGGCTGGATTATGAGCTCTGTCCAGGGATCTGATGGCAGCAGGTTTTCAGGCGGTGCTGCTCGAAAATGGACTGACGTCAGGGAAACCGTGACCTTTGTGCGGGGCCCGGCCAAGTCACGGCGCTTCGCTCCATATCAGCGTGGTCAACAGGGCAACCGTCCAGCATCTGATGTTGAGCGCATTACCAGCCAAAATATGCATGGAGCATTCAGGGGGCATTAACAGCTGACACCGGAGCCGGATAGCGGACAGCGTGGTCTCTAAACATAAGGCCCAAACTGTGGCTGATCTGGAGTCCCTGCTATATGGGCAAATCATGAATATTAAATAGGAGTTGAGAAGAAACCGTATGTATCGTCTTCTAATCCTTTAAAGAGTACAAAACAATCGTTCTCACAACTAGACTAACACATCAATATTACCTTAGAGCTTAGACCAACTATTAAAACTGAAGTCCTCTGGTTTAATTTTACAGTAAATACAGACGATAACAACCAAGTACCAGGTGCGCTCGCATGAAACACAAGGTTTGGATACGAGAGACAAAAGAAGTGGAGCTCTCAAATACTCGGATGAGCTGTCATCGCACAGCATTGCTATTGATAACAGTTATTATGGGAGAATATCGGACATCGGAATGTCACGACTGACCAATAAGAATCAAGCATTTTAGAGAGTCATGTAATAATAACATTTACAACTGGGGTCACAACAATAATGTTATTTCAGGAGACAGTTTTCACATTTTTGGCATACGGAATGTTGATACATGCTTATCAACATACTAACAAATGAACACTGGTTCAAATTCATCTCAAAGATCATTAGAGGGGTTCAGGTCTGGGTATCATGCAGGTCATTCAAGCTCTTCAACACCAGACTAACATTAAACTGTCTCTTTATGGACTTCACCTTTATGGACTCGCATGGTCAATGAGCTTCACTGGAAAGATCCTTTTAACAAGCATTTACCAGCCTGGAAATGCTCTAATATGGTCTTTTCAGCAGGGTGAAATTAGGAGGGAGGAATTGAAACTTCACACAATTTTCCTTTATTCAGGTCTTCGACATTAAAGACATGATACGCATCTCACTTGGATCCTTATCAAGCTACTTGGCCAGTTGTTATTTTCTTAAACAATCACAGGCTTCGCTATTTGTCTGACACTGTGGAATAAACACAGACTATTCAAGGAAAGCAATTACCATCGGGTCATTATCTATTGAAGCATTGCCTCTCCAACGCCCATGTCTGCTCTCTCCACTTTAAACATTCATGTTGTTTTCCACAGCTCCACCATCCACTCAGAGACAAAAACAAGAGTGAAAACTTCAGCGATCGACAATCGGTCTTTAGAATAACGAACAGTAATTATAAGTAATTATCGGTGTCTTCAATTACGTGAATAAAGTATGGAATTTAATCTGGTTGTTTAATTGGTATAATTTACTCAAGGGGTGCCAATGATTCCCCTCGAGTATTTCTGGTCCGAGGAGGACCGCTGATGAGGAAGCCTGCAAAGGGATGTCGGAAAAACGTCCAAACAACATATATGAAACAAACATGCCTTTGCCAAGACACACCACCCATCAGCCATTATTGATCTGTGCCTTCAGGTATTTAATGAACCCTCAAGAGAGGAGAAAGGCAGGACAGGTGATGGAGGTCTCCAATGCTGCTTTAATGTGATCCCTGTAGCATCTCACCCCCATCTGTAATTAATTCTCAATTAAAGTGGCCAGCCCAGAGCCCTGATACAGAGAAGGAGGGAGGCCTTCGGAGTCTCATTAGTAGATTTACATCGATCAGATACATCTGTTCAATAACAAAGAAGGAAGACGTCCTACACTCTATTTTTCACCTCGCAGAGGAGGTGGGATAAACGCTCGCAAGCCAATGTCGAAAAAGACGTTCGTTTGGGAAAAAAGGAGCCAGAGCAGATGGGCAGCAATGCCGTATAATGCAGAAGAATGGATGCATTTGGAAACTGGTGGGATGATTAAAAGAGGGTTAGAATGTCACCTTAAGGTGAGAAGCTGACTGTACATGTGCATTTCTACTGAATTACAATGAGACTGTCTGTTTATGATTGGTGTTCCTCTGGTCTTTTTTTGTTCGCCGGCGCAACAACTCTCTCTCTCCTTCTCTGACATAGATGCAGATAACCTTTTGTTTTCTACGGCATAATTTGTCACAAAAAAACTTATTTTGAACATAACTCAGTAAATCTTGCTGGTCTACAATGCAAAGACACTGAAAAATGGAACATTAAATGTTCTATCTGGGCAAAAGCTGCTAGAGTAACAAAATAAATACTATTTATTATTTCGCAATAGAAAACTAAATGAAGATTCGGGTGAAACTAACCCAAGGCTTTTTAGGATAATAGGTGGGTAAACCACAGTTTTCTTTGAAACACCTTGAGCTACATTTCTATTTATTTATTTTGCAAATACTTTTATCAAAAGCAGCTTACTCAAAACTTATCCAAAGAAGTTTACCATGTTAATTCCATGATAGAGTAAACAATATGATATTATATAAGATGACTTATTTTCATAATATTATTATATTAATATTAATTATACATATTTTTTTTTAATTAAAAATGTATTAGTATCATTCATATTTAACATTAGATGGTTTATTGTAATATACTGTATTATATTCATAATATAAGGTTCATTGCCTTTACTTTTTTACAGTGAAACTGTGAAGGGAAACTTCATAGATCAGTATTAAAGTGTCTGTCTCTCAGTTTTAGAGGCACATATTCAAGACCAGATCAAATAAATCATTCTAGACAACAAAATCTAGTCAAAGCAGAAAATGCATACATCATGAGCTTCAAGCTTATTAGATGATTCAAGTCTGTATATTTTTCAACTTCTGTATTCTTCTGTCCCATATTTCAAAAATACCATATCACCAAAAATTGCAATACCTCTGCAAATTTCTTCACCCTAATTTAATTTAATCCTCCATATAGGCAAGAACTCAGCAAACATGACCTAGTTTCACTCACCATAGAGAAACTTCCCTTCAGCCTTCTCAAAAAGTATTTACTTACAATCTTTAAATGTCCCACTGCACAGATAGAGGTAAGCATTCTTTTGAGTTCAGAAAAGATACTTATCTAAATTGAAAAGTACATTGCTTTGTTTTGCCAAGTGCATTATTGGACAGCACCTTCTTTTGTGGGACTTGGGGAATGTGAGTGATAATTAGATCCATTTAAAAAAAAGAAGAAGTGATTTAGCCTGCACCACGTGTTTACTGAAATTATTGTAATCTTTGCACATTACCCTCACCAAACATGTAATTAAAGGTTTGGAGAGTGAACAGTTTTCTCCTTTGCGATTCAAAGCGATTCGCAAAAGTGAGCGCTTATCACACAAATGACACATTTAGAAAAGCTGCAGACAGAATTCCCTGACCGCATTACCACTAAAATACCAACTTCACTGAATTAGTACACTTAAAAGTAGCAAGAGTGGAGAAACTGATAATGGGTGTACTCTGCCAGGCTTGACTTGACTTGCCAACAGAGCAGTCAAAAAAACATGGTGGTGTTACTTAATTTTATACAAAGTCGTTAGATGCACAGAGTCAACAGGAGGTGGGAATGTGGTTTTCTTTCAAAGCGTTGCACAACAACTAGTCAATGACACCAACAGATGCTTGTTCCCTGTTAGTGGCACAAAACTCACAGCAAGAGAGCGGCAACCTTGAGCAAATGTACAGGATTAAAAAGAATTACACCGCTCTTTGTAAAAGCAACTCTGTAATTGCGGCGCGCATGTAACATATTGCTTTGTTTGCAGTGCACGCTTAACTCAAATGAACCCAAGTGCAATAGTCGCTTAACCGCTTATAAAGTAGATTAAAGTCCCTGACTTATGAGGTCATTAAGTCTGAACGCTGAACATTTAAATGAAAAGTAGTAAGATGTTTGCACTAGTAAAACGTACGTATGTTTAATTCACTAATTTTATCACCGTTAGCACCAGGGCAACAGAGCAAATGCATTAGCCAAGCACGCACTGATATATGTATGGATGGATGGATGGATGGATAAATTAGTCATCCTGTGGGCCATTAGATGTTTGCTGAGGACCCCTAGTGGGCCCCAGGCTCCTGGTTGAGAACCACTAGCTTAGAGACTGGCGTAGAACTTTTTTTTTTTCTTTGAAATTAATGGGAAACACTGATTAAAAGCTCAAAGCTTAGAGCTCAAGACAGCATGGCTGGCCTGTAGCCATCGAGCTGCGGTATTCAGGTGCACGAGCCGTGAGTCTTGGTCTATCTAGCAGCTTTGGACACCGCAGGATACGGCTTCTTTTCCATGGTGCGACAGATGGACAGACACAACAACCCTGTGTGTCAAAACCCGCTGAAGCATTCACTCTAATTCAATTATAAAATTGATTGCCTGGAAGTCAGCCTCCAGCTAACATACACTTTGGTAAGCACGTTTAAGACTTAAAAGTCTTCCGACGCAAAGATAAGCAGGCATTTCAAGAGTGGAAAACTCTGTCTGGAACCAAATATCAGCAATTAAGTTTTTTTTTTGTACTGTTTCCCGCCCAGCCAGGGAAACAGGCCCAGAGTCGCCATTTAAACATGTTAAAAGTTCACAGTGTTTATGTAATCGCTATTGACCTTTAATTATATTTATCTTAAAAAGCGCTTTCCAATTGCATAAATTAGTTATTTATGAGCCGAAACGTATGCATTATTCACTGGTCTATTTGCATGACAAATGGATCTCAGAATTAATTGCAATACTTAATAGTTAATGCAGAATCAGGTACGGCCGGGCCATTGGTTTCCGAAAATATCCCATTCTTCAAAATTAAAGATGGTGGGGTTTTTTTTCCTCTCAAATTGGAGAGGTGAATAGGTTGTTGTTTTTTTTAATGCAGTGAGCGGTAATGGACTCCTGGTTAAAAGGCTAAAAGGCCATCACAAAGCCTCCCTCAGCATAAACACTCTCAGCAACTTTATTATTTGTAGTGAAAGCCAAATCATGGTTGCACTGTCAAGATAGATGGACAGTTGTTATTTTTCCGGGAGTGAATTATGTTTTCAACAGGTAACTAAATTGCGCAAATGAGATTTCAGTAGGAGAAAAGTCGGTGCTTCATAATACGCTGACATTTCCCCGCTCATCTTTAAGACTGAATTAATCTGCCTCATCACAATGAACTGGGCCACCGTCGCCACTGTCTGCAGCTGCACATGTCATCCCTGCAACAGATCGGAGTGTTTCAATATGTCACATGTGAAATCTTGAGCTTGATCTTCCTTTTCAGAACAGATTGCTTTCTGTCTACCCACACACTTCTGTCGCCCGCCATCGCAGAGATGGGCACGTGCGTCTGCAGACATGAAATGGGGGCTGAGCGAGAGTGCGGCACATAAAAGGATTGACTGACAGAGCTGGTCGCTCAGTGAAAAGCAGGATAAGGGATAAACATGCTGAAGATAGATATCTTCCTTTTCATTTGTTCCAGCAAACACACAACGTCTCTTTCGTTCACATGTCTAGTCCAGTTTTTACTCTGCTGAATGTGGGTAGTTAACTAGGAATAATTCGTGGTGACTTCTGAGATGCTTTTTGAAAAGGAGACACCACAAATACTGTTAAAAGCACTAGTCATAATGATTTTTTTTTTTTTTTTTTTTTTACCGTCTAAAATCTCAAAGCTTGAGAACTTTTTATCAGACCACAAACATTTATTTCAATCTTATTTTAATCCTCTTAAAATAGGATAATCAAAAATATTTTGATATTATTTTACAACTGCGTTTACAACTGTGCTGTACAGCGCAGCGCTTCTGTGTTGTACGTCACACGCATCACACACGACCAGCGTCGGCCAATAGTGAGTCTACGTGTGACGTACAACACAGAAGCGCTGCGCAGTTTCACTACGTGAACTCACTCGAGGCCCACAGAGAAGGAAACTAATAGTTGAATAAAGTAATTATTTTTAGGGTTTTTCTGCGCACAAAAAGTATTCTCGTCGCTTGATAAACTTAAGGTTGAGCCACTGTAGTCACTTAGACTATTTTAACGATGTCTTTAATAATTTTTCTGGGCCGGCAAGTTTCAATCCCTTAGAAGCCTATGGAGGAGTGATCCAGCTCTCAGATTTAATCAAAAATATCTTAATTTGTGTCCCGAAGATGAACGAAAGTGTTACGGGGTTGGAACAACAGGAGGGTGAGTAATTACTGACAGAATTTTCATTTTTGGGTGAACTAACCCTTTAATAAAGTTTTTTGAAAAGTTAGTGATTTCCGAAGGATCGTGTGACTGAAGACTGGAGTAATGGTGCTGAAAATTCAGCGTTGCCATCATAGGAATAAATTACATTTTAAAATATATTCCAATAGAATATCCAATAGTTATTTTAAACTTTAATAATATTTCACAATACACTGAACAAATAATATATATATACTGTATATGGAAAATGAACATTCACATATATTCATGTATATAAAGTGTTTTTTAAAGGGGTCATCTGATGCCCATTTTCCACAAGTTGGTATGATTCTTTAGGGTCTTCGTGTAAAGTTTGTAACATACTTTGGTTAAAATTCCTCAATGGTTGCGTAAAACAACACCCTTTTTACCTCCTCAAAAACAGCTCTGTTCACAGCAACCATCGGTGCATGTCTCTTTAAATGATAATGAGCAACTGCTCACCCCACCCCTCTCTTACGTGGGATGTGTCAACACAAGACATGTAAAGTGCTGCCTTGGTGGACAGCATACAAAGGAATTATGCTAATACGGGACAGTCCGTTAGTGGTCGTGGGTGGAGCATGAGCAATATGACAACATATTGCTCAGAAAATCCAAATGGCTTGATTATTGAGAGTGTTTAGGCTCTTGATGATTAAAATAAA
Organism: Rhinichthys klamathensis goyatoka; assembly: GCF_029890125.1. Classification (NCBI taxonomy): domain Eukaryota; kingdom Metazoa; phylum Chordata; class Actinopteri; order Cypriniformes; family Leuciscidae; genus Rhinichthys; species Rhinichthys klamathensis. The sequence continues at coordinate 1,616,200 of NW_026606712.1, forward strand.
AGGAGTGAATGGATTTTCATTGTATGGTGGTAGTACCATATAAAAGTGAATTTTGCATCCGATGACCCCTTTAAGGATTTAATTTAAAAAAAAGTCCACAGGGCAAAAACATGGCTATTTACATGACTCCTCCATAATAAAACATGCATTTAGATGGTAAAAAAAAACTTTTTGGCCAATTAATTCATGTAAACTCAGAGATGACAAATCAAACAGGACTTAAATTACCACATGACCATGGTGTTTGTTAAAAAGCAGTAGGTAATTTTTACTGGGTGGTGTGAGAGAGAGAGAGAGAGAGAGAGAGAGAGAGAGAGAGAGAGAGAGAGAGAGAGAGAGAGAGAGAGAGAGAGAGAGAGAGAGAGAGAGAGAGAGAGAGAGAGAGAGAGAGAGAGAGAGAGAGAGAGAGAGAGAGAAACACTGACATTTCTCATTCACAAGGCAATAAAAATCGCAGACTAGCACCTATTAATTCTGAAATTGCATCATGACATGTTAAACAATTAACGTCCAAATAGGGAGTCATTCCTGTTATAATACCAACCACTAGCCTTCCCTATATGAAAGTATAATGGGATCGTGGGACAATCCTTTCCATATTTCAGTCCAATCAATCATAATAATTTAGTGGTGGCATTTCTTCTTTATTTCTATGTGCAATCCAACAACTTCTCTGGAATAGCCTGTGAAAAGGCAATTATCTATCATCCGTGATTCGGCTCGATACCGGTCCTGATTAATGTGTAATTGGAGTCAATGATAATTCTTTAGCAACATTTAATCGCACTTCAGCTCCAACAGAGCTGCCAGTAAGCAGACATACACAAATTGCTCTGAAATACACAAAACCTTTTATGCCTGTGAGCAGGTCCAAACTTTCCATTATTGGCGTCTAACAAGCTTCCTATCGAGCAGGCAGCTGATGTGGGCGTCAGGGAAGCCACTTCATTCACATTTTCATTACCTTTTCCTTATCTGCTGCTTGCATTTCCTTTCTTTGTGTTTACTGAAAGAACTATGGCAGCATCTCTCCAGACTGCTGGGTTTCACTGTAGCGTCTTCAGGATGAGAGCTATATGTGCTCACTTCTGATTTGATGTTGGGTGCTGCGTCCTTTTCCTCGAGCTGCATTATTTCACTGTCAGAGGTGTGAAAGCAGAGACGAGGGCACACAGCTCCTCCAAGCTCAGACTCCTTTCATGGTTGATTGTCACTCAGCGGCATCCTCTCACCACTGTGTCTGACCGTGTGGAACTCTACCAACTACTTTCAGCAGACGCAACCGGCCTGCTTTAATCAAAAACAACTTTAAAATGGCCCCTGTAGCGACTGAGACAGATCCGACACAAATACTTGTTACATTTAACAAATGATCCATAATATCCCTCCCCCAACAAGCAAATCATGGGCTATAGTTAACCGCAACTAACACACAGGCAAAACCAGGTGTCCGGTTACAGGACACATTAAGACTGATATGACCCAAAAATATTTGGAGGAAGTTTTGACTCTCTCTTAATTCTCGTTGAAAAGGACAAACAAACCATTTTAAACCTAGCCTGCCCTATATATTCTATATATAACCACTTGAGAAATGTATAAACATGTATCCAACTTTCTACGTAGCGTCTACACTACGAAAGCAATCCGGTCGAATGTGTTTTCGAAAGTGGACAAGCTCAAAGCGTTTTAGCCCCCGTTTACACCTGTATTTAGCATCGTCCACTTGTGATCCGATCAACCAAAACGCATCTGAATACCAGATGTAAACAGGGCCTAAGTTCCATAGGTGAAAGTCTCCTAAAAAAAATGCTTGAGAATCAAAAAAAAAAAAAAAAAAAAATCCCTTTCAAAATGGTCAGAGAAAGAATAAGATTATGGAATTCTAGAGCTGCAAATGTAGCCTAAATTAAACTGTTGCATTTAAAAACTAAAACACATTTTAAATATTATGTTAATTAAAATCAGATTTATGATATTATGACATTTTCATGTATAGAAGATCTCGGAGGTAATTATATAATGTCTAGCAATATACATTTAATATAAAATGAAATTGATAAAAAAAGGCAATAAATACATCAATTAAATGATCGGACACCGTTAAAAAATGTTTTAATTAAAAACAGATTTATGACATTTTCATTGTTGGCTACAGTAAAGAAGATCTCTTATCTGGGGCAGGGCAAAAAACATAAAAATGCAGGCATTTGCTGTTTAAAACATGCTACTTTTCATGCAGAGTTAATTATAGTGATCAAGCATATCTGCGAGTATTGGGACACCAAAGTGCCTGGACTGGATTCTCTGGGTCTCTGCTTTAGCAGTGACAACAGACTCATTTATTTAAGAGTGAAGGAGGGAGTGGATGAAGACAAATGTGGGCAGAGGCCTTGGGCTAGAACAGGCTCACCCCACAGATGCCCCAATTGACTGATGATGGCTCTCAATAATTAACTTCATAAAGGGGCCCTACCAGCCAGCAGGTGTATTAAAACCAGGCCACATAAACGACCTTTATCGAATTAGCCAAGCCTACGTCATTTTTCATTTGACTCCTCAGAGCCAAACCACATTGATTCCAAATGGACATGTCCATTCGGCAAGAATATGAGCAAAGGGTAGCGGCTCAAACCCTCCTGTGTGTGACGGGGGCAAAGACGTATTTCTCAATCGTGTCATCTCCTCCTGATTACATTAGTCTAACACATCATTTACTACCTGTGGTGAGGAGTGCCAGGAACAATGACAAACTGCTGAAAAAATGAGAAGGAAAAAAAGCTAGCTAACATGATTTGAAATAATAACAGCAAATCACAAACACATTATACCCGCAAAATTCAGCTTAGAACAAATCTGATATCTCATTAGTTTCAGGAGAGCATATTCCTGGAATTCAGACTCCAAAAAGCTCGAGAACGGCTTCCTTGACAGTTTCTGAATTTTGCTAAAGCCCTTTTTAAGCAAATCAGTCCACTCAGCAGCTCTTTGTAATGCTATTTTCTAGTCATGCTACTACAGCTATCTACTTGAATGAAGAAAGAGAGAAACTGCCAAATACTTTTTTTTTTTGCCAAGCTGCATATAACATGTCAAATCACTAAGATCTGACAAAAATGTATCATTACTTTGCTCATATCAGTTGCTCAATGAAAATAAATAATTAAACAATTAATTAAATACAAAAATGTATTATAGTATATTAAGATAATAATAATTGTTATTATTATAAATAATAACATTAATAACAATAATAACACATTTTTGTTATTCTTATTCCTACCATAATAATTGAGCTCATGTTTTACTATATCAAATTGTTTTATTAATTAGCTCAACTCAGGGTAAAAATGTAAGTATATACACTGAACAAAATTATAAACGCAACACTTTTGTTTTTGCCCCCATTTTTCATGAGCTGAACTCAAAGATCTAAGACTTTTTTCTATGTACACAAAAGGCCTATTTCTCTGAAATAGTGTTCACAAATCTGTCTAAATCTGTGTTAGTGAGCACTTCTCCTTTGCCGAGATAATCCATCCACCTCACAGGTGTGGCATCTCAAGATGCTGATTAGAGAGCATGATTATTGCACAGGTGTGCCTTAGGCTGGCCACAATAAAAGGCCACTCTAAAATTTGCAGTTTTACTGTAAAAAAAAAGAAAGAAAAAAAAAGAAAAAGGTTGTCGCTTGTGGCCACTCCTCTTAAATGGCTTTGCGAAGTTGCTGGATATTGGCAGGACCTGGAACACGCTGTTGTGTACGCCGATCCAGAGCATCCTAAACACATTCATTCATGCTGACTGCAGGAATGTCCACCAGAGCTGTTGCCCTGAATTGAATGTTCATTTCTTTACCATAAGCCGTCTCCAAAGGCGTTTTAGAGAATTTGGAAGTACATCCAACCGGCCTCACAACCACAGACCACGTGTAACCTCACCAGCCCAGGACCTCCACATCCAGCATCTTCACCTCCAAGATCGTCTGAGACTAGCCACCCGGACAGCGGATACCACCCCGGACCCCCCAATACAGTAAAACTGCACATTTTAGAGTGGCCTTTTATTGTGGCCAGCCTAAGGCACACCTGTGCAATAATCATGCTCTCTAATCAGCATCTTGACAACAGGTGGATGGATTATCTCGGCAAAGGAGAAGTGCTCACTAACACAGATTTAGACAGATTTATGAACAATATTTGAGAGAAATAGGCCTTTTGTGTACATAGAAAAAGTCTTAGATCTTTAAGTTCAGCTCATGAAAAATGGGGTGTTGCGTTTATAATTTTGTTCAGTGTAATTCAAACAATTAAATATATAGAAAATGTATTATAGTATAATAAAATTATATTCATTCTAATAATAATAATAATAATCATCGTCATCATCATATTCTATTACTATCCAATAATTCTCCAAATCTACAAATGTCCCACAAAATAAAAGGTTTTATTAAATAGCTTATACCAGGGTAAATAAACAACCAAAACAATTAAATAAATACAAAAAAAATGTATTATAGCATAATAAGATTATATTAATTCTAATAATAATACTAATACATTCTTTATAATAATCATAATTCTTTGCCAAGCTCATATGTTAATGTCAAAACACCTAAGATCCAACAAAAGTGGTTTAATTAATTAATTAATTAATTGGTTTGTCAGCCAAAAGAAAATTAAATAAATACAAAATATAATAATAATAATTATTATTATTATTTGTGTATTTTGCTTTAACTGTAATGAACTAAAGCTGTATTTTTCAAAAATTCTGTCAGGGTTATGTTAGGTTTCATTGTGTTTTGGTTTCCATTATTTCCCCTGTTTCTGTTTTGCCTGAGTTCTCATTCACTGTTAGTTGCTATTGGTTTCTAATTAGTGCACACCTGTTCCCTGTCTCTTTGATTACCTCCAAGTTAAAGTTATGTTAGCGATGTTAGTTCCCAGTGATCAGGGATTTAGCAACATGCTCAATTATTACAAGTTCTGGGACAAGTGATTTTTTCAAACAAGTAAACAATCAGTTCTACCCATCTGTAGGGCTGCACGTTTTGGGGAAAATGTCATATCGCAATCGCAATATTGACCTCAATAATCGCAATATGCGATTGCGATATAATAAACAAATGGTTTCATGAGTCAACTTGCTTGGTTCTAAAGCAAAATGCACACACAGATTAGTGATAATTCTGAAATGTGTATTTCTCAACTCAAACTAGCAACAACAACTAAATGATTGATAACACCTATAATGATCAATAAGCCATTAATGTCTGGATAAAAATGCCCCCTCCCCCAATAAACATTTATTAGGCTTCAAAAAATATAACAGCTTTAAGAGCACAGTAATTTTCTCTGTTCCCTCTGTTCTTTGATTAACTTTACTGACAGAAAGCTTTATTGGCTGCTGGCCCTTTAAGAGCAGCCGCTGTTGACAGAACTCTTTACGTCCATCATAATACTGCTCTTAAGTTATGAAGATACTTGACAAAACGACATTTTGGCATAATTGTGTGTGTTATTGTTCGTTCAAGCGCAAAAGAGAACTGTATTCTGGCGTGCGGTCTGTGCATGCGCATGATACTGGTGATACTTTCTGTGAGTCACTGTCAGGACATTCACAGGCTGCACGCTCTCTTTTAACTTGTCACGCATGAATGGTTTAAAAGCATTCGCACGAATTAGAGCGGGATCATTACACTAGCCAAAGGATGACAAAAAATAAGAGATGCTGCGTTAATTGCGTTAACAGCCCTAATTTGTTTATTTCATATAAAATCGCAGAATTTTGCGTCATATAATCGCATAGGCCTGACATCGCGATAGCGATATGATTAATCGTGAAGCACTACCCATCTGAAATACAAGTACATCGAAAAGCTTTTTGAAAGTGCAATTTGGTGCACTACATCTGTCAAAACATGCAGGAGTTTGGGGGTTGTTAAGTCCCTTGACAAAAAGAGATTTACATATGGCGGAGCAGAAACACAGCACATGTCTGCTGTCATTGTCACCGCACAAACACCACAGCCCTGTTGCTTGTACAGAGGAAAGTAATCGCCTTCCTTGTGAGCACTTCCTTTACTGTCTGGTTTCTTGCTGGTGGTACTCGGGACAGGATGATTCTAGCGTAGAAGCCGTTTTATGTGCCGAGCGCGATGGGAGCCTGAATAGCTCGTAATGGGTGGAAACATCAAAGATCTCAAATAATGAATGATGAAAAATTCAGCAAGGTAGAGGAGGATGCAAGGACAAAGCGATGAGAGGTAGACGCAATATCTTTTTTCCAACCTGCTACTTTCATCTGCAGTGGCAACAGAAAGCACTTCTCACCAATGGGGTAATTATCGCCATCATGAAAGTTTCATGCTGTCTAAAGGGGAAGCCAGTGTGGAACAATAAGAGTGACTTTCAAAGGCCTGTGCTTCGCTGTCCTCCCCTGCTTCGGCATTCACCTCTGGACCTCTATGCTTTAACAACCTTCTGCCTTTGTGTGGCTCACAAAGAAGAAAAGAAGACCAAAAAAGTAAGGGAGATGGCGAAGGAGAAGCCGTAACCACACAGAAGAGGAATTTAAAAAAAATTTGGATTGCGGCAGTTATCCTTCAGCACGAGGCTGCGATAGGAATCACACAGAGCAGTGTCACCCGTCCACACGGCCGCTTATTTCATGCTACATTAACAGACCGAAGGGACATTTCTGATACCAAAGAAAAACTGAAACTAGGAAACACAGAGCTCAAGAAACAATAATGCTGAAATACTGCACAGCGACATGTGATGAAGATTTCTCTTTTCTTTAGGGAATATGCAACGGGCTATCAAATAGAGAGTTGAATTAATATATTGAATACATAGCTCATCAATTTATAAGCTGATTGCAAGAAAACAAAGATCTGCAGGCCAAAGGAAATGAGCATTTGCAATGAAACCGTGCTGGAATAAATATGACCGCCTCAAGCTGCTTTCACTGAGTGGTGCCTCTGCTTTCTACATCTCAATGAGATGTTTTTTCACACCGGAATTCGAAACGGACAGCTTGAGAATGAATGAAAAGTTGCTGTGGACACAAAAAGTATTTGGAGAGTCAAGCCTTTAGGGGTGTTGAAATTAATTGTTTCTACGATGCATCGAGATGCGGACGTGGACAATTCTGCATCAATGCATAATAGATTATAGCCTAGTCACTAGCCGAGTCATTCGTCGCATATACGCCCTTCTATTCCTAACTAATGTATTTAACTAATGTTAACAAATTAAACCGTATTCTAAAGCGTTACCCACATATCTTACTATCCCCAAACTTTTGAATGACACTATATTATCTGCTCTACCACAATAACTCTTTATTGTGAACGTTACTTATAGTCAACAGAATGTGTTAAAGAAGATGTTGACCATATACTACTTTTACGTATACTAAAATTACTTTTATAGGCCACTGTACATTTTAGTGGTAAAAATCGAAATCATTTTGTGTTATGACAGTAATCATCTGATTAAGCTATAGCTGACTTCTCAGAATCTCTAGTGCAGAATGTCAAAAAGTCATTATTATTATTATCATCAATGTGGCAATCTTGTTATTTTGGGCACCTCTTGACTGAGAAATTGCCATTGGTCAAACTAATTTATATGTCCATAGATACTGAGCATTATTATACAAGTTTTGAAGAGGGCATCTCAACAAAGAACCATTCAACTCCCCCACTCCACTTTTTCTAAAGAGCATTAGTGTTCTTCAAAGCAGCACTTATCAATTCTGTGATGGAAACATCTTATGAGACTCACAAAAGATTTATGTTGCGGCATGTTCATCCATGTTAATATCAGGGCTATCATAGTCAGGGCTGTAGATCACAGCACATAGATAAACTTAGATCCTACAAGGGCAGTTAATGTAATGACCATGCCAGTCAAGTGCTTATGAAGTTCAGCCCAATTTCCCAAAGTCCATCCCGGGGATTTTGCCCAGTAACACATAGTGCCAGTTTAAATGGCTAAGCTGATTGCATTGCTTCAGCCGCTGCCACAGAACAATTAAGGATGTGACATCACATCCAATAGTGTGCTAATGTGCTTGGCTGGATGTATGATTGCTTGATATTACTCTATCGTCCTCAGGGCTGGGTGAGCTTCTGGGTTCGAGTCTGGATGCCGTAGACACCATCTGGGCCGCGTATAGGGTCAAAGCAGCAGCGCTGTCTGGGAAAATCGCCAGAATCCCAAAGGAACAGATTCCCTCGGCTGCACATATGCGGCAGTGAACATTGTCAGCAGTGGCATATTGATTTTATGTATGCGCCTTGCTTTCTGTCATGATGCAATTTTCTGTCAAAGCACTGGCAGGAGAGCACCGGTCCAATTATTGAGCTGGCATGTTGCCAAGCCGCCTTAACTACATCTACGAAGAGCCCAAATATATCCACCTTCCAACATACCTTTCAACCAAATACACAATTTTTATGCAGGTTATATGCACAAAACTACGCGTTTCCTTGCTTTCCTTGTTCCCGGTTCTTCACTGTTCACAGAGTCACTTTAAAGCAAATCGGTTCACTCTGGCCTGCAGCAATATCCAGACATGCAATTACACTTGAATGGGAAAGTACTGAAATGTATGTAATTGTTTCATGAAATGACTTTTCAAGTAATGTGCTTCTTAAAGCAGCAGTCCGTAACTTTTGGTGCTCTAGCAGTTAATAAACAGAACTGCATGCGTCTTGCGAAAGAACATTGTAGCCGGAGCTACTTCTCTCTATTTATGTCTTTGACGAGTCACGCAGGTACTGGTGCGACCCGACCAGTGTTGGTAACGCTTCCTTTTACAGTACAGTACTTACGTGTACTTACCTAGAAACTATTGGCTAATATAAGGTAAGTACATGGGTTAGGGGTAGGTTTAGGGGTAGGTTTAGGGTTAGTACCTAGTTATTACCCAGTAATTGTAATTACTATAATAAGTACATAGGTAACAGGACTGTAAAAGGAAGCGTTACCCACTTATTATAGGTTCACAGTAGTGATTCAGGATAAGGCAAAACCACGGTTTGGGAAATGTATGATGTCCTCGCTCATTATATATATTTTGTACATTTTGAACACAAAACAATTTATGGACTGCAGCTTTAAGCCCAAATCACATTAAAAAAAAAGAAGAAAAAAAAAAAAACATTTTATATCCTTACAATTTAAGATAACGACTTTCTTTTGTAAGTTATTCCTGTGATGAGAAAGCTGACTTTTTTTCAAGAAACATTTTTTATTATGATCAATCTTGAAAACAATTGTGCCGATTAATATTTTCGTGGAAACCATTATACATTTGTTTAGGGTTATTTGATGAATATAATGTTCAAAAGAACCTCACTTATTTGAAATACAAATATTTTGAAATTAACTTTTTCACACACCAGCCAATTTGGTTACTACATTTTGAAGTTACCAGCCATTCAGAACTTCTACTAGCCAAAACAAAAATATCAAAACATGCAACATTTTTGAGAACAGATTGAAAAAAGTGGCCTCTTATTTTCTCATATAGGGCTCTGGCGGAACATTAACTCATCACTCATCGCACACCAGTCACGTCACTCTGTACTCGCGTTCTCGAGTTCAAGGCAGCAGTCCAAAACAGTAAGTCTAATCACAATATAGGCAATATAGAAAATATAGTTCACTTCAAGAATGAACAAAGTGGCATGGATGAGTTTAATTTATTGTATTTTTTTAAAAAAAAGCAGCGCAAACAGAAAGAGCGATCAATATTAATTCTCTATATGAAGCATATCTATTCAAGCCACAAATACAAACATATTACAGAAGGTGAAGTCAGTACGCACATAGATTTGTTCTAAATCGTTGTATTTTACCCACCAAATTGGCTAGTGTCTTAATATGTGTTACCAGCCACAGTGGATTTTCACCTGCATTTGGCGGGTTGGTGGGTGTGTTTTTTTTAACCCTGTTTATAACATAATAAATGTCTTTAGTGTCTCTTTTGATTCATTTAATGTGTTCTTGCTGTATAAAAATTAGGGGTGTAACGATATTCGAACCGAACCGAAAAACCGCGATACAGAACACACGATTCGTATCGCGATACTCTCATTGCAAACCGAACACGCCCCGCCCCGCCCCCTGCTAATCCCGGCCCCGCCCAGCCCAGCCCGGCTCAATGGACCTCATGTCTTGTGTACAGTACACAACGAATTCAGTTTTGTAGCCTAACCACCATTAACACCAAATAACAAGCTCCGTGTTTTGTTACTTTCGATAATAAGCAAGGTGTAATCTTTCAAATTCTGTCTATTTGATCACGAAATTCAAACAATAAATGGCGTTTTGGCGCTCTTTGATGTGGCGTGACAGATCGCTGTATGCCTACTAAGCTCCTCATTTCAAGCGGCAGCGCTGCGCGCGGGTAAACGCGATCATCTCTTCCTCAGTTACAGAATGGACACCTGAAGGTATGTTGAAAGATGCAGTATACTTACTGAAAGGCATCATAACTCGTGTAATCGCTCAATCAGTGTTTCAGCAGCGGAAAGACGTCAATAAAACAGCATAGCTTGTCACTAGCATTATATTTACCTCAACAGGCAAGTGATTCAGTGTCCACAACTTTGGTTCCTATAAATGAACTCTTGCACTAAATAAATGCACCATGTTAGCCTATATATTATATTTTACTTAACCTGTTAATGATATCTTGATTATTTAATGTATGTTTAAAATATCTTTCATGAAAATGACAACTGTGTAAAGTATTATATTTCAATAACAAATTAGAGTAAAAACACAAGTTAATGCAAAAACTGCCTTATGTTCAGTTTACATGTTTTCATTCAATGTGTTGTGTGTTGATTATTATATCTAAAAAATAAATAGCATCTGAATTTAGGTTAAAACTCTAGGCTACAACCTTTAATGTTATAGTAATTAGCAGATTTTTTTTTTAATCCTTGTGAAACGTTTAATTGTAATTGAATTAATTTAAAGACAAAGATACTTTTTTCGTTAAACCACTGTTTAAAAAAAGAAAGAAAAAAAAGAAGGAATTTTAGCTTTCTAAACCGAACCGAACCGAACCGAACCGAGACGTCAAAACCGTGGGAAAACCGAACCGTCAATTTTGTGTATCGTTACACCCCTAATAAAAATATTTTTCTCTATATTTCTGTTAAAAATAAAATCTTTTGAATGGTATTTTTATTGTTTTGTCATGCGTTTCTGACAAGGCACAAGTGATTGGATCACATATGGTGATTGGTTATCCACATGCGACGGATATTAATTCCAGGTGTAAATGGGATCACAGAACCACAACCACAGTTCTGAGCATACTTTTGGGTGTTTTTATTGAAAATCAAACTGTCTGAACTGAACATCATTCTAAGTTAAAAAATCAGTCCGAGCCCCAAACCAAATGGAACGAATGCAAACCATTACTACCCCAGGTCTATTTCTACATTTACCAGCGTTAGCCTGTTTACTTTTCAATTACACCTTCTGCCGAAATCAAATGCAGTTCTCAAATGGCCCCGCCGCTGTATTCGCGGAGTGAAAGGTGAGTCATTAGATGTGTCTCAGTGGTGGAGTTTTTATTTGAGTCTCGTCGGAATGAAAGACACTTGACTGATAACGGTGAATCGGATCAGCCTCGTCGATCTCAGCCTGGGTGAGTTGCTAATTAGAAAAAGGCAATGAAGAACTATCGTAGCCAGATTAAAGAAGGGCCAGGAACAGGCATTAATTGCACTTCTGTGACAAGGCAGTGGGAGAAAAACACTCACGCACACACTCAAAGAAAGCGGTGCACAGTATCCATGTCTTCTGCATCACTGGCTGAAATGTCTCTCTGTTTTCCCCAACATTTTCCAGTGTGGGCTGCCGTAAATGGGTGCCCAGAGGGACTAAGCGTGATCACTGAAGGTAATTACATCTCTTACAATGTGCCATGTGAACCCAAAGCCATAGGTACCTTTGCTGGGTCACCCAGAACTTTCCTAATGAACAGGCATTCAGGTTTAAAGATTAGACGAGCAATTACGCTCTACTTACACTCTGTTGCTGGGAATGATCTTGTAGCCGTCCCTGAACCATGTCACCTGTGGCCGCGGGAAGCAACTGACCACTGGGGAGTTGAGGATGGCAGCCCGGCCCTGCGTCACCGTCTTTCTTTGGTCATTGTCTATAAAGTCGCCCATATCTGCAAGAAAAAAGTAAGGGGTGTTATTACAACCATGGGAGAACCTTTTTTCCCCCAAAACAAAGCCACCCTGATGATACATTCAGCCCAACAGAGGCTTTTGGTACAAACTGCAGAGGTGTTCAATCAGAAACATTTATTCAAACATTTATTCATGGCGCACAGCAAAGCAAGATTGCATCACCATGCAGAACAAAAGAACGTCAAGCACATTGGGCTTTGAGTTTGTTGACATGCTGTAATTCCAGCGGTGCAGTTTTCGCATCGAAGTGTTTAAAGCTCTCATTTATGGGATGAAAAAGCCAAAAACAACTGTAGCCATTAAATGGTATTCCTAAACCGGCTAACATACACTTTAGTTTTAGTTGTAGTTTGTTTATTTATTTGAGCAGTAACCATTCTGCTCAAAAGGAGAGGGCCGAAGAAAAAAGAGCTTATAAGCGCCCACCCACAAAAATGATTACAAAAAAAATTCTCATTTCAAAATACTACAAAGGAACATAGTGCAAAAGCAACAAAACAACAACAAGGAAACAACAGCAAAAAAAACAAAAAAGACCAAAACAATACATGAATAATATACACTTGCAGTATCTGATCATGGTAGAATACCCCTAGTGACAAATCATTTCTTCTTCTCTATACTTTTGTATTACAAAATACGTTTGTATTTATATTTGAAAAGATTGATGTTTGGACCTCATCACGTAATTCATAACAACCAGTACGTTCTTGGAACCTTCTTTGTATTTGGCTTGGTAACAATTTGTGCCTTGCTTTGTATAGCATCTGTACTGATTGGAACTCAACAATGTCATAAAACTTCATGAGCTTTGATTTTAAAAATAATGAGTTTGTGTGGTCCAAAAACCCAACTTTATGAATTAATCGGATAACTCTTTTTTGCAACATTACTATTGGTCTTAATGTGCTTTTATAAGTACTACCCCATATCACAGAACAATAATGTAAATAGGTCAAGATCAGAGAACAATTTAAAGTATGCAGAGCTTTAATGTTTAAAATATGCTTTACTTTTGCAATTACTGAAATGCTTCTTGATATTTTAGTGATTATATATTTAATGTGAGAGTTCAAGTAATTCTATCATCTATAATAACTCCAAGAAATTTGATTTCATGCACCCGCTCTATAACAACACCCTCTACCTGAATTGCTTCCTGAGCATTGGAATTACTGTTGCCAAATATCATCATTTTACTTTTACTCAGATTCAGTGATAATTTATTTAGTTTGAACCACTTATTAACACGTTTTCTGTTTTCTTGATACACTGAACGTGCACATTTTTAGCAAATCAGTTACTGTAATGTAAATGTACAGTTACAACAAACTACTGTTGTAATGTTGCATCACCTAATTAATATTCATAAGTCAAAAAAATATATTTTATAGTGGATCCCCTCACACTTCTCAGATTGTTCATACCACTCTGCTGGGAATTGTTTTTAAAGGAGCACTTGGCAACTATTTCAACTTAATAAAACCGTTCAGAAATCATTTGAATGGTTTAATAACCTGTTCTGGAGAGAATGGTGACTTTCCCTGCTCCCCCCAGCGTTCCCAGATGGAAAACCAACCTTGCAACATGGGGACTAACGTCCCAGTAAGTTGGAAATAGAAGTCTCGTGAGAAGCGAGAACGAGCGAGAAACACGAACTGCTTTATGGCAATTCGACATAATTCTATGATCCTGTGTATGATGTATTACCCACCTCGGTAGACATAGGTCCACACGATAAAGTTGGCGGGCTCCGATAATAGCAAATGCACATGAGCAGCGGTAGAAAGCGGGAGGAAGGTGCCGCAAGTAAGTTTTTTTTATGACAGTGTTGTGAAATATACGCCCCACAGCTGTAGGGGGAGCTCGATGAGAAAATATGCGACAACAAAAAAGTGAAAATCAGCGAAGAAATGACTAGAGTTGCCAAGTTCCCCTTTAAATTATATGATGTACACATGATGTATGTGCACATTGCTATTGTTCTGTGATGTAAACAAATGGATCAAACAAGATGGCCACCAAGTAAACTGACTTGCCCTAAAGGGACTTTGGTGCAGAAATGGCATACTTCACTTAACAAGCAATAATGTCTGCTGGTTTGATTTGGGAAAATTAGGAAAGATTATCTTAAAACAATATGAGACAATTATCCATAGAGTTTGCGGTCTTGTAAAAAATATCAAAGTATGACTGATACAACATGATCAGAGCTGTTTTCTTGGTTGTGTTTGTGGCTTACCATTTACATTACATGTTAACCAACTTTCAAGACTATCAAGTTTATAAATGAACAACTTAAAAAAAAAACAAATATAGCTGTCTTTGTAAAGAAATGCTAATAGTTTTGGAGCCTCTGCTATGACACTGTACAAACGCTTCCAGTGTGAATACGATGTAGTTACGCTGACGCGAAGCTCAAGCTTGCGCTGTGAGACTTATATAATATTAAAAAACGGGTGCTAACTAATTGTAAGTCGGTGCGACCAACTGAGAAAGCACCAATGTGACCATTGGGAAGAATGAGTCTAGAGCCCTGAAGAATGATTTCTCATTTAATCACTAGGATAACTCCATCCTGGCTGAATGTTTCTCTGAGTAAAAATGTTGGAAGCATCTGGAACAGTCAGTCTGGGTCATTGTGAACCTTTAAAGCATGTTATAAACGCTACAGTAATGGTTCAACCCCTAGTCAGCTTTTCTCCCACAGCAGTCTTACTCTTTCGGGTGTAAATCCTCCCTTATTCAAGGCATACCTGGGAACATTTAAATGGTATCAATCAGGTCTGCACATGAGAGTGCAAGAAAGAAACAGTTTTTTCCATGCATTCACAAAGAAGAGTTTTCAAGCTTCGGAAAGGATGCAAAAGCACCATAAATGTATCAAATACAGTGTGTATGTATGGACCTGTGCATTGTTTAGATGTCTGTATACTTCCATGCAACAGTTTTTGCATTAATGAAAAAAGTGACAGTAAAGTATGAAGGTAAATCAGTAGCTAAACTCGAGAGCACGTAGATGTGAATTTGAGAACTTGTACAATAAATATTCGTACTTGTATGTGAACATTTACACTCACAGCTCCAATGTGAAAACCTGTAAAATAAAAATCTGAAGTTGAATGTTGAGATTTGCACTCGCAGACAATAGTCACAAACCTGTATTCTGAATCTGAAGCTGCAGACAAGCAGTCACAAATGTGTTAAATGCCATTCACAGAAATACAATGACAGTCACTAACATGTAAAATATATTTGCACTTCTAACATTCAAATTCGCAGTACAACCTCAAATTGGCACTTGCAACTTCTCAAATCTGTCACTGCAAGTTCAAATTTCGTGCCTTGACTTTTGCTACTCTTTTCGCGATATATGAGGTGCAAAACTGATTTGTGCACTTGTAACTCAGTGGCGGTGAGAGCGGAAGGGGGGCGGGAGCGGGGGTGTTCGAAGGAGCCGTTTTATTGGTTGGCGCCTAGCCAATGAAATGGGACTTCTATTGTACGCGATGATGTCACGAAACCCGCCTCCTCGTGGATGTTCTGAAACGCTAACATGTCTTAATCGTCTTAATGCATTAGACTAATTTAAAAGACATAAATGATATTATCAAACTTAGTAAACACAATAATGCATACTACAGAAAAGCAGATGAGCACAAAATATGAACGCAACACGTTAACTTAAGACAGTGGTATTAAAAGACCAAACTCAGGAAACACCATAAATAAAGCATACAGAAAAGCAATTGAGCAGAAAATGAACGCAACTCGTTTAATTGTATGTTAAAGGAGAACTCCGGTGCAAAATGAACCTCTGGTGTAATAACACATTGGTACAGACTAAATCGTTCCCTGAGATTTGTTTTCATGATAATCGAATGTAAAGAGTTTTATCTCTAAAAACAGTTTAGCTTATAACGCTAGTATATTGGGCATCGAGTAAGCAAAAAGAGATCGCTAGTTAATACCATTAACAAGGCTCAAATTAGCCCCACACTAACACGGCAGCATAATGAGTGTCCTTACATGCAAACCGAAGCATTGAGAACTTTGTAAGTGTATAGACAGTTTAATAAGAAGATACTTAACACAGACAGTACAGTTAGCGCATACAGACAGGAGCCATCTTGGAAAACAGTCTTGACCAATCGAACCACGAAGGTGAGCGAACAGTACGTGTAGATATTGAAGATAAGATAAATTATAATTATTTTCTTTTATTTTCTCTGTTGCGTTCAGTGCTTCTCTTATGCGCTCAGTGCTTTCTTCCGGAAACAACGGACCATATGAGATTCCAAGTCACAGTTCAGCTCACGTATCACCGTGTTCGTGGTTTGACTGATCGAGACTGTTTTCCAAGATGGCTGCTGTCTGTATGCGCTAACTGTACTGTCTGTGTAAAGTATCTTCTTATTAAACTGTCTATACACTTACAAAGTTCTCAATGCTTCGGTTTGCATGTAAGGACACTCATTATGCTGCCGTGTTAGTGTGGGGCTAATTTGAGCCTTGTTAATGGTATTAACTAGCGATCTCTTTTTGCTTACTCGATGCCCAATATACTAGCGTTATAAGCTAAACTGTTTTTAGAGATAAAACTCTTTACATTCGATTATCATGAAAACAAATCTCAGGGAACGATTTAGTCTGTACCAATGTGTTATTACACCAGAGGTTCATTTTGCACCGGAGTTCTCCTTTAACATACAATTAAACGAGTTGCGTTCATTTTCTGCTCAATTGCTTTTCTGTATGCTTTATTTATGGTGTTTCCTGAGTTTGGTCTTTTAATACCACTGTCTTAAGTTAACGTGTTGCGTTCATATTTTGTGCTCATCTGCTTTTCTGTAGTATGCATTATTGTGTTTACTAAGTTTGATAATATCATTTATGTCTTTTAAATTAGTCTAATGCATTAAGACGATTAAGACATGTTAGCGTTTCAGAACATCCACGAGGAGGCGGGTTTCGTGACATCATCGCGTACAATAGAAGTCCCATTTCATTGGCTAGGCGCCAACCAATAAAACGGCTCCTTCGAACACCCCCGCTCCCGCCCCCCTTCCGCTCTCACCGCCACTGAGTTACAAGTGCACAAATCAGTTTTGCACCTCATATATCGCGAAAAGAGTAGCAAAAGTCAAGGCGCGAAATTTGAACTTGCAGTGACAGATTTGAGAAGTTGCAAGTGCCAATTTGAGGTTGTACTGCGAATTTGAATGTTAGAAGAAGTGCAAATATATTTTACATGTTAGTGACTGTCATTGTATTTCTCAAATTCACATCTACGTGCTCTCGAGTTTAGCTACGGATTTACCTTCATAGTAAAGACATTTAGAATGTTAGAATTTCGATTTCAGAAAGTTTTCGATTTCAAATAAGTTATTTACCACGTTTCCACAAAAATATTAAGACTTTTTAACATTGATAATAGGGATGCACCGAATAATCGGCCACCGAAAATTTAAAGACTTTTATCACCGAAACAATACGGCCGAAATGTTGTGATGACGCAAACAGAAACCGCGACCTGCACGTACTTGCCTGAAGCAACGTGTCTGCGGTGTGAACAAATTTCAGTATATCTGAACCCGCGAGGAGACGGAAGCCTTGTTTATACTTTCGCCTGCCTCCGCAGCGCGAGTCTCCACAGACAGCGCGCGCACCTCTCCAAACGGTCGAGGCGTTTATACTTGACGCGCTCGCCGTTGTACTATTCTTTGAAACGACAGGGAGCGACTCAAGTAACTGTCGTCTAACCATCAGGAATCGGTGAGAAGAAGAAAGATAAACACGTGACAATGTTTATTTTTTAGTATACCACCACCAATACAAAAATAATCATGTAAAACCCAGTAAACCCTGAGATTATTACTTGTGACATTACAAAAAAAATATGTAACGTTGTATGGGAACATGTATGTATACAACTAAATTAACGCTCTCTTGAATATTTTCTAATTTCACTAAACCTATTTCATTAAGTTTCGTGTACATTTGTATTAAACATTGACCTTTGTTCATTAAAAAGGCTTTTTTATGCTATTGTATGCTCATTTTTAAAAATGTAAGCAACTAATTTAGACGTGCAAACTGGGTGCTGGTGTGATGAGAAGTTCGTGCTCGGCTTTGTTTTTATGAGAGAAGAACATTTAATTTTAAAACCTTTCTGCAGGCCAGTAGATTATTATTTAATCTACACATGAGTGGGGTCAAGTTAAACATTTTAGTTTGAATTTGATTTTATACTGTGCATTGTTGCAATGTGCTAAATAAATATTTGCATAATTTGTAATTGATTTATTCTTTGAAAATTTTATATTAATTTATGCAATTGCAATGCCTTGATTTTAGTAAAGTTTGTACACAGTCATAGCCATAAATGCAATGGTACTTATAATTGGCATAATTTCTTTCGGTGTTTCGGTTTTCGGTTTGCGGCCTTGGTTTCCTCTTTTTCGGTTTTCGGTTTCGGCCAAGAATTTTCATTTCGGTGCATCCCTAATTGATAATAATAAGAAGTGTTTCTTGAGCAGCAAATCAGCATGATTTCTGAAGGATCATGTTACACTGAAGACTGGAGTGGTGATCATAGCCATCACAGGAAGAAATTACATTTTAAAATAAATGTAAATAGAAAAAGAGTTATTTTAAATTGTAATAATATTTCCCAATATTACTATTTTGCTGTAGTTTTAATAAAATAAATGCAGCCTTGGTGAGCATAAGAACATTTTTAAAACATTAAAAAATCGTACCGACCCAGTAGTGTGTGTGTGTGTAACATCTGATCTACCACAGAAACTCACATGCCACTTGTATCTCGGCTCTTCTCTGGAGTAGAGCGCCCATCCTGTTTCTCACCACACACTGGTAAACACCCATATTGGAGCGCCGGAGAGAGGAGATGGTGAACCTAAGAGAAAGGAAAAAAGAATCAACCACTTTAATTCAAATCTCAGAATGGAAAAAACAACAACAACAAACACAACAGTTCCCTGCTATATGCCAACAAATTCAAGGATTTTCGACTCAAATGTATTCCCATTTAGAGGGGTTGGGTTTGAAAGGTTTACCCTTGCTATCCTTTTTTCACCGCCAGTTCGCACATTAGCGTGAGCAGAGCACATGGAACTCCTCTCCATGCCCAGCTATGATGACGTTTATCAGGTTTCAGCCAAAAGGCCACTTCGACTAAAAGCAGAGGTGGTGAACGCTTGGCATTAAAATCTGTTGGCATTTCCGAATGTATACGCTGAATATATGACTAATGCACTGTTGCTCACTACTTAGCCGAATCTGTTTACGTCTCTGAAAATGCCACCTGGTGGGTTTGTGCATCTTGGTGGTGGTTTCCCTCCATCACAGGAACTCAATAGCAATACTGGGGCAGCTCTAAGCGTGCTGTTTAGGTGATGAAAGATAATGAGAAAGCAATACCAATTAGAGCAAACCAGCTCTGTAGATGGACAAAATGCAGAAACACTTGACATGAGGAGGTGCAAAGATGTGAAACACCTACTTTAGCATGTATACGACTCCTAAATGGAGGATGAATCAAAACATCTAATGTAAAAGTTGACATTAACTATGAATCAGGTGTCAGCAGTGCACTTCAGGTAACGAATGAAAGCATTATTTGTCTCTGAAGAGAGCCGGGCAGCGCTGCAGACTTTTATATTAAGACTGAAGGAATCTGTAGGGCCAAATCTTCAGCAGCTTTAACACTCCGCACGTCTGAGGAAATGGTGAATGCTAATAGAGGCTGTACGCTGATTAAAAAAGGTCAGGCTAAGAGACTATCATTACTGAGAAATTAAACACATGGCATGGAGAGAACTCAACTAGGAAATAATATGGTTGATTAAATGTACTACTGCATAAACTAGAAGAATTTAGAAAGAAAAAAATGCAAATGATTTGAATGCACTTCCCTTCTAATAATTTCATTTCTTGATTAAAGGAACGTTCCAGGTTCAATACAAGTTAAGCTCCACTGACAGCATCTGTCGCAGAAAATAATGTCGACTTGTTTCAACAAACAAAAAGTGCATCTGTTGTAATTTGATTATAATGGAAGTCTATGTGGGAGGTATCACATTAAAATTAACAATTTGTTTGCCTCAAAAGACACGAGACCTTATGTAAAGAAAAGTGTATGATCACTTACTAGCTTTGTCTGTGTAAAATTATATTCAAATGTTCTCCTGTCATGATCATGTATAGTTCATGAAGTTAGAACAATAGTCCCACTGAAAATAGGACAATTTAGACAACTTTTGAAGTTTTTTTGGGGGGGTGTTTTCTTGATTATTGTACAAAATAAACTCTTAGTCACCATGTGTCACGATCATGTCCTGTTTAGTTTCCGTCACTGTTATACCTACATTCTAGTTCAGTGTTTGTTACCATAGTTTCTAATTAGTCTTGCACCTGTTCCTTGTTCTGTTGATTGCATTCTCTGTGTATTTAAGTCCTTAGGCTACGTCTACATTAATCCGGATAGATTTGAAAATGGTGAGTTCGTTTAAAAACCTCTCTCCGTCCACACTAGCGTTTTCAGGCATTTGAAAATGTTAAATACACCTTACTGCGCATACGTAAAACCTCACAAAAGCTCACTGAGATGATACAGACAGAAAAATAAATAATAAAGTTATCGACCAATTCTTCGGGCAGGACCATTTTATTTAGCAAAATATATCAGCATTCACTGATGTGTTCAGGTCGCACTCAGTCACCATATGTTTGGTTTAAAACGCAACTGCTCATATTGCCATCTTTGCAGGACTGTGATATGAAGAGTGTGCAAAGTAACATATTTTAGCAACAGTGGGAAAGTGAATAGCACATAACAGGCACAATACTGGTATAAACATGAATATGCATAAGTACAATATGCATCACATGACTAAACTTACGTCATCATTTTTAAATATCTCCGTTTTGACAGTCCACACCACAACGCGAAAACGGCGTTTTCAAATTTATCCACTTTGGAGAGCGTTTTCAAAAAGGTTTGTTTTCATTAATAAAAACGCCGTCTCTGTGTGGATGGAAGGCCAAAACGAAAAAAAAAAGCTTAAATTTCAAACGAAAACGTATTAGTGTGGAAAAGTTTCCTCAGTTTAGTGTTTGTCGTCGTCAATGTTTAATGTGTAGTTGCTTTGTTCATTCTCCGTCTTCATTAAGGTCTCTAGTATCCTGTTATTCCTGTGTTTTCTCTTCTTTGGATTTAACTACACAGCGTACACGTGACACCATGAAATCAAAATGGATGATTCATATTGTTTTCTATGGACTGCTGGAGTGTTTTATTAGAAATGATTTATCTGTGCACATTGTTAATTTTGAAAGACATCATCACAAATGATTAGCAATTAGCAAATGATTTTCCTGACGGACAAAATCAAGTACCACTCTATATTATTTTTTGTTTGATAATAATCCATTTCACCCAGATATTGGTCAAAATAGGGAAGAAAAGACAGTCACAATTTCTGTTTCATATCAATTTTAAACAAACCTTTCACTCTATTTTCACTTTACATAGCACATGAAGTTTTTTTTTTTCTTTTCTTATTTAAATATTGAAAGTCTGGGACATATGTAAAACAATAAACACAGGCTTTTGAAATGTAGCAAAATCAAAAAATAAATGCAGGCCCGTTAAAAGTTTTCAAGGCAGTTTTAATGTGACCCTCATTTAACTGAAATAATTGTTTGTTTATTAGATTCTAAGAAATTTAGGAAATTATTTTCTGTGGCAATCTAAAGAGCTTAAATTATTTTCAAGTATGCTAATTAGGGTACAATGGGGCTAAAGACACTGTGGTTGAAAAGGCACCTTTGATTTTATTTTCCTCTAAACCACTAGATGGCAAAAAAAAACTTGCCATTGCACTTTCCAAAACATCCGGATTTTCCAGATGCACGTAGAAATTTGGCTGATCCTTGACGCAATCGCGGACAGCAGCGCAAAGTTGATTCTACTCCAATTTGATCTAATATTTTATGTTTTTTAAAATGTTGTAGATTTAAGTAGCAAATTAGAATCGATAAAATTAATGTTTATATTTTGAGACAAAGGTCTTCTTAATGATTTTCAGTTTTGTTCAAGGTAATTAAAGCAACAGTTTTTCAATAACGTAAGAATATGTAAAAGTATGGTATTTGGGGTAAAAGGGACCCCTGTCCATTTGTTGACATGACATGGTTAGATTCAGATGGTAAATATCATATATAACGTTGGGTGTCCACTTTAGAGATAATACCCATATTTATAATGCAACCATTATTATTATCAAAAATATGCTATTAATCATATCATATAATAAAATTTCATTTATTGTTACTACTGTAAATCTATATCAAATTATTATAGGATCTACTTCAATGCTTTTATAATATTTACTTTTTAAAATAATTTTGTTTCTGTATTTTTAAAATACATTTTCATATTAACATATTTTAATGATTTATTGAACAAAAATGAATTCTTTATTTATCAAAATAAACAGAAAATAGTACAAACTTTGCTAAAGTGATTGTTTTGAACAAGTATTTACTTGTCTTAGACATTATTAAACCATATTATTTTAACTAAAGTATTTGTATCAATACTGTGTTAGCCCCATGCTGGTGCCTTGCCACGTCAAACATTTATATGATTTTTAAGATTTATTTTCACACAAAATGTGTTGCTCCATCAATGTTTAATACAAACATATACATTTTTTCTGCAATCATGCACTTTGGGAGGAGTGAAAAGCACATTTTTTCTTAAGGTGTGCCTTTAACCCCATTGAACCCTATCTGTTGGAAACATCTGAAACATTTAACACTTATTTAAAAATAATAATAACATTTTCATAAAAAATCAATTAAAAAAAATCTATATGTGAGGGTTCTTCAAATTCCAAGTTACTTTCATTAAAAACTACACATTATTTAAGTAATGAGAAAGATTCCTGAAACGGATCCATAAAAAACAACAGCAGAATAAGAATATTTTTCTAAAGGTTAATGGTCATGTTTTGAACAACTTTAATATACCTGCCATAGACAGTGAATAAATGTGCTGCTTGTACAGAAGAAAAGCTGCAGGGGAGATTAATATTGGACTTTTTGTCTCTCATATTAACCGTGAGCCTCTGCTGTTCTCTCTCCTTGTAACCTTGAGACAGTTCTGAGCAGGAATACATCTCTAGAAAGCCTTAAGATGAAAGCTGGCACTCACTTGTACTCTGGGGAGAAGGCTGTGATATCTGTGTTGTTGAGCATCCATTTGAACTCCAGAGGCCAGCTGCCCTCCGCAAGGCAGGTCATGACCAGACGGTTCCCTTCTAGGTGGATCTCTGGAGGTCCTGGTTCCGTTTTGAAGTAGGGGGCCACATCACCTGCAGGCAGACATGAAAGAGGCACAGTTAGTAAAGGTGCGAGTTCGCTGTAATGCTACCCTGACCAGGCGCAGGCATCATCAAAGATGAGGTCAATATGCAGGAACATCACTGGTTCCTCAATTTACAACAACCAGTGCCGTCAACTTTGTGGAAATCCACGTTCGATAGAGACGCCTATTTATGCCCATTCCTCAGTGAGAGCAAACAAACAGAGGCAATCACGCAAAGGTTATCGTAACATGTTCCTACAAAGGCGGAGAAATCTTTCATGACAGTGCCGGAGAACCAAAGACAGCCAGCGCCAAACCTTTTAAATCCTCCATCTGCAGATTTCGCCACACTTCACAAGAGCAAGGCTCCGAGCTTTGATTTGGAAAAAAAAAGAAGAAGCCAGGACACCTGGGTGCAGCGGATCTGACTTCTGTCAGCGGCACTGCTGTGTTTCCCCTAAAGCTCAGACAAATCAATTGTGCCGTGCAATGGCTCTTTTATACAGAGTATAAACCACCTGAAATATGTAAGCGAGAGAACTACGGCTCAGCCGATACGCACTCACTGCAAAAAAATCATTTTCTCTATCATTTTTTACTGGAAAGCGAGACAAAAATATTATCTAAACATCAAAAAGATTTACTCGAGAAGCAATATGGTGTGATTTGATGCTTGTTTTAGAAAACACATTTTGAATTAAGTGTATTTTTCTTACCTCAGTGGCAAAAAAAAGTGCTTTCTAATTTTAAGCAAAAACCTAACCAAATGTGCAGTTAGATTTATGCACACAATATGTAAACACTATTTTTCAATGCAAAGAAATATAAACAGATACATAGATATAAACAAAGATATTTTCTGAAAACAAGTGTTATCTTATGGCAATAAATGAATACTGTGTCAGGGATGTTTTGATATTTTTACTGGTAAACAAGGCACAAATACTGATCAAGAAAGCAATGTTCTATAGTGCTGAGAGATATAAAGAGGCTTTCTTTTTTAACCTTGGCCTCTACAGATTCCTGTATTGGATGTAGCAAATGAATGTTAATGAATACATTTGTTAATGAAAAAAAACATTCAATTGCAAGTTCTTTAAATTGATTCTTTTGCATTTATACATCAATATGCAGACACATTTAGCTCATGTACAGGTTCCTGAATTGCTGCGTTTCAGTTAAACGGGCGAAATGTCAAGGGGTCACAAACTTGCTGTAGAGCACATGGTGGAGAATGTAGACAGATGCAGCCGAGCTGCTGTGGAGAATACCAATGAGGGCTTTAAAAAGGGAATGAAAGGAGTGAAAGAAGGAGATGGAGTCCAAGGGCCAGTAAGACTCCAGGTGACAGCTGAGAGAGACATAGTGTCCTTGAGGTCAGAGCGATTGTGACTGTGTGGGCGAGGAAAGATGGGCATTGCTTTATGGCCGTTTTATGGGTTTACATTAGTCGTCTCTCCAGTATGGAGGACACAAACTGCAAGGAACATATTTGGAAGTAGATTTCCTCGTTTTTTTCGGCGGCATACGATGAAAATGTATGGGGGGACATCTTGCCAATCACGTCCCATCCTAGAGCTCCATCTCTGGAGAGTTAAGACCCACTAGCTCATGGGTATTCAACTTCAACAAGATCCAGCCTCTAAATTTCACTACTAGAAAAGGTAAGAACAATCCAAGACTATTTAAGGAACCCATCACTGCGTTCGAGCACTGTCGGAGTAGGTACTACATTTGAATTTGAATTTATTTCGTGACTTTTTAAAAAGTACGCACTATATAGCATGGATATGGGTAGTATAAATGAAATTTGGATGTACTACATCCGCCATGTTGTTACTGTCACGTGACCTACCAGCGTCAGTTGCTTCGCTTCACTTCCATACACAAATCCCCTCCCGTGGCCTAATGGGATAGCAAAGGGTCCACCCAATACGCACTTCAGAATCTCGGCAAAAGTAGTAGGTCATCCGGCGACTTTTGGCATACTGTTTTTTGAATACTATGTATTCGGACATACTATTATTTTGGTGTTCTGTTTTTCGCATACTAGGATTCTAGGATTTTCATTGTTAGGGAATACTAATTGCAGGGTTGATTTTAACACATCAATCCCCCTACATGAGATGCAGTAGAGATTTATGATTTCAATATACTTTATGTGTAAAAGTGTATTAAATTTGCTCAATATTACCGAAGGTCTAAATAAAAGAGGCAGCCACATCTTAACTGGCCTACATTCCTTGCAAAACATTAAAATTCAGTTCAATAATACATCACAAAAATGTTTTCTTGAGCTTGAGGGTTTGCACCAATCAAGAGCTGTAGTAATTAAAGCAAACACTCAATGTTAATCATGGATAATCATTCTAAGATTAATCTCCGACTGTGCTACAACTGAAATGTTCAGTCCTCCTCTTCCTTCCTCTCTGCCTCTTTAGTTGTACACCTCAGAGGGAAATGATGTCTGCAAGCTGACACCTGCTCACCTCTAAGGCATTCAAATCTCCTAAATCTAAATTGTATTCCAAGTATTCCCACATGGCATTTAACCAAGAGTTAGGCAACACTGAAGGAAATGCCTCAACTGCCATGAGGACATGAGGAGCTTTGATTCCCTAAAAGAGTTCAAAAACAGAACCCTGCTCATGTTGTTCTATCCTTTTATTCGCTGTGAACATCGAAGGATGTGCCAGGCTTGACACGCCTCTTATATCATTCCTCCCGCACCGACATAAAACCTGCAAAATGTTAGTAGCCTTATGGTTGGTTGTAAATATAAAAAAGAGTAGCGAGGAAACCGCGCACCCAAGTTTAATCGTCCTCTCCGGGGTGAGGAGCACCTTGTTAGAAAGTTTCCAGACGTTAGTATCAATCCATTTTTCATCGGACGCATTTCACTTCTTTAGCTAGCAGCTCTCCTCAGACAGCGTGATTCGGCTCTCACTCATCGTGCTTCTTATTCTTATTTGATGGTGTGAAGATGAGGTGGAAATGCATTTTTAATTTAATTTCAGACTCTGAGAGGGACGTATCACAAAAAGCAGGATTTTCCATTCTAATTTTGCTCTTTTGAAAGAGAAGATACAGACATACAGTACTATAATATTCACAATTCAAAGCTGTCAGAGAAAATATGGTTTCATCACTGACTACGATTATGATATTACCAAAATTTCACAAGTTGTTATGAATATGAGTAGACTTTCATGACTCTCGATTGCAATTCCGATACCACAGAAAACACTAATGTGCTATTTGAACATTTGCCTTTATTGACAGAAGTGGCCAAAAGTAATGTCTAGCTTTGGAAAATTTATATTTTATTTAATTAAAGATTTTGTAAATATGTTGTTGTCAGGAGTCAGTTGTTTTATTTGTGATAAAGCAATGAAACATGCCAAATTGTGCAGACATCATTTTTGGCCAGACTGTCACACATAGAAAGTATAATCACATACAAAAACAAGAGAGAACCAATGACATATTAATAACTGATTATGTTGTATTCAATGTAATTTTATTGTTTTTCTATGCCTTTTTTGGCATAGTAAAATAAAACCTGTAGCTGTAGTTTAGCCCATTTTTTTTGCTGAATAATGTTGTTAAATAAATACCTTAACCAAGTTTAGAGTTTTGTTCTTCCCTCATAAGGCTAATATTTAAAAAATATAAAATATGTTCCTAAAATGTATTGGTTCACTCTGACTTGTAGAATCATTAAAAACAATCCCCAAACCAATCCTGTCCAGACATCACTTTTAGCCACTACTGTATTTTTAAATCAAGAAAACATTACTTTATTATTATTATTATTTAAATTTTCAAGACAAGTAAACAATCAGTAATAAAATTAAAGAATTAAAAGAAAAGGAAGTTCAAAAGACAAGCATTTTTTTTATATAAATATTTTGTAATTTTATAAATATCTTTACTGACACTTTTGACCATTTAATGCCTCCTTGCTTAATAAAATCATTTCTAATAATTAAATAAAAATATCTTACCCCAAACTTTTGAATGAGACTTTCCCACAACACTGAACACCCTTAGCTTTGAGGTTTTGTTGTTGGACTGAGGAAAGAGGTCAATCTGTAATGTCATGTGATTTGTCAGGACACTTATTTCAGTCATTTCTCATTTTCAGCATGCTATTCAATCCAAATAACTACCCACATTTGCATATCAAAATCTATTCAGTATTCTGCAGCTTGCCCTTTAATAGCAATTTATGCGCTCTCTCCCTCTCTCTAAAAGACTAGGATTATGAGTATTAATTTACATTAAATATATGAAAATATAAAAACAACATAATTATTTAGTCAAATAAATGATGTAATCGAACTTAAACCCCTGGTATTTAGTGAGAACCATGAAGTGTGCTGCTATATGCCGCATTTAAAGGTACGGTATCGGAAACAGCCCGTTTACTTCTGAGAGGGCCTGAGAAAGGGCAACTAAATTACAACCTATGAATACTCCACCTACATAAGTGGACTTTAGAGGACAAATAAATAACTCCGCATTTGTAGAATGTGACACTTTTAAATCAATTCTTTGTGTGATTACGCCTCAGGATAAAAAAAAAATGTATGGTCTAAAAAACATACAATTTGCACTCACTTTTCTTCAGAGAGTGTGTAAAGAGAATATCAGTGGTGTATACAAGGAAAATCTGTCACTGACAAAAGTACACACTCATCATGATGGGTTATCTTATGTGTGCAACTAACGTTGTCCATCTTGACGAAAAAGGCCAAAGAAGGCCTTGATTGTGTTAGCATAAGTGCCGTAGGTATCCCCAGCGAAACACCCGGAGAAGAATTCACAATGACTGTACGTCGCTCTTGAGACGTGCTCTGTTTGATATGCTGTGGGAACATCTGTCCTTGTGAATACCAACGAGTCCTCTACAAATTCTCATTCAGATAGGATCAAATCAAGCAGACAAAAAATATGAAGGAGAGGAAAAGAAACGAGTACAACTGCACCAAATCAGTTCTTCACCTCCCAGTAAGGAAATGAAAACATCCTCTTCTGCTTATCAATAGCCATCTATTTTCATGCGCATTATGGAATATCGCATAAAAAAATGCCGGATGGAAATGGAAAAACGCGCATAAAAAAAACGTATGCGCTCAAACTTTTCATCCTAAAAGAAAACATGCGCAATAAACTAAGATGGAAACACCGAATAAATTCCTCGAAGAGCATCGGAAAAAAATGTATGTGACTTTGCAATGGGACGACATAACAGGACTCATTGCACAGCATGTGAAATACTGTTTTGATTGTTCTGAAATGCCAGGGCAAAGTATGTCTCCCAAAAATGTCCCAAACAGCAGGCATTCGCCTCCGAAAGCAAGATAACTTCAGGAATTTAGTATATACGAAATTATTTTATACAGTGGCATCTCCTACTGCAGCAACTTCCATTTTTCTTTGTGATATTTAGTACGAGTTTATCAGGATGGAAGTGACGATTTTGTTCTTTGGCTCACTGTATGTAAACTTTACTTGCAAATATTTTATGCGAGATTCCAAATTTTTTGCAACTGTGGAGGAAAACAGCTATTGTCATAACAATACACCATATGCAAACATGCTTCGATCAAATTCTAAATGAATGTTATTAATGAGCATAATAATGGTAATTCAGTTAAAGGCAGGACATCTCTTTGATGTAGTTCCAAGCAGTCGAAACCTTTTTAAGCACGCTGCGTCTCGAGAAAGACCCTTCCCATCTGCTGCGGGTCCCTGGGCGGCTCAAGCAGATGCCTGTTAGACAGGTAGTGTGCAGGCGTCTTTTCCCGTCTACTCCACCTTCCCCAATTTGCCAGGTGTGCTCAATGGAGCCTTCACTTTCCATTTGTCTGTGCATGAAGCCGGAGTGGCAGTGCGGGGCTCATCAGCATTCTGCCTCTTCAGTGGACCGTACCACTGCAAGACGACTTCAGGAATGCATAAGCAGAGACCAAGAAGGAAATTCAATTTGTTGGGATTATTATCAAAGATGAAAAGTTCCGACAGCAGACAGCTTGGCTAAAAGTGGATGTAAAAGGTCTGCTCCAGGGCTGATGGGCTACGTTGATGAAATCGCCCCTGCTTTTTCATTAGCTACTTCTGCTTTCCTAACTTTTCCTAACAGGAATGCAAACCTGATGGAGGGATGACGCCCTGACGAGTAAAACCATGCAGCAACTTTTATTATTTGAAATCTTTGCCCGATTTCAGCTTTTAAAGGCTTCAAATGGTCCTACAAAAAATATATACTGTATATGTGCTGAACTTTCTAACAAGAAACTAATGATGTCAAAAGTAGCAGTACTTTGGTACTAAGTCGATCCTAACAATCATTTTTGAAATATTATATTAAATATTACTTTGAATAGCCTAATAGAGCTGCCCCTTATATTGTTTAAGGGATAGTTTACCCAAAAATGTTAAATTCTGTCATTAATGAGAACTTACCTTCTGTTGTTCCACACCCGTAAGACCTTCGTTCATCTTCGGAACACAAATGAAGATATGTTTAATGAAATCCGAGAGCTTTTAGTCCCTCCATTGGGAGCAACGCAATTTACACATTCAAGGTCCCGAACGATAGGAAAGACATCATTAAAGTAATCCATGTGACTCTAGTGGTTTAACCTCAATTTTATGTAGCAACGCAGGTGCTGTGTTTGCACAAAAAAAAAAAAAAAAAAACATAATTTACCACTTTATTTATGAAAACATTGACCTGCAATCCAGTAGGGGGAGCATTTTGTAAATATAGAGGTCAATTATGTTGTTGTTGTTTTTTGCGCGTCACTTCATAAAATTGAGGTTAATTTTATAAAATTGAAGTCATATTTTACTTAACAATTCAATGTAACAAAAAAATAAAACCTTTGATTGTAATCTAACGCTAGCCCAGTTAGTGCAAGATGACGAAAAAAGTTATTTAAAATGTAAAAAAGGCAGAAAAAGCATCCAAAAAATAAAAAATATGAATTTTACTGGTAATGGCATTGACTACTAACATTTCGTGACAACACTACAACTGCCTCAAATATCCCACCAGCCACGATCACTTTACATTCCTTGTCAAATCAAGGACCCTCTGCAATCATTTGTAACGTCAGATAAGCAGATAACAGCCTCCCGATGCCGGTTACTTCTGCACTCCATGGGAAAAACGGGCCTGCCTTCTGACTCTTAACTCAATTACCTTTTAAAAGGGCTCCTGGGAGCACTAGCCTGCGTTTTATCTGTCAGTCTGTCTGGGGGAGTGAAGCTCACACACTGACAATCAGAGTGGGCAAAACTAGCTCGTTATTTGATGAGCTGACTGTGAATCAAAGCGCTAACCAGGGCTTTGAACCTGAGAGCACAGCATCTGACAAAATATGATACATCAACACATGAAGAAACATGCATGTGAAGTTAGTTAACATTCAACTGCATACTGGCAGCAAATTATTCACATTATGTTGATGACAGGGAATATAAGACTTCAACTCAAAAACACGCTTAAATGATTTTAATTAGTGGTGTTTCTAAGGAAAGTGTCACTACTGTTACTATTACTTGAAAACATGAGGTAGCAACCATACAGCAATGTGCTTAAAATGACTTGAATAACTTTAGCAACACCCTAGCAACTATACAGTAGCCTGCTTAAAGGTGCAGTAAATGATATTTACAGCTGGCTATTGAAATGTTGTTTCCAACAGTTGTTTCCACTGCCCCGTCCCCCTACTCGACGCTCACACATTTAGGGTTGCCAGATTGAGGACACGCAACAGGAACAACGAGCAAAATTAACAATAGAAGGTGACGAGCCTTACACTGCAAGTTGATCAGCTAATCTATCTGCGTTTTAAAATGCCTCTGGTCATAGAGCTTTTTAGATGAATCCCAAGGCTTTTTTATGTCAGGTGGAACCAAGGCTGGTTCTAAGCAAGGCTGCAATACGCTGTGTTTTCCACCAACTGGCAAACCCGGGGTGTCGAAATAATACAGGGTAAATTGGATGAGATCACACAGACCAAAATAAAAGCAGACATTCTGACATGGATGGCACATTTCAAAAGTAGAATAACTTTCTGTAGCATTGTCTTTCAGAAAAACAAGTAAACTTATGTTTCCTAAATATCTGCACACCTATTATGGTATTTTCATGCTTTAGTGCACCCTGCCAATCAGATCACCCTAGCAAACATACAGCAACGTGCTACAAAACACTCTAGGAATACTGAAGCCACACCTAGCAACACCTTAGCAACCACCCAGACCCAGCAAACAATACAGTAGCTTGCTTAAAACCACTGACACCACTTTAGAGTAGTGTTGTCACGATACCAAAATTATTGTTTCGATACGATACCAAGTCAAGAATTGCGATTTCGATACTTTTTCGATACTTTTCCTGAAAAAGGGAGAAACACTCTCAAATATCATTGCTGTGCTTTATTTTAAAACTGGGACAACATTCCAATCATAACCACACTAATAAATGAACATTTGAACAGCAGATAGGCTATAATAACCATTTGAACAAAATATGAAATATGAAAAATATAAAAAATAAATTAGAGCAATGACATTCAAGGTAAAAAAATAAATAAATTTAGCAGCATTATCTCAGTTATCATAAGAAACATAAGATTTTATCAATATCAATGCCACTGACGATTCTGCTTATCGATCCGATTCTTTAACGATTCTCTTATCGATTCATGATAGCATTGTGTGGAAAAAAGTAGTCATATGCTTTTTTCGGGGGGAAAAAAACAAGTGTTTTTGTTTGTTTTATGTAATTTATGTAATAAATGAAACCTTATTACAAAGTGTTAACGATTAGTTACACCGATTCAGACAGATCAGTTGTTTTAACCATTCATTAAAACGAATCGGTTCAAATGAGTCATTAGTTCGCGAATTGGACGTGTCATTATCGGACGTGTGCGCGTTGTGTGATTATCCAGGCGGTTACATCCCACTGTCATCACAGAAAACATTTCATGACTGGATAGTTTTTTTCGTTTATTTAAGTGTGGTTTTGTCAGCTGAATGTGCGGAACGATTCAGAGAAGATAAGGCAACGTATTTTACCACAATTTACACCCAGCGGTAATTCAGAAAAAAACAAACAAAAAAAACTCCGAATGCTCCACATGAAACTTTAGTCTCCCGACCTTACCATCGTGTCGAATTATTTTGATTAATATGTGCGAGGGAGAGAGAGAGAGAGCAAGACAGCGCTCAGTTTTGAGACGGTGAAGCCTTGTTTATACTTTCGCCTGGCTCCGCAGAGAGAGAGAGCGCGACCGGGTCTCTCTCTCTCTCTCTCTTCTCTCTCTCTCTCTCTCTCTACCAAAATTATTCTCTCCTCTCTCTCTCTCTCTCTCTCTCTCTCTCTCTCTCTCTCTCTCTCTCTCTCTCTCTCTCTCTCTCTCTCTCTCTCTCTCTCTCTCTCTCTCTCTCTCTCTCTCTCTCTCTCTCTCTCTCTCTCTCTCTCTCTCTCTCTCTCTCTCTCTTCTCTCTCTCTCTCTCTCTCTCTCTCTCTCTCTCTCTCTCTCTCTCTCTCTCTCTCTCTCTCTCTCTCTCTCTGCCACTCAGAACAGCTTACTAAAAACCACTAAGAGCACCTTAACAATGGCCTGCTAACCACCCACAACACCCTAGCAACCATACAGAAATGTGCTAAAAACAGTTAAAACAACTTGCATTTACAATCACCACTCTTATTTTCTTCAGAGTTTCGTCAAAAACAAATCTAGTTTTTAATGATGTCTAATGGAATAATTGTTGTGCTACAGTATCTGTGCGGTTCAGTTCCATGTTAATGTTCGATCGCTGTTAAATTACAATAATTGCACCTGAAACGATAAACGAAAGGCTGATTCTCTTAAAGAATACCAATTATAGCCTTATCTTCAAAGGTAGAAACTTTTAATCTAAAAATCATTGTGGTAAGCTTTGTTCTGCGTGTAGAGTGAAAGTTAATATCTTTCACTTGCCGGATGACACATGAGGATCATTCTTCAGCCTGACATTGTCTGACAGGCCAGACAGGGAGCAATCAACCCTGTCTACACATTACTGTGGATATTTCCACTCAGAGTCAACCACAGATGGACAGAGATTCACCCTTAAAACTCACTCTGTGACGTGAAGCATCTTGTTCATGAGAGGAACCAAGTTCAACCACTCTGATTGGGTAACCTGAGTGAGCTTAATCAGATAAACTCTATAAAACAAGAGATGAAATACAGCTCCTCAACTAGTAATTGATACAAAAGAAAATAGAAAATAGGATTTGCAGATTGTAACTGCCAAATTATTGTTTGTTTATTACAGTACCTGCCTTAAAGGGATAGTTCCAAAAAAAATGTAATTGTCATAATTTTCGCAATCTCATGTCATTCCGAACCCGAAACTTCTGTTTTATCTTCGAAACACAGATGAAGATACTTTAAAACGAAACCCGAGCAAATTTCTATTCCTCCATTGAAAGTCCATTCCACCAAAACTGACAATTCAAAAAGTTCATAAAGTCAAGCTAATTGATTTGAATGTAACGGGTTTTTTACCCAAGTCTTCTGAGAAGACACAATTGCATTACTTGTTGAACAGATTTAATTTAGGCTTTCATTCACATATAAACGTTGATCAACACACATAGAGCTTATCAAATATGGTAACCAAAAAAGCAAATGGATTTCGTTTACACTCTTTATGAACTGTCAAAGTTTTGGTGTAATGAACTTTCAACAGAGGGACATAAATCACATAGGTTTCATTAACAATGCACTCTTTCGTGTTTCGAACATGAACAAAAGCCTTATTAGTTTGGAGAGAGTAAATGATGACAGAATTTCCATTTTTGGGTAATGAAATTTAACCAATTAGTGGCATTCTTAATAGTGTCTCAATTGTGTTTTGATGATTCCCAGGGAAAGCAAGTGATAAGAATGTAAAAGAAATGTGTACCATGAAATGCAATGTAAGTCACTTTGGATAAAAGCGTCTGCCAAATGCATAAATGTAAATGTACTACATGTAGTGTATTAGAGATGTTTCCTCTACCATTTGTTGGCATATAGTAAAAGTACAGCTATAAAAATTAATGTAACAAAGTCCAGATAATTTTGGTCTTGGTACCTGAAGAGAAATGTTTTCAACAATTTGATGAAAAAAGAATTCACATTGAAATCTCAGACTCTTGATTGAAGATGTGACAGATATGAGCACAATTTAAAAAATTGTTGAGATCTCTTTTGAACGTCGCAAATCTGAGCACAGTTTGAGAATTTTTTTAGATCTCTTTTTGAACCTCCAGAGGAGAGAAGCATAAGGTTTTTTTTTTCCTCAAGAGAGAAAAATCTGAGAACTAGAACACTTGCAACAACAAAAAAAATTGTTCTTCCTTTTTTTCCTCATTGTTGTCTAAAAGAAACAATTGATACTTTGCAATGCTTGAAAAAGGAAAAAAAGTTTGAGTAAACTTTGTGTTAGCATACAGTTAATGCAAAGCCTATTAAGTGCATATTTTTTATGAAGAGGTCCAGATATGGAGATTGTTTTACTTTAAGTTCAATAAGATGCAGGATCCAGTTCAAAAGTATTTTTTAACAAGTTTATGGACCTCAAAATAAAGTATAGTTTTACAACAATTTCCATATTTCACTACTAATTGAAAAGTGGCTTGGTACATTGACAAACAAGACGTTTAATTTAGCTGACATGAACTGCAAGAGCAAGCCTAACCATTTCTAATGCGGATTACGGTCATTATTATCATTATAAGATTTAAAAACACGTCGCCACAACCGTTTCACTCTTGAGACATCAACAAACTCATAAAGGAACACGCAGAAGAGGCTTCAAATGGAGGGTAATCACTCACAACAACAATCGCTCAAATGCGTGAAGCTTCCGTGATAATCAAAACAGTAATCTCCCTCTGTGTCTATCATCTACATAAACAACTCAAAAATCATCAGCGTTTAAACATTCAGACATTAATAATGCAGCAAATCTTCGCCCGTCCTATAACGAGTTCTCAAGGCCCATAATCATAAGCCCACTCACACACTCTCAATCCTCCACAACACTGAGGTCAGCTTGGACTCTGCAATCTCTGAGACGCTGCAGCTTTCTCACACAACTCTTCAAAACCAGCTAGTCTGTCCTACAGCTTCCCGAATCGGGTTACCTGCTGAAAACCAAACAAACCATGTACATTTCCATTCCCAGCCCTTAAATGTACTGCAACTGTTCCGTTAAATCTCGATGTATTTGTCACAGGATGTTTACAGACAAGTGCAAGGGATTTAAGGGCATATTACAGAAACCATACTGAACAAATAACACGTTTTAAGATGTGTAATCAGTATAATAAACACAAATATCCCCCATGAGACAAGTAAAATATGCCTTTTCGCAGCTATTGTGTCACTTTTAACAACAATGGCTGCACTTAAACATGGTGTGTAAGCTGTGTCTTGTCACTACAAAGGATTTTTAGGCCAATCACCTCCCTGGAATATTAAAACCCAGAAATATTGCTATGGGAGAATTTGCTTTGAAGTACTTTTGGTCTGTGTTATGTTTATTTTGAAGGTGGTTTTTCTTTTTGTTCACATCATGTTTTTGTTCAGCGTTCTCTCACTGATTGTTTCCAGGTGTGTGTCATTAATTATTCTCATTAAGTCATTAGGCATTGTGTATATATTCCCTCATGTTTGTCTTGCTCTGTTTGTAGTGTTTGTTGAGACCATGGTTTCTCAGGCTTTACGTATTACACTGATGTATTTGGTTTCCTTGGATTTACATCCTTTTACTGTTGTTGTTGTTGAGTGTTTCATAGGAATGATGACAGTGTGAAGTCCATCTGCTGGATACATTTAAACAACTGACCTACATGCCATTGAGGGAACACTGAACAAAGAAATCAAACTTCAAAATTGAAGACATGTCAAAAAAGACACATGAACAATAAACCTCGCGCCTCAAAAAAGAAACAAAAAAGTTTTTATGTACACTACTGTTCAAAAGTTTTTTTGACAGGAATGAAAATGAGGCTGTAAGAGATAGAATACGTGTTTCAATGGATTGTCATGTTGTTTAACAACATACCAAAAACTTTCCATTCTTTCCAAAAACAAAAACTTTCAGTAGGTAAAAACTCCATAAAACAGTTTTGAATGGTGAAAATTATGTGAACTAGGACCTTTATACAGTGCTTGCCCTTGTAAAGACTGTAAGTCTATCCCTCACAGTCTCATTTTGATCTGCGTTAAATTCAATATGGCATCTAACCGGCAACTGAAATTTCAGCTTTGCCATCACAGGAATAAATTACATTTGAAAATATATTAAAACAGAAAGAAAAGCAAGAAAAATAACTGCTAAATTATATGATTGTCATTGGGATAAATAAAAAAATATCAGTAATAATAATGCAAAATACACATCTATGACTGGTAAGAAATATTAATATTAATTTTTTAAGTTCACTTGTCAGTGGCAGGTGTGGCGAAAACTTACTTTTGAACCCTGGGCAGTAAAACTGGCCACTGTGCTGCCACATAACAGCACTATGCTGCTGTAGAAACACAGCGTGAATGCCAGTACAGTAACCTCTCAGATGCTGCTGTGAGTCTCCCACATGTTTCGAGCCCGCAGAGAGCTTCTGGACAGGCGCCAAATATCCATAACTAAATAACCTTCAACTTCAGTGTCTGTAAGCGGAGTGGCACTCTGTGGGATCGGGAATGTAATGGCTTCAATGAAGCATCCGAGCGCAGAGGCGTCCTCATACAAAGTGATTGATAGGAGCTTAATTCAGTTTTACTGGCCTCTAATGATTCTTTTAAAGAATGAGATGGGCTAGGACAGCCCTGAAAAGCGATGGAGGCTCTTGTGAGGCGTCCCCGAGTAATGAATGTGCCCATTACGCAGTGTAACCAATGGACATGGAGTGTTCAGATGATCCACAAGGCATAAAACATTGAGCTCAACACGTTTTCTGTAATCACTGGTCATTTGCAGCCGTCGAGTGCTGGACCGCACTGCGGTTGCTTTTCATTCAGCACAACAGGGTTTGATTAGCTGCCAACTATTATTATTTTGATATCTCCAGTGTGTTCACTCTTATGCAACCTTAAAGTCAACATGAAACCCTTGGTTTCCATTTTCTATTTTCAATCTCTCGAACCATAACAGTAAATACTGAGACAAATCAGACACACAAATATTTTATTTGTTATATTTAACAAATCATTTTTAAAACCCACTCTGTGAGTTCAGTGTACCATCCTCTGAAAGAGCAACTAACACCATAAAAGGGCAGAACAGGCCTCAGTTACCAGGGCTACCTTCTGATCATGAGACTGTTTTAGATGTGCCATAGAGAAGACACAAAGACTTTTTCTGCATTCATTTATAGGCGAACTGTTCTATAAATGAACATGCATATCCCCAGAACAATCATGTATCCAATTTCCCTGTGATCATACGTTCTTTTACAGTGTTTGCCTATATATTAATCCTTGAATGAATGTGTTATTATCATTTTATTAGTCAAGATCGCATAAATACCATTCTTGGTATCTACAAATTTGTATTTTGATGCCCTACATGATCGTGTATATTATATGTTGATTCCTATGCAACATTCTGTATTAGTATTACGAGAATCTTTAATAGTTTCTGTCCAGTTACATATTTAATGTTTAAACAGAGTCAGACTAATATCACAAGTTCATCATAATTTCTTCATTCAACGTGGAAGAACTGATGGTTCTCTCAGATGGTTAAATGACTATTTTCATAGTGTGATTTTCATTGTGTGTATGTAGATTCGTTATTTGTTTGTGATTTAGTTCAATAAAACTTTGTGACCAGAATTAATTCATGCGAGTTAATTCTGGTCCCTTGCATGTAAATCAGCGTAAATTTAACGATTGCGTTCACAGCTACATCCTAAGAAAGAGTTATTTTTCTGTGGCCACCAAAAATATCCTTTCTGAGAGTTAAGAGACAATCAGTACTGAGTGTTTGCTGGACGAACATTCATTGATTGTAATATTAATTGAGCTACATTAAGTTAATTCTAACTGATCCAAATATGTATAATTAATTATAACGAGTTGTGATTAATTATTAATATTTCCCTTTTCAGTTAATTTGCTAGTATAATGGTAAAAATGTTTTGCTTCCTTCATTATTTTGTATATTACTGAAAGTTTGACATTGTACGTTTTAAGGTGAAAACAAAGCTACCATATTTTATATGTGTATTTAATTTAAGTAAACTGCAAGTACAGGCACAGTTCAAAAGAGAAATTCTAACATAGCTAAATACAGCCAATTAAAATAATAATTAGAGCCAGCTGACTGATTGCAACAGCCCTGCTCAGTATTAACCTTTACCAGCTTCTTTAGTCTAGTACTGTCAGGGCTCACTGAAGGAACAGACTGGATGGTAAGTTATTAACGTTTATTTGTGCAGATGGATACTCAGTCGGAGATAACAGGTAAGGATCAAATGACTTTGAAACATTAAACAGGCTTAGCTGAATGATGATGTCCTTTTCTCTCTTGCAGATGGGAAGGAAACAGTCACACTGGAGATGGATGGATACAGAAGGCTCGGGAAGCTGGTAAGTAGCAGGTTGCTTGAAGGAGAGTCTGTGAGTCATGTATCGACGAGACCAGACAAGTGACTGCAGTGAAGGTGAGTGCTATATAGTGCATGTGGGTGATGGGACACAGGTGACGGTGATGATGATCAGGATGATGAGGTGCAGGTGCGGGTGATGACAGGGAATGTTGGGAAGTGTTGTGAAGACCCAGATGAAGGAGGTGAATGTGACAAGTACATTATGTTTTGATCCAAGCAAGTTCCCGAAAACATCAGATAAGGCATCTTTGTATAGGCATTTTTTTTGTAATCTATCAGTCTGATAAGTGTTATAAAAGACTGAGATGCATAATCACAGTGTGGGCTGTATTAAAAAAAAAGATAACTTACTAACGAATTTCAATAATAGGATCCAGGGAGTCAACAAAAGACCTTTAATCAGAGCCGGCGTGCAACAATAGTGTATGTGTCGCAACAATTGCAGAATAAAAGACAATTCTGTCTGCACAAACACACTTTACAATAAGGTCCCACTAATTAGCATTAATAAATCCATTAACAAACAGCGAGCAATACATTTGTCACAGTATGTTGCAGGCACTCCGCTTCGCACCTATCAACGCCCTTCAGCCGTTACTTATTCACGATACAGCACAGCCTCTCGTACCTTATTGCTTACTTATTTAATGCAAACAAATGCAACAATATTGTAAATTGTTAGCGCAATTTCATATGGGCCGTGTCATTAACTTCCCGTGTGTATACTTTGAAGGTGAAGTGAAACGCTGCCATCATAAAGAGTGTAAACTTATCCGTAATGCTTCCGACAATAGCATCATCCACAGCCCAATATTACGGAAAGACAGAATATATAAAATGCATGATGAGCATCAAATATGATTAGGAAGTCCAGGGTTGAAAACGGAACACTTGGAGTGGCTGGTTTGACCTGTAATAGAGTAATAAGACATGGCTGCTGTACCCTGGAGACGCATGCTTACGCAGTCTGGCTTCAGTTAATATCCCGCTGAGTAGATGGGTAATGGATGCTCTATAAAGTGCCTAAAGTAAAGTCGTCTTCTCTGACTGCGGATTGCACAGGGAAGATTCGGTGCAGAATTTTAAGCATTAGAAGCCTCTATCCTGCTAAGCTGCCGTCATACCCTAGGCACCGCGAGTAGCAGCTCTGAGATTTTCCCGCTCTCTCTGGGGGGATGAGATATTTCACTGGGCTCTTTCAGACTACTGACAGTAAAAACTGTGTTTGTGCTGTGGAAAGAAGAAAAAAAAATGGAAAAAGGAGACAAGGTAAAAGGAGAGGAAAGGAACTGGACTTGCACCTCTGACACTAGGGAACTCGGAGTGGTGACAGGGACGACGGCAGTATGTGAGTAAGTGTTTTCAGTGTATGTGGGTCTGTTGGTAAGAGGAGGGCAGGACTGCAGGCAGGTCAAAGTGAGGTTTGAAGTGACTCGTGTGGGAGTTTGGATGCCTGTGTGGGAGCCCTCGCAGCGATGGATGCTCTAGAGACCCAGAGCTGGATGTAAAGTGTGCAAAGAGCCTTAAAGCAATGAAGGAGAGAACAAAAGCCATCAATAAACAAGAGCACTACACTGCACATCCCTCTGGATTTATTTATGTATATGAACTCTTACAGAACTGAACTAGCTTGTAATGACCATTAAATGAGTGATTGTTGTTTTTAGCCATTATGCTAACTCTGAAAGTCAGACAACACAAACAACAATCAACAACAACTCATGATGGCGTCATACAGGAACATCAACATTATCCTTTAAGCTTATAAAATGCATCTGTAAGTCAAAGATCCTGCATTAAATGATCACGAACCGCTTCGAGTAGAAAAACTTACAAATTAAGTTATGGCGTGAACTCAGCATAAGTTTGTTGTTTTGGTTCAGGAGAAACTGTAAAAGGTGGCTGCTGTTTTGGTTGTGGTGCTCGGTGACTGACGTCTGTGTAATTTCTATCATGAAACGCGCTGATGATGTGTGATGTTTGCATAGAGGTATGGAAATACATACACTGACAGGCAGGTAGGACATCGTATCGTTGCCCTCGGAACGAAGATTTAACACGAAGTAACAACTCACTACCAGTTACGAAAAACACTGTAACAGTCTGTCACAGGCAATTCTAGTTGCTAGAAACTAATTGTAATCAATTAATTGATTTCTATTTTTATAATAAAGACTGCCTCCAGGGGCATTGATTTATAACGTTGAGCCAGAACAGACCACGGAGAAGTCTTCTGCCCGATTGTAAGTATTTTAAAGTGCTTATAATTTAGGTCAGATTCGACTTACCTAACCTGAGAATAATAAAAATAAGGTAAAGGTGCAGTGTTTATTATAAACGATTTACTTGTGCACATCTTTTTTTTTTTTTATTCATGTGCTCTCATAATCTTTAAATCAAAACCTTACTTCCCCTCCCCCAAAACAGTATTTCTTCACTAATGACATGCATCAGTGTGAGGGCTGGACAATATTGCCTCCCCTCCGGCAACCTGTCACTCACATGAGATCGCCACAATAGCAAATAACAACGGTCCGATCAATTCATGATAGACAAAACCGTGACTTGTTGTGGACACCGACTGTCAAACAAAACCTCAGAATAACACTGAAGAGATTGTGTTGTGATGATTATAATCGCAACAACTCATTTCAAGAGCTGAGTTCTTCAGACAGCTGAATGGGACTTGACTTGCTAGTATGCAAAACATCACAGTCAACATATTGTCTCCTCAGATTTGAAAAACAATATTGTCTCTGTCTCTCTAGAGAGCGTTAAGCATATTAAAAGCACACAGAACAAAGAGTGAAAAACACTGCATCCATTAAAGCAGACTTATAATCACTGCAAAAGTACAGTGTGTGCGTTACTAATGGTAACCCTTTTCACGTGGCATCTTTCTTCACAGACAAGCCTGAGCAAAACATCTCGACACAGACATTTCGAAAATAACTGTTATTGTGAATCAGTAATGGACCGCAGTCTGATTTTTCATCAGTCTTATTAACTTGAATAAGTACTATAGCAGTGATTTCCCATGAGGCAGCACTTCATAATTTCTTCCTCTTTTAAAGGGAGCAGATGATTGCATCTCGCTGCATAGTTATTTGACAGAGATGATCAATTCACCAGCTTTAATTCATTATTTTGATCTGACCCACCAAAAACTGCATTCAAGTTGACCCTTAAGTTCAAACTAGTCTTTCAAGTGGCGTGAAGGAAAAGGTTGTCTGTCTTTCCCAGTCTGTGATGCGACAGAGGTAGGTGTTTTTCTGACCTCATGCCCGGCACTGTCACTCATCGAGGGCTTTCTTGCTAGCTCACAGCCCACAAAGCAATTATTTCAAAGTCATGCAAAACTGCACAAGAGTGACAGAACCTGCACAAAAGGATTTACATTGGCTTTTAATTTGCCCCTAAAATATACTGATAAAAATCTGAGGCCAGAGACTGAACAAAGACTCTCATGTTGTTTGTATAGTGTAATATTGTAGAGTTTTCGGAGTATGTAAACAATTCAATGAAGGGGTTATTTCATGTATACGCTCTAGTATGAACAACACATTTCTGAACATTCTGGCATAGTCATTTGACCTGGACTTTTTAAAGCATACAAAATATATAAATAATAACAATAATAATAATTTGGTGTACATTAAACATTTTTACCATGAAGAACAACTTTCTTGCTACAGTACCTACTGCATTCATTCATATTTTATTCTATTCATAAGACCCCATTATTTAACATTAATTAATTTAAAAACGTATAATTGGAACTGTTAATAGAAAACGCAACTACAAATAATATATACTTGAAACGTGTGATCCACAAACAACAAATTGTCTCGACAAAGTGGAAACTGCTTCATTTTAGGTGAAGCTAGTGTGCTTAGCCTGCATTGTACTGTCTTAGTTCCTGGAAGTTGTCAGCCTTAGGAAGTTCAAACAGATGAGTTTTGGAAAAGGGGTGGAAAAAACAGCATCTCTTTGACATAGCAGCAGCTCAACCAGGCCTTTTTTCTGCCGATTCCGTGGGCGCAGATTTTTTTAAATGAGGAACATTATGAATTCACAAGATCCAGAAAAAAAAACGCATTGTAGTCCAAACGAGCCGTTCGTTGTAGTTTTTGAAAAGTGGATTCTGTTAAATAAAATATGGAGCTTTGTAACCTTGCCGATCTTTTTTTATACTCAAACCGCAACATTACACACAAACTAAAGTTGAAAAAGTGAAAAAGCATAATAGGACCCTTTTAATGTACTGCTTTTTGTATACCATACATGGAAGTGGCTATATTGCATTTATTTAGTCAGTATCAGCAGTGAATATATTATTGGAAGTGAGGTGGGAATCATT
Source organism: Rhinichthys klamathensis goyatoka (assembly GCF_029890125.1). Lineage (NCBI taxonomy): Eukaryota > Metazoa > Chordata > Actinopteri > Cypriniformes > Leuciscidae > Rhinichthys > Rhinichthys klamathensis. The sequence continues at coordinate 1,659,869 of NW_026606712.1, forward strand.
TTAAGGGCTAAAGGAATTGTTGATGTGTAGTTCTGAGCACAGACGCTACCAAGAGACTTCTCACTAAAATATATATTGAAGCGTATGCAAATATCAGAAGAAATAATTAGCATCATACACCATGGTTTAAGTAGTAGTGATGCATTTAGGAATTACATGTTTGTGCATTTGACTGATGCATTCATCCATAGTAACTTTTAGTGCATCCAAGCTATACATTTGTATTTAATCACTATGTGTAATCACTATGAAATTGAACCTGTGACCTTGGCATTGCTAGAATTATCAGCTACCCGCTGAGCTACACAAACACATAAAGAATCAAAGCATCTCTTAGAAGTTAATCTAAATTTTTGTCCAAACTAGCAGAAGCACATATCAAATAGGGCAGGGGGAAATTAATTCACTGATGTATAAATAAACAAATAATTATGTTTAATGGAACAGTTGACGAATGTATTTGCATATATCATAAAGTCAAAAGATAATCATTCTCATGATCATTCTCGTCATAGAAAACTGATTTAACAACCACAGAGTGTAAAGTCAGCATGAAAATTCACCCGTCTATTTTCTAAATGTATATTATTGATCTCATTGTGAATTATTCAGTCCTGAAGTATTTTTTTTCCATTTCAAAAAAAAGTTTTCTTGATCTTCCAGTCTTCTCTCATTAAGTCTGCTTAAGCCCCGCCCTTTCTTGCAAACTCACATTCAGACCTGCCTTCATCCAAACAACAATGAAGTTGTTTTTTGCACCACACTATTGCTGAAAAATGAAAAACTGAGATCAAGACTTTTTTAAAATCAGATCATGACTAAATTAATCAAATTTGAATCAAATTTAAATTCGAAGGTTCTCATCCCCAATGTCAAGATATTTTGACAATCACTTAATTTCTATAGCTGGCATATTGTATCAAAGTGAAACTTATAATTGGTCCAAAATGTTGCTCCGCATAACTGTATCTTTGTGTCTACACTCAATTTATATGGAATCTATATATATTTTTGTTTTATTACATGTATTTATTTATTTTTACTTTTAATACATGCAACCAAAACATTGTGCATTGACTTTCAGAGGATGGACAAAAAGGATGAGAGAATGGATGAGAGAATTCTTCATTTGTGTTCCAAAGATATTTGATACCCTTAAAATAAGGTGGTATGATTCCTGTAAATGACCACAGATCTGCTTCTGGAAAACAAGAACTAAGCAGCCGCACCATATAGATGTGTGCCTGGACCTTTAACAAGTACCATGGTGATTCTTGCTATAAAGTTAATAGCAGACCACAGTGGCCTTATAAAAGAGACTGACTCATTACCTGCTGCATGCCAAAGATGCTGACAGCACTTGTGTTATAAGGAACAGAGGGATCTTGAGTTCATCCGGAATAGAGTATTGCTGCAAACCATAAACTAAACCGGACACCATTCTTTGTCCAGGCAGGACAGTAAATCTGTAACGAACAGCAGTGCACAGATTGTCCTCATGCCGTTAAAGAAGTGCTGCACCTGTCTGGGCGCTGAGGAACAGCAGTAAGGTCAGCCTCTAAATCATTCAAGAACACGGGGAGCATTTCGCTGTCTTCCTGCGCAGGACAGCATTAACCGAACCTTTACCGGCACGTCCGACAGGTGCGTTGAGTCTCCCAGACGACGAATTAACTAGGTCGCTCGGTTTTCACATGTTGAATATTTTATGTGTACAGTGAATAATCCCAATCGTGCTCCCGCATATCGATTCGGCACAGGTATTTTGTGTAGACGGAGCGGAGACTGCTGCTAAAGAGAACAGCCTAATTAACAAGCGCTGAGAAAAGAGACCGATATGGTGAATGGAAAAGGTTGTCCTCTTACATTGTTTATCCTTGCATGATAGGTTGTACAAAAGAAGTGCCAAAAGTGAGCTGTCTAAACAGGAGAAGGAGAAAAAGAACTGTTACAGCGGCTCGATGGAGTTTCGTTAGCCTGATAGAAGAGCCCAGTTAGCATCACCTCTGAGTCAACTTGCGCTCAGCGTGAAGAAACCTGCCAACAGCTTAGCGGGTTACAGATGCTATTTCAGAGCTCAACTAACCATACTTTCTCCTCTCACCAAATGTGTTTGTCCAATCAGAAGAGCATGAAAACAAGTTAATGATAGTCTTTAAAGCACTAAAATAACTGTGTGGAGCCAGTAAGAGACAGTGGTGCATTCATTTACACAATGCTAATTAATTAGCGCGGCTCTCTGCAATACAGCAGAAAAACTCGGCTCCTAATTGTCCTTTGCGGATGTTAGGGGGCAATTGTCTATAGGGGAAAATATCACAATTAGAGACAACAAATTTGCAACTGCACATTCTTTGCGCAAAGCAAAGAGGACAATTACCCCACTTAGCATCGAGAGAAAATGGCAATAATTATTGACAGAAAAGCAACAAACTCATAAAGGCAGCAGTGAATAAAGTGTTGGAACAAGAGACTGAAGAAAAGGATTTATTCTAATGGTCTTTGAAAGGATTACCAATAATAAAGCGGTCACGCTCGGACCTATTAGAGCTCACTGACGCAAAGCTGCTTAAACCAAGGCTTTGTCAATAAAACCCAACCTGAACATGGTCCCTTCAGTAAATACAGCCTGGTAGGATACATACAGGAAAAAAAAAACGTCATAAAATTTGTTAAATTATTTTTATTTTCCCAAATTAAATGAATTTTGTTAGAAGTTGGCATGGACTGTAAGAAAAAAAATATGTAGGAAAAAAGAAAAAGTACTCCTAATTTTGTACTAGGACATTAACCGTTATGTTTACAGACATTTCCTTTAAAGGTAAAAGATGTAAGAATTTTGTTTCAAAATATCCAAAAACCACTTGCACAGTGTTCTATATTTCTTTCAATTGTGTACATTATCCTAAATGTTTCCAAGAATTTGTCAATTCAGAGAATTTCACCATTTTAAATAGTGCCCGTCACCTGTCACTGACATAATATCCACATTATCCCTGCTGGTTTCCACTGCCATAGTAACCATGGCTACAGACGTGGCCAACTGCGTAACGTCTAGCGGCACGCTCACGCTGTTGTTGTTTTGTTCAAACATTATGGACCATGGGAAGCAGACTTTGGGACAAAAGGAGAATTAAAACGAGGATCAATATCGGCGTGGCGTTTTCGAGATGCCGAGAGCTAGCGTCCGCGACAAACTTCGACTTGACAGAGCTTCACGAGTCACGACTTGACAGGGACGCCGCTCTTGCATATACTTTTTTAGGCAGGTGAGCACATAAAACGAATCAATGTTATATAGCTCAACATGATAGATGTTAGAATATGATCAGTATGATATTCTAATGTTGATCTAGCTTACTGCTAGTCTCATACAGCCAACAAACTAACACATAGAATAACATTATAACTTTCAACACACTCAAATGTAGTTTAGTATGATAGTGTAGAACAAGTGAAACAGCTCTGCGTTACACAATTTTAATTTGTTACATAAACTGACCATTTTTAGTATTAATTCAGCACTTGCGGGTAGTTCGGTAGAATGAAATGTCCTCATTCCTTTAGCCTATATCTGTCTCTGATATCTGTCTCTCATTAGCAATCGTGACCTGCTTCATACCACAGTCATGTTAAAAAACATGAATGTATTCACTCATCCATAAACTGCGTCATCAATCTACACCTTTGTCATTGTAAGAGGTTAGCGACCCCTAGCGGCGAAAAAAATTACATATTGTAGCTTTTAGAGCCCTGCACGGGCCTCAAATCTAGGCCCTAGCCCGGCCCTGCCCCGAGACGCTCAGGCCCTAGCCCGGCCCGTGTCCGACAGCTCATCAGAATGATCAGCCCGAGTCCGACCCGAGCCCGTAAAAAAAAAAAAAAAAAAAAAAAAAAAAAAAAAACAGCCTGACCTATGTTGCAGTCAGTAAACCAGATATATTTTGTTTTCAATGGCAAAGTATTTACCGGTAAGTTTATTTTCATTTCTTTATACAGTTAATTAAGAAAAAACAACAACAAAAATTTATGACGACCAAGCAGCCGACAGCGATCATGTTTGATCCATTGATTGATTTAGCCTCTCAAATCAACACTTTACTTGGCTACAATAAAATCCATAGATATAAAACAACTTAAGCATATCACACAGACAGTTAACGTTAGTTTAAACGTTTATTGTCATTTTTGAAAAGCTGAGGCAAACTGCTCTGCTGCTCAGTCGCAACAGCGCTCGCAAACTAAATGAATTTATAATATAGGCTACAATACAGAGAATGCAATCTAAACAAATCAAATAAATTACATTAAAAACAAACATGCAGGTTATCTTACCTCAAAAATCAAGTCTTCACTACAGAACATGGCCATTTCCAATAGTTTCCAACAGACTCATGAAAATAAAGTCCAATCAAACAAAAAAACAACCTCCTCCTAACATGGCTAAGAACAGTCTCAGAGCATCGTGAAGAAAAAGCACAGCATCCACAGTGGAAGGTTTTAATCCAGTCGTACTTTTTCCAGCTGCGCTGAAGTCACGCTCGCTACCATAGCGGGACACTAGAACGAGCCGGTCGCGCGAATCTCAGATCGCGCCGCCGGGAAACCTGTGTGTGTGTGCGTGAGCATGAGCAGACTGTCATGTGTCAGTCATATGTCAGTGTGATAGGCTATAAAACGTCTTTCTATGTTTGCTTTTCAATCGTCATCTTCTCATGTTTTATTTTAATTAATGTCTAAAATAGGCTATAAAAAAGATAAGCCTAAAACAGGCCCGAGGCCCGGCCCGCGTGTGAACTATGACGTGAAAATTGGCCCGAAGCCCGGCCCTAGGAGCATAAATAAGTCGGGGCCCGTCGGGCTCGGGCTGAAATGCAGGCCTCTAGCTTTAACCCTTAAACACAACACAATGCAATGTGTAGTTTAAAATATGGGTAAAACACCTGAGAAAAATCAATACAGAAAATTCCTTCATATTAACACAATACATTGTACCCAATTAATTTCCTTGTTTTTTGCTGCTAAATGCATCTTTTTTATTATTATTGTTCGTCAAAATATGGAAGAATAGCTCTGCCGTTAATTCAGTTTCAAGGATTTTTCAATATTTCAAAACTACTAATAAAGAAAAGTGATGGACTTGAGTTTCAGCGCACAAACATGCCTTTTACATCTGTCACATGAATGTTCAGGCATGGTAACAAGGCAACCATTTCAAGGTTCTAAAACAATGTTTCGTTTTTGACTTTCAAATGAGTCATTTGATTTGCATGGAGTCAGGATGGTTAGGCCAACAATACCTGAAAAGCTAAACATGGAAGTCTTTCATTCAGTCTCATGCTGTGTCTTTTCAAAGCAGCGAAATGACACCTGAAAAGAAGCCTGGCGGTCATTAACTGTTCATCTTGTTAATGAGGTGTCTTATCTAACAGGATCTTTTATTAAAATGGCTGGTGCTCCATTTGGAGACATGGCCTGTAACCCGTGGCACTAAAACATTGTACCTCTCCCTGGCTCTCTCAGGGCATCTGGGGGAAAAAATCATTCAGACTAGTCTGACAGAATTACTGATTCAATTCAATCAATGGTGGCCAGCCTCACCTTCAGACTAGAGTTATTACCACGTCTGAAGGATCTGAGATGTGTTTGTCACATTTTCTCAGTTGACACCTGTGTGTTATGAGTGTGTGGCCAAGGAATGTCCTTAAACTATTTTTCCCGTGGCAACTCGTCCCTTGAAGCATTTTTTGATGGCTTGGGAAACATCAATTGAGGAAATCCTCAAGTTTTTCTTTTTTTCTCTTACAAATCCATTCCTCTTAACAAAACCCATAGGCGTCATTGCTCTGTTGTTCATTATAGCTTTTTGGGTCACTTCTTATATTATAATGAAAAAAAAAAAATAGGGCACTCCTTAGTCACAATTATATATATATATATATATATATATATATATATATATATATATAAAAAACCTATTTCACATAAATGTTGTTCTTTTGAAAGTTCTGTTAATCGAAAAATCCTATAAAAATGCATTAAGCAGCACAACTGTTTTTTCAACATTGATAATAATAAGAAATATTTCTTGAGCAGCAAATCAGCATATTATATTATTAGAAGTATCATGTGACACTGAAGACTGGAGTAATGATGCTGAGAATTCAGCTTTGACAGAACAGGAATACAATACATTTTAAAATGCATGAAACACTAAGGTATGATATATGAACGTTTCTGTTTATTTTTTACCCGAAAAGCTCAGGAGTGACAACAGAGTGATGGAAGACTATAGCCCACAAATTTTATATATATAACTGTCTCACTAAAATGTATATAAAAAAATACATCCAAATAACCAATCTTGCAATCGTATTACATCATGATTTTTGCATTACATCAGCACAGAAAGGATAAATGAAACGTCTCAATGCATTTCTAATTACTAAGCGCAGTAGCCATTCATTTGTCTGTGTAGGTCTCCGCGGCCCCAGGGGGATCTCCTTGCATTTTACAGCGTATTGAAATGAACCTTCTGAAAAGGCAGCACAGCTTCACAGACAGTCAAGTCATTTGACAATGACGCTTTCCTGAGCCCACACAATGCTGTTTGTGTCCTTCCAAAATCTGTTCAAAGTCACCCTGTCGAATATTTACAACGCTGAATTATCAGTCATTTTGCATCTTTTTTGAATTGACCCATAAACACATGCATAAATGACCCGGCATGGCACGTCGCCTCTGCCGGGAAGCATGAACCCTGTGGCTGCCGTGGGCCGACAGTCAGGGGGCATTTTCACGCTCGGCTGGGTCAGCGCTTTGATTTGACTGAGTCCAGGGCCACGTGACTCTGATTTGCATGCTGACCTGGCGTGGCTGTGGGCTCCTGTCTGAACTCTCACAGCATCTGTGCTGATGTACGGAACTGCAGGCTGCCCTGGGGTGGGGCGATGACTTATTCTGTGCATTTACATTTGCTTCCTGCAAAGCACCAACAAACTATTGCAGAGTACATGATCCATAGACACCAGCAGGAGAAAAGACCAGGAGCTCACCCGGAATATAGTTGCATTGAAATTCAAGTTTAGAAAGTCAGAACCAATTTGGCCATAAAGTTTAAAGTTGGCATGAGACGGAAGTTGCAATAGTCTTTTCTTCCATATTGTGACGTACAGAATATCTGAGTGAAACGGATTCTCAATCAAGAAAAAATGTAGGGTGGTACTTGATTTTGTCCCTGGGGAAATATTCCTTGTATCACAATTTAGGATTTGAATGGTCCTCTGATTTCAATTTCAATAACTGATTCTGATAAATGCAAATTTACATTATCACTCTAAAAAATGACTTTTTATATCACCATTATGTTGTTGTTAAATTAAGCTAAGCCAAGCAACCTGTGTCTGCTTTTTTTATTTCCATCCAGTCCTTCCCCCATAGCATTCACATTGATCTTGGGGCAGGACACAGGTGTGTGGGAGCTAAACTGTCTCAGTACATTGGCTGTCATTCCTCCTCCTGGTCATCTGTAATTGTGTAAAGAGCCAACCTAATGTTCCAGCACAGCAGATCACTGTGGAAAAGCTGTTAGCGGATAATCACACAATCTTGAGTTCAGCACTTTGTGCTTTACACACTAATTTCATTCAGAGTTTGGTGGTTGACCTGTCTGTTCTCCATATTGAACAGCAACAGAAAGTTATGTTTTAATAGATTATGAAACCAATCCTGACTGGATTAACCACAAAGAATGTTATAAAAAGCAGATGTGCACACGTACTGTTGATATTTAATAAACATTTAATGAATTGTTAATTACTATTATTTGTACATAAATAAAAAATAATATATTTATGTATGAACGTGAATATGAATGTAATGTTAAAAATTTGTTTTACCTAGATAAATCATATCAGAACTTTTGCACTTTCAATGTAAAATTTACAATCTATCCAGTGCCACTGAAAACAAAAATGACATTTCAGGGGGCATTTACACAACACAGTTTTCAACTAAAAACGGAAAACTTTTTATGTGTTTTGGCTGTTTTTGAAGTTTTTGAAAACGATCCCATTATCGTCTCTGTGTAAACTACAAAAACGAGAAATTGTGAAAATGGTGTAGTCATGCGCATGTGTATTACGTGTTCAGACGTGTGTGTTTCTTTACAAAGTTACATTGCCAACTACTGGCCTGGCAGCATTGTATAGCGTTTTTAATGGCTTTCGCGGATCCGTGTGAACAGGGAACGTTTTGCCAACATTGTCGACTGTACGTGAAAAAAACGCAAAGGAAAAACGTTTCCATGTTTAATACATCGTATTTGTGTAGTAAAAGTTCCTTCAGAGAAAAAATAAAAAACTTGGAATAACTAACTGCATAAGTAAGCACACCCCTGAATTTCATTATTAATGCACAAAGCACATATTTAATGAAATGCATTATAGAATTACTTTGATCAAAGCTAAATTGCGAAGCTCAGCCCAGACATCATTTAGTAGGATGAGATGAAAGCCATTAAACTGGTAACAATTCTTCACTTCTGAGAGTCTGACACCAAATGCCACAAAACAGAGATCAACTAGGGGACTGATGCAATATGAAAACATTCCTCTATCACCAGACTTAAATGGCCTTATTCCCCGGAGACAACTGTGATTCTGTGAAAGCAGTCTCTAAAAGTCAGTAAAAAATGGCCCTCATATTGCTGGCGCAGTGCTGTCATCTTTCATGACAATTCCGGCCTGGGACTGATGGAGTTGCATGCAGAATGAGGTGGAGCCACAGGACAACACGCTCATCTTGGACAGGAAGCAATCTGTGTGAATTATTGAATTATTGTCAGTAATAGAGGGTTTCGACACCACATGTATTTCAGCTTGACCAAAATCTCCTTAAAAAAAAAAAAGATGGGCTGCTGGGCGATCAGCCAAAGCACAAGTAAAAGAACCCATCGCACTAAAATCACGTGCAAATTCCAGTTGAATACAATAATTATTGAAAGATCTGTCAACATGGGGCACATTCTTTCACTATAAGATCTGTCTTTTCTTTTAACAAATGAGTACCTGCACAAAATCTCCTTTTTAAGTCATTAAACCCATTAGTTACACAAAGACTTTATTAAAGTGATCAAATACATTTAATAGCAATAAATCATGATATACTCTATGGACAGAGGAAACTGTGAACGGTTTATTTTTTCCAAGAGTAAAACTTTCAGCTTCTTAGATTAAAACTGGATATATTTGCTTCACTTCAAATTAGAGGACCATATGTTTCTCTGACTTGGCAAATGGAACCAGAGACACAAGACTAAAGGCCTCAACCCTTGAGATAGATGCGGCCAACCTTCATGGCCACCACCAGTGCATACATTTAATTTCCAGCACCAATATTCTTCCCAGAGCATCACTTCGACCTTGTGTTAAAGGAAATTCTCTCTGCCGCCTGTGCTGAGAATTGTACACAATGTTACGGTAATTGGCCAACCGACTGGATCAATGTTTGTACCTAAGGTTTTTTGGTTGTTTTTTCTTGGTGTGTTTTCAAACTACAAGCTGCATGGAGTCAGATTTTTCAGTTGACTTAGATGTAGTATGTATAGAAGACGGAAAATACTCCAGAAAGGTTTTACTTGGATCACATTTTCAAATCCACAACTTAAAGGGGTAATTCATCTGAAAGTTATTTCCATATGACTTGTCCACTACATTCCAAGTCTTCCGAGTCCTCATTCACTGCTTATTGCACTTGAACGGTGTAAAATGACTTGTTTTTAAACCGCAAGGCTTAAAAACACATTCAAATGATAAGCTTTCATGGCGGAGTAGCACGGCAACGTCACGTGAGCGTAACCGAGATAGAGACAACAATCCAAAATCTCTACCGGTTAAAGGAACACTCCGACTTTTTGGGACTTTAGCCTATTCACCTTATCCCCCAGAGTTAGATGAGTCCATACACACCTTTTTCATCTCCGTGCGTGCTATAAGTCTGTTTGACGCACCCACCGCTAGCCTAGTTTAGCACAAAGACTGAGTGTAAATGGTTGCAGCTAGCATACTAATCCAAATAAGTGTCAAAATAACGTGTTGTGATTTGTATAGTCACAGAGTGTACAAAAAACAAAGTCACATGAGACACAGACATATTTTAACCGCATAAATACTGGGAACTATATTCTCAGAGGGCGAAGCACTGCTACTTGGGCGGAGTGATAACCGCAGCACCTGAGACGCGCTCTCTCTGCTCCTCACCATGGCGCGTCTCAGGTGCTGCCTTCTGAGACTATAGTTCCCAGTATTTATACGGTTAAAATATGTCTGTGTCTCATGTGACTTTGTTTTTTGTACACTCTGTAACTATACAAATCACAACATGTAAATAGGAAAATGTTTGCATTATTTTGTCACTTATTTGGATTAGTATGCTAGCTGCAACCATTTACATCCAGTCTTTGTGCTAAGCTAGGCTAGCAGTGGGTGCGACAAACAGACTTATAGCACGCACGGAGATGAAAAAGGTATGTATGGACTTATCTAACTCTGGGGGATAAGGTGAATAGGCTAAAGTCCCAAAAAGTCGGAGTGTTCCTTTAACAAATTTCTACCGGTTAATCAGGTCTACCAGTATATCGCCCATGCCTATACATTTATATATTAATTATGCCTTTTTTGGCCTTTTTATTCCTTTATTGGAAAGGACAGTACATAGAAAAGACAGGGTGGAGAGAGGGGAATGAGATCGGCAAAGGGACCTCGAGCCTGGAAATCGAACAGTTGCGCTATAGACCTTATGCACCAGAGAAATGAGGGCGCCGCCATCTTTAGAATATTGTCTTTGAACTTCCGTTTTTGCGGTCGCTCTGTATATTTCTATGGCATCGCTGTCCAGGAGTAATAAGCTGGTGAAGTTGATTTACTTATTGTAGAGTTAACGAAAATTATCGTGAGCATTGTAATGTTTATGATAAGCATTGTAAAGCATATGTCTTAACAAATGGACCTTGGGAATTTTTTTAACGAGTCATTCATTCATAACTACGCAAGATCGCTGTGAAAATACAGACCGGAAGTCAAAAGACATTGAGCTCAGTGCTGAAAAGGGGAGGGGCTACATAAGGTCTATATGTCAGAGCGCTGCCCACAAAACTATTGGCTTCGATCCACAAATTTAATGTAAACTATTGAACTATTCCTTTACGAATGTTATTGCATTTATATAAAAAGGTTAGCACAAAAGGAAGTTTGCTGGGTTTTTTAAAATGTAATAATAGACATACTGTTGAAACATAACAGAACAGAACAACCTTTAATGTCATCAATCATGTTGTGGTCATAGCAGTGCACATACATGACAGAGTGTAGACAAGTGTACAAATTAAGATTTTTTTTCTCCAGACAAATTCACAAGCAACATTAACAAACTGTTGACTCTCATAAATATGAAAGCAAATGTTGACGGGGCTTATCCAGAAATGAGCAGCTGGCCATGGGAATCAGTGTCAGAAATGAACTTTTTACCCATTTTCATGGCCATTTTACTTTTATGAGAGTATATTTTGTCCAACTACAGTATATAAACGCACACTGTGTGACATTTTTTATTTCAAACACTTTAAATATCATCAAATAAATTCTCAAAATGAATGTTTGATTACACAAATATTTTTAATTACGTTGGCTCTGCATTAATCAGTGATGGATTCGAAACCAATCTAATATGACAGATGCTTGCTATCTGCAGAAGCACTCAACTTGACTTCATACAGAAAACAATATAAATAAAAACAAATAGAAGAAATAACCAGAATGACCACCAATTTGGCTATAATCTGGGATTTTAGTCACAGTAAAGTGAAGATAGCTGTGAGAAAAAAAAGCTTTAACATCATTTGTTTCCATGTGTCCCTTGGTTAGATATTTTTGCATTTAATGGAATAAAGTCCATTTTTAATTATCCAAATAGTTTTTTGTGTCCAAGTACACTGCCGTTCAAAAGTTTGTGGTTGTTAAAATGCTTTCATCTTATGCTCACCAAGACTGCATTTATTTGATCATATATACAGCAAAAATATTAATATTGTTAAATATTATTGCAATCAATAGTAACTGTGTTCTATGTTAATATTTTTAAAATGTAAATTACTCCTATGAGCTGAATTTTCAGCATCATTAGTCCAGTCTTCAATGTCACATGATCTTTGAGAAATCATTCTAATATGATGATTTGCTGCTCAAGAAACATTTCTTATTATTATCAACGTGAAACAGTTGCGCTGAATAATATTTTTGTGGATACTGTGATATATTTTTCAGGATTATTTGACGAATAGAAAGAGCAAAAGAACAGCATTTATTAGAAATATAAATCTTTAGTAACATTATAAGTGGCTTTACGGTCACGTTTGATCAATTTAAAAAGCACAATGCTGTTTTCTGTTATTCTTCATTTTAAACACGAGCCCTGGCATTTATAGCCTGTATTTCCCATATATGTTTCCCAAATGGAACATAGATTGCCTCAAAATTAAATCAATAGCACCAGAGAGCCCGTGTTTTATATGTGGCCTACAGGATAAAGCGAGCAGTTCTGCATGTGCCGGCACCTTGCCTTCAGTCTCTGCTTAGCTCAAACACAAATCTTCTCTGATTTACACACCCATGCAGCCTCCCAAAATGACAGCTGCAGACTCTGAGAGCGAACACTCCGATGGTCTGCGTTTGCCCGCAACCCATCGTTTGACGAATGAGCCAAGACTGCAGCCTCACCTTTCATTTCACAGCCATTACATTTCACCAGGCTCACTCGCAAACTAAGAGAATGACATACGGAGGGGTTGGACAAGCGTGCTGACCTTCCTGCGGGTACGGCATTTCGTTTCGCATTCTATGAGCCCTTTCCTCTCCATCAAATCTGATCAGGCACTTTCCCCATTCAGTTGCATCTTGCCGGAGGACGCAGGCACTGGAAACTTCATCGCTAATGGGACGAGATAAACACGACCGTGGTGAAAAACATACAAGCCTGGTGGGTCTTAATACAAGATCACAGCGAGACAGCCCGAGGCTAAACGGTATTTCGAAGGCACATCAAAGTCTTCTCCCGGGGACCGCTCCCGCAAACAGCCCAAAGACAAACTACGACACAATCGCAATATCGGCATCCCCTTAAAGAAGTCACAACAGGATCCGACATTCTGATGGTCTGATCGCACATATATTATAATGTAGGATCATCATGCTATGCTGAGAGATGTAAAAATAACATTAACATGTCGGTTGTCAGTAACATTTTTAATTACATTCACTAAAACGTTCGCAAATTACAATGTTAGGTTCAAGACCCAGACTGTAATGGATATATGTGAAAATGATTGCACTCAAATGTCAAAACACATTAATTAGTGTATTCCATGTTAGTACATTATTATCTTGACTACTAGACACTTTATGAAACAGGTTTGTCCACAACATCAGACTACAGGTAAACACAGCGAGCAAGAGAAACAAGTTGAGACCAGCGTGTAGGACGCCCACATGTTGTGGTCCCCGTCTGGATACTTGGTTAATCCAGCCAGTAATATGTGCTGGTCTCAAAGATTAAGCTGCAGAGGTCTGAGGGCAGACGGTCGATACAGTAAAACTATAAATGACTCATTAAATCATCATGGTTCCTTTGATAGCTCCACCCTGCACATATGGAAAACCGTAGAGCAAATAGATGGAAACAAGCAAATACATCCAAAACAATCTATATTTCTCATATCAAAAAGAAGTCATTGAACAAATAACATTTGTAAAATATTAATATAAAATTGATGTAATAAAAATATTCATATTTAAAACATTAAATAAATTGTTTTTGACTCTGTATTTATTTGATTTATTTATTTTGGGTGAGGCCGGTAAACATGTTGTCAGGACAAGTAAAAGTATGAACTACATGCTTGACAAGGCCAACAGAAAAAAAAAAAAAAAAAATCCTTATTGTTGAGCGGCGCTGCATGTCCTGTGCAAATGAATAGAGAAAGGCTGTTTTTTTCCAGGATGGTCTTGTGTGCTCACGTTATGGGTCGTTCGTACAATACCGAAGAAGACAACTGACACATCCTGAAAGAATCTGAACTAAACATCTCATCACAGCAGACATAGAGAAGGCAAACAGCTATGCAAGTTTGACTTTTAAACACACACACGACACACCCTCACAAAGCTACACACACAGACCTACAGAGAAACACCTGTTTAAGGGCACAGTCTGCTTTTTTATTCTCAATGTGAATATTCAAATACCATCTCTGATCTCTTGCCAACACAAACCTTTCATTTCAATAAAGCTCGCCTGAGGGTTGACTTTTGAGAAATATCTCTGTTTTGCCCTTTGGCTCATTTTCTTGCCTAAAAAAGTGCACAGGTCAATATGAGGCCCAGTGTATATTTTCTTTTAATCAGGACTTGAAATGTTGTGCCACGTACAATAAACAATTTCAATCACCCACAACACTGAGCCCATTCAGAAGATTAGATTATGATTGGTTGGTCCCTGAGCTGGGCTTGTTGACAGAAATGTGGTCCCTTGCAATAACTCAAAGTCATGGGGGGAAACAATCTGTCTAAGGAGGGGTCTGAGTTACACCTGCAATATGCTCCGGCTCTCAGCTGGCCATGACAAATATGAAACGCGGCTGTCCCCTCGCTGCAGAGCATGAGCCCTAGAGTAAATATGAGACAAACAAACCAAATCCACTTGTTTTATCTGCTGAAAGAATACAAGGGTACCAGAGACACTTTGAGTAGATCAGCGGAGCAAGTCAATGCATGTTATGTGGCGACAGGACATGATTGAAAACACCTTGGTTACGCCACAACTATTTCATCAGCTAAAAAGAAACATTGCTATGGTAAAGCATTTGTACTCAGGGCTGGTAGACTTATTTTAATCTTAATCTTCAATTGGCTACCATAGTATATTACCATGGATTTTTGGGTGGATGGATGGATGGGCAATTGCAACTTTATTACTTAGAGTGTGACTTTATTTCTCATTATTTCACTTTAAATCTGACAATGTGCCCTTATATCTCAAACAGTACCATATACTGTATCTCCTAGTATGTTTCAAATTGAACTATTTCTTCTTTTAAACTACTTTAATCTCACAATTAGTGTTTTATTCTTTACTCTGGGGAGGAAACAGGCTTTCATAAAATTGTTGGTTATTTTATTGCTTTACTTGTACCGGCAAAGTCTAAACCACCTGCTGTGGAGAAGTGTTTGACTGACAGGTGAGTATGCAGTACATTTATGATACAGAAATGTACATTATGCTACAAATTACATGCATTTTCAACTACCTCTGAATGCTGTTTGAGTGATCGGATCACAAAACCTTTGGACACAGCAGTCTCCACTTGTGATTAAGTATTACTGTACCATCTGATTTCATCACGGTACAACCACAATACTGCATTATATGGTTTAACTGCTTTGTGAAAATACGAACCTTCTTTTGTAATGATCAGATGGTCAATAAAGAATGAAGGTTTCTTTGAGCTATTTAGCTCTACGATTCATTGACCACGCTATAAGAGCTTCAACTGCCGATAAGTACATAAAACTGAAGAGAGATGTAGGGAGAGAAAAGAAAGTGCTAATTATTATAATAAGAGAGTAAAAAATTTTCATAAATTAGTCCTGTTCTGTAGCCAGAACAATAAGCAAAAATAATCTACTCTGTAGTGAACTGCCCACCCGACCCTAACTCAATAAGTCTTGAAAAACCAATGGGTTTGGGTTTGGGTTGGGTTCAAGATAATTATCCATGAATAGCTTCAAGTTGGGTTTGGGTTTGTAACTAAAGAAAACATAATATCATAAAAAAAATAGAAAGGGAGAACTTATTACGGTGCCAACTATGAGAGGGATCAGTGTGTCTGATGAAAAAATATCAACAGCTTTTTCCCGTTAATCTCAAGACTGTCACTTTACTGAGCAACCCTGCAAGTAGCAGCAGCAGTGGAGGAATATTCAGTACAGTTGGACTAACGTTTTATCAGAAGAAGACAGTCAAAGTGCTAAAAACCATTTACTTTTTATATTTTATTCATTAACTGACGGTTTTATCCAAAGCGACTTAACTGAAACCATTAGCTGTCGATGCAGCTTTCTTCCTTCCTAACTCGCATTGATAAAATGCTTGTGTAAATATTTCTGCAACAATTTCTCCAAACTCTGTTTTGAAAAAGTTCCAAGTTCAAAGATCCAAGTGGAATGTATGACAGTGTTTATGTAACGTACATTCTGTAACGTACATCTGTTGGTCATCCAGCACAATTTCACTGATAAGCTTGTGTTTTATTTTATTTTGCTCTTATGTGGTAAAGGAGTCGTTGTGCCTTGTTGAAATTCTTTGTTTCAACTCTCATGAGAAATTGTAATAACTTTATGATTTGGCAAATTGGCATGAATTTGTATGATTTGATTTATGCAAAAGAGTAAGATTTTTAGAAAAAACACCAAGCATGAAGGTCCAACCCTAACCCCAACTAAGGGATAGTTCCCCCAAAAATAGATGAATGGATGAGCTTTTTTGGGCTTCAAAATCTCTGTTACTATTCACTCCCATTATAAAGCTTGGAAGAGCCAGGATATTTGTTTAATATAACTTTGATTGTGTTTGGCTGAATGAAGAAAGTCATATTGATTGAGGGTGAGTAAATTATGGGATCGTTTTCATTTTTGGGTGAACCAACTCTTTAAACCTAACCGTCAATGGTGCGTAAGCAGATTTTGTACAAAAACGTCCAAATGAGATTGTTTAGATTATTATAAATTCACCAAAATGTAAAATAATTATGAATTGCCATGAGAAGTTTTTTTTTTTTTTTTTTTGTTATACTAACCGTTGCATGCAATCCTAAACTACAGCATTTTGTAAAAAGTTGTTGTAAGAAAGCGATTTTGAGTTTGGTCTTCAAAATTAACAATACCAGCTTGGTTGGGTCGGGTCAAATGGTCTTTGGTACAGACCGGGTTTAGCCTTCAATTTAAAGCCCACAGCACATTCAAATCCAGATAGAAGTCAGATACAGTAGCAGCATTAATATATTTTATTATATTGATCCAATGATAGGAACAGCATGTATAAATCCAAGTATGGACAGAATCTTTTTCTGTTGACGTAGAATATTACGTCTTATATTACGTAGAATATAATCTTTTTCTGTTGATGTAGATATTTAAACATCTTATTATTCCACTCATCTAAAAGAATAATTGGGACCGGCAAACTGCCAGGTATTAAACATGACCTGCAATTCCTGCTGCCCGTGATGTGAGACCTGGCAAAATAATAGCATGACTTTTTCTTCGCCGACAGTCCAAATGAGCTGTTATGAATGTTGGGAAAGTAATTTGCCTTGATCATAGACATCCTCCGCCATAATCTTCCTTTAGACGGGAAGAGAAAAGAAGAACTGGATTAGTCATACTCTCGACAGTTAAAAACTGATTACTTGATTGAGTTGCGCTACGGACCCCAGTCACGTATTTCGTTCTGTGACAGAGGTGAGAAATGACAAAAGTACTCTATAATTACCCCAAGCTGTTTCCATGCCAGCGAGATATTTAAACACCTTTCAGCCCAACCGAACACGCGCAATGCACATATATCTATTAAAGTACATGTAATAACTCCTATCATCTCTACCTTTGTTGCAATCTCATATTGTGAGGCAGCTATTGAAAATTGACGGAAATCATCTGCCGCTGTCACTCAAACTCTTTATAGTCTTTTAAGACCGTTGTAATACAATGGGGGAAATAATCATGTGAATGACTTCTGCTGAAAGGCGATTTCTTAAGGTTGAGCATGGTCTTGAGCACCTACTGATACAAACGAAATACTGTCTCCCATATTCATGTGTGTGTGTGTT
This sequence comes from Rhinichthys klamathensis goyatoka, assembly GCF_029890125.1. Classification (NCBI taxonomy): domain Eukaryota; kingdom Metazoa; phylum Chordata; class Actinopteri; order Cypriniformes; family Leuciscidae; genus Rhinichthys; species Rhinichthys klamathensis. The sequence continues at coordinate 1,677,807 of NW_026606712.1, forward strand.
TTCCTCTCTTTTTTAATTTTGAGCTTTCCAAAAAAGCAATGAATTTCCCTTCAGGATGGCATGATGTTTCCATGGCACGACTTGAGATGCCAACAAAGTTCTTAAATTAATATATTCTAGACTAATTAAGCCCTCCGGAAATGCAAAATAAATAGACAATTTGTTAAGCAAATTATTTAAAAAAAAAAATTTTTTATAAAAGTTTATTACATTTTTTAATATGTTAAATTGGCAGCCTGAGTATATTCAATAAAATAAGACCAAGAAGAATTTAATACAATGATATGCTCCTTTCTTATTTTCTTAAAAGCAGCCTAGTCATCCTGCCTTTGACAGGATGACGTTGCCAAGACACTTTAAAAAAAAAAAAAACTTTGAAAGGGTAGTAACTCTTGACTCATCTTAGTGAAGGTGTCCGGTTGAGTAAGATCAGAGAGATGTTTTAATCGCCTGCCGAAAATGAGTGCTTCTCTATGTCAGGCGGACTCAGGAAGCCACCTGTGTGACGGATGATCTGAGCTGTCACCTCCCTGTGGATGATATTAAGGGACAGCGGCCTGCCAGACACACAGCTGCTGCTTAGCCTCTACATTGGCCTGTCTACCTGGAACAGCTCTCTCTATGTGACCCGTGGCATATACACTCACCGGCCACTTTATTAGGTACCCCATGCTAGTAACGGGTTGGACCCCCTTTTGCCTTCAGAACTGCCTCAATTCTTCGTGGCATAGATTCAACAAGGTGTTGGAAGCATTCCTCAGGGTGTTTGGTCCATATTGACATGATGGCATCACACAGTTGCCGCAGATTTGTCGGCTGCACATCCATGATGCGAATCTCCCGTTCCACCACATCCCAAAGATGCTCTATTGGGTTGAGATCTGGTGACTGTGGAGGCCATTTTAGTACAGTGAACTCATTGTCATGTTCAAGAAACCAATTTGAAATGATTAGAGCTTTGTGACATGGTGGAAGTAGCCATCAGAGGATGGGTACATGGTGGCCATAAAGGGATGGACATGGTCAGAAACAATGCTCAGGTAGGCCGTGGCATTTATACGATGCCCAATTGGCACTAAGGGGCCTAAAGTGTGCCAGGAAAACATCCCCCACACCATTACACCACCACCACCAGCCTGCATAGTGGTAACAAGGCATGATGGTTCCATGTTCTCATTCTGTTTACGCCAAATTCTGACTCTAACATCTGAATGTCTCAACAGAAATCGAGACTCATCAGACCAGGCAACATTTTTCCAGTCTTCAACTGTTCAATTTTGGTGAGCTCTTGCAAATTGTAGCCTCTTTTTCCTATTTGTAGTGGAGATGAGTGGTACCCGGTGGAGTCTTCTGCTGTTGTAGCCCATCCGCCTCAAGGTTGTGCGTGTTGTGGCTTCACAAATGCTTTGCTGCATACCTCGGTTGTAACGAGTGGTTATTTCAGTCACTGTTGCCCTTCTATCAGCTCGAACCAGTCTGGCCATTCTCCTCTGACCTCTGGCATCAACAAGGCATTTCCGCCCACAGAACTGCCGCTCACTGGATGTTTTTTTCTTTTTCGGACCATTCTCTGTAAACCCTAGAGATGGTTGTGCGTGAAAATCCCAGTAGATTAGCAGTTTCTGAAATACTCAGACCAGCCCTTCTGGCACCAACAATCATGCCACGTTCAAAGTCACTCAAATCAACTTTCTTCCCCATACTGATGCTCGGTTTGAACTGCAGGAGATTGTCTTGACCATGTCTACATGCCTAAATGCACTGAGTTGCCGCCATGTAATTGGCTGCTTAGAAATTAAGTGTTAACGAGCAGTTGGACAGGTGTACCTAATAAAGTGGCCGGTGAGTGTATATACTGTAGAGGAATGGCCATACTATCTTGTGGCGCATGGCGATTTGGACTGGCGCTGTGAAACAAGCAGATGAATAAACTGCAGAAGGCTTTTGTCCTCATCGACAGCCCTGGGAGAATGAAGATACCTGTAATACACCAGAGTGTGAGAGGAAAGGAAGGTGATGATAATGGGAGTTTCACAAATCACAAGCAAGCATTAATGTCTTTAAACCTGTGTCATGATGAAATGCTCAGTAGAACGAGCCTGTTTGTTCATAAACTACTCATAATTGTGTTTGCATGTAACAGTATCAGAGATAAAGAAAAAAATATTTTAATAATATAATAATTTATAATAATGAAAGCAGAACATTGTTCTAAATGAATATTTTGCTTGTATTATATTATTAAAATGTATTTATTTAATCTAAGTTACTTTTATTCAGCAAGGATGAAAACAACTGAAAAAATTGTATCAGTTTCCACAGAAATATTAAGAAGCACAACTGTTTTCAACATTAATAATAAATAATAACAATAAATGTTTCCCGAGCAGCAAATCATCATATTAGAATGGTTTCTAACGGATCATGGGGCACTGAAGACTGGAGTAATGATGCTGAAAATTCAGCTTTGCATCATAGAAATAAATTACAGTACATTTAAAAATCTATATTAAAAAACTAATTGTAATAATACTTCACAATATCACTGTTTTTACTGTATTTTTGATCAAATAACTGCAGCCTTGATTAGCATAAGATATTTCCGTATCCATATCATGTCTCATGCATTCGCTCAATCAGTGTTTCAACCGAGGAAAGGCGTCAATAAAACAGCTATAGTCACGTAACACTACATTTACCTCAGAAAAGCCATTTAATGTCCATAAACGCATTAGTCAGCAAGAAAAATGTACTGTACCTGATACATAACCCAATTAATCGATACTGAATCAATTTAAATCACAAACTGAATTGAATCGAATTGCAAGCTTGTGAGTCAAAATCAAATCGAATCATGAAATGTGTGTCAATACCCAGCCTTAGTCGGAATAGTCTCTTGCTGTTGAAATGGGTGGTTCACTGAGAGAATAAGTGGACCAGACTTTATGTAGACAGTCAAAAGCTTGACTAAACGAGACAACAAAGAGGCACACTTTGAGAGAGAGGAATGGGAAGTGTTAAATGAATCCAAAATGAAATGAATTAATCCGAACCCTTGAATACAATCTAGGCATTAAGTATATTCGATTTTCTGCCGACTGTGGAGGTGAAATTAGAATCAGCCTCAGGTCAGTTACATATTCCACCGGTCAATTCATTCATCAGCGGCTTATCCTTGCTCCCTATTATTTTGCACCTAATTCCAAGGCATGTAAGTGTCTGGTTAGTGCTATGTCAGCCCCCTGCTGGGATCCTGTCAGAGCAAACCCAAGCTCTTAATTGAATACTGCATTACCACTGTTTTCGCCGTAGGGTGCCCCCACGACACCTGAGCTAGACGGAGGCAGCCGACACGACCCCTCTCTCCAGCCTCATTAATTACTACATCACATCCCAGCCTTCCACTCCTGTGCCGAAGGGCCCCTACTGGCAGCTCATGTAGAAGCGAGAGCAATGGAAACATTACAGAAAACTCCCTCGAATACCCAGGAGGGTCTTTCATGTCGGCCAAAGGACAGGCAAAGCAACGATAATACCATCCCGGGAAGAGGACAGGGAATGCTGTGGACTTTAGCTATTTCCTGACTGATTTTTTTTTCACGCCGTTCACTGGCCTCAAACACCTTCTGTTCTGCCACTGTGATAGAAAACAGAAGAGCCCACAGGAAGTGGCTCTGGGAACCGACCAATCGCTGCCCTTAGAGGGTCAAAGAGCAGGGAGTCGGGTGTGATGCGTCACAAACGTTCCTGTTTGGGGGACAAATTAGATAATCATATCTGAACACACATCCTGCCTTTGGGTCTCAAGGCCATGTATTGATCAACAGCCAGCAGATGAAGAGTGTGTCGGAGCATCAGAGACAAAGAAAGAAAGATTTTTTTTTTTTAAATAAGAGGGGAAAAAAATGAAGCCAAACTGGGGTTATTACTCTTGGCATTTCAGGACACCTCACGCAGTGGTAATAATTCTTTATGTACTTAATAATAATAACAATGATATCTAGTTTTTTCTATCTGCAGAAGAATTCCAGTTCACAATACTTCTACTACTAATAATAATAATATGATCTGCTCAGATGAGACATACTGTACAGTGCAGAGCATTCACTCGTTAAATATTCACTAAATATAAGGGAATGTTAAATAATTATATAAAGGAAAAAGCAAACAAATAAGTGCACTCAGGCAGAGTGATACAAAGAAACAACATTAAATCTTGAAATATGACCTAAGAGAAGACTAAACTTAAAGCAAAGGCAAAACGCAGTAACTAACCATTTGGTCAAAACTGAGTTATAATGGAAATCGGGTCTTTAAAGACGTGGTCACATGAGCGAACTTTCAGCAAAAAAGGTCCATGGTCCCCTGTCAATAGTGTAGTGATGCACAAACCACCGTTCACACAGGAGTCACTTTCAAATGAAACAATATTCTGTTACGGTAGTTAACTAACAATTCCGTGTGACCTACTTGCGAAATCTGCGTGGTGAAATGTTGTGCCCTTACATGACATGTGTTTGACTCAACTGTTGTTATTATTATCAAACAAAACAAGAGTGAAAATAGATCAATATCAGGTCAATAAAAAAAATAAAAAAAACTTTGATTCTATTTTTTCCCAGTTTCAATGTTGGCAAAGTTACTGCAATTTGGCTGTTGGCCAAACTGAGACATGATGTGCCCACTTTTATTGATTTTTAGTGCCTGTGTGAGCAAAACCACACTCTTCGTTTAAAGCCCAAAAGCATATCCCATCTTATTTTAAAATTACACGCAATGATTTGCTTGTTTTTTTTTTTTTTCTTGACTCAAGTCTGTTGTTCGCACAGTTTGCGCATACATCTTTTAATTCAATTAGCTTTGACTCAGCTGAGAGACATATGTTCATCTATTGGAGTGTGGCAGGGCTTCAGATATATGTGCCAGGGGAACAGACTGCACATTTGAATATCTGCGGCCACTATTCCTCCATGTTGAGGTTTCATGAGAGTGTCGAGGTGAGCGAGAAACAACAGGATCAGTCTTTCCAGCACTGTCTGGGCCTTCTAATGAGCATCGTAGCGCTCGGGATGAAAAAAAAAATCCTCGTAATCCACTCTGAGTACAAGGAAGCATCTTTGTTTTCAGAGGTACTGCGAAGAAAAACAAGTGCCATAAACAGCTTCAGAGGCGTTATTTGTGAAAGTCCTCCATTGGAAACTGCGATCTGCCAACTCTCTGATCGACTCTTTTCCTAACTGAGAGAAGGAAGGAAGTGGAAGACCCGGATGCCACAGCAAGTCTTCCTTTTCCCCATGTCAGCTGCAGCCACTCGATGTGAGGTCTCGGCGCACTTCTTCAAGCCTTTAGTGCTCCTGAATCTGACAAGTTGTGTGACTGTTTCCTCGACATCAAACGTGCAGCGATGTGCCAGTGGTAGTGCAGGAAGGCTGTGCGAGACAGCCCAGTGAAACAAACAGCAGACAGTGCTCTTATCCCAGAAATAGACCTGCCTCTGACTGACACCTCAGAAGCATTTAATGAGTGTTAGCCCATGAATATTTAATACCTTTTCTTCTTTTTTTTGTCAATTTGAGCTCAAAGGGCTCTCACAGAAACAATGGGGAAAGAAGGTGTTCTAATGGGACCTTTGAATCAAAGAGCCACTCTTTTGACTTTAAAAAAAAGGCTTGTTCATTAGGCAACTGCCAAATTATCTGGCCACCGATGTGTGGTATTTGCACACAAAAAAAGAGCAATTTTAAATTTTGCAATGCGTTTTAATCAAGGAAAATGTGCCATCCAAATTATGCAGCCGTCACAAGCTGACCTTTCACAGCTCTTGTTTTAAGATTAAAATTAAGCACCTCGCAGCATTCCCTTATTCAAAAACTGCTTTTCATCACATTAAGTCTGATTAACTAAAAATTGCATACTGTATGCATAGAGGAAAACATTTTCACAGGTGCATATTATGCACATATGAACTGTGTTCATACCCTTGATGAAATATTGATGAATCTGTATTATTCTAAATGAGGAAGGTACGGCAAAAAGTAATCAGCAAAATATGCATCTAAATGATCACCTTAAGAAACATGTATTCTTATTGTGGCACTTAATTAAGTGTGGAAGTTTTTGCTTTTTAAGATTCTCTGATGAATAGAAAGTTTTTCCCACAAATAAGATTTATTTCCTGTCAAAAACTAGAAACAAGCCAAATAGCTTTTGCACACTCTTTGGTCCTGTGCTTCTTTTCACAGGCTTAAAGCTTGAAAATGAAATTGCTTCTATAAATTATTCAAAATAGTGAAACTATACAAAATTAAAAAGAAATAAAGGGATAGTTCACCCAAAAATGAAAAATCTGTCTTAATTTACTCACCCTCAAGTTGTTCCAAACCTGTATGAATTTCTATCTTCTGCTGAACACATAAGAAGATGGGTAACCAAACAGTTGATAGGGAAGAATTTAAATGATGACAGAATTAAATGTTTGGGTGAACTATCCCTTTAACCATAACGTTGAAATGTTTTTGAATTAATGCATGTTAAAAAATCTAATTGCTGAATTTGTGTTAAGGGTTCCAGTTCTAAACTGCTTCTGTTTAATGGATGACATTAATAATCCATTTGTGGATAGCATGTTGTTTGTTCATTATAAATACATATCAAACTCACCAAGCAAAGACAAAAGCCAATTACTGTATTCCTCAGGGAAGTTTTTGAATTACTCACAGTACTATAAAACTACCATTTCATGAAATAAAGACATTGGTCTTGTTGTTACATGTTCTGCGATTCAAGTTAATTAAATGTCCTTTGCTGTTCATGTAGGGATGCTCAACATATATGCTAGCAGTATGTAAACTAGCAGCCATTCCTTTGATATTGACTTTGATAAGAGAGCTTTATGCCTAGAAGCTTTGAATGCAGTAATTGTCTGCACTCACCATGTAATCATCTGTTATGCTGACAAGCTAATTACTCGGTAAATGTCAATCAAAACCACAACAGACAGTAACAGATTAAACAGCCATGATGTTAACGTTAGCAGTCAGAAATATCTTAGGATCCTTCGTTAATTTGTGTTGTGCTGAAACTGAGTTAGCACAGCAGGAGAATATCAAGCATGATTTTTCCAAGTACTCTCAGAGCAAACACCGTGTGAAACGCTGCTGTTATGCAACACGGTTGAAGTGTTCTTAAATCTCAACTTGAATCACTTTGATAAAACATATTCAAAGAAACGATCCATGTTTTGCCAGCAAGCCGTATACTGACACCGCACACCTGCTCTCTGCCCTCCGATCAGACGAGGATACTTTCTCAATCTGCGTGTCTGCCGAAGTAAAGCGACTGCAGGATGAACCACGGGATTGATGTTTGGCCCATGCTACAGCAAAAGTCATTTCTGTTGCTGCTTAGATGATGAAAAGTGCGAGAAAGAGTTTATAACAGGAAGTTTGCGTGTGACACACCATCGATTCTATGATTCAGTGTACTGAATTACCTTCATGCCAGCTCGGTGGGCTTTACAAATGACATGGACTCAGGGGATACATATAACCTAAAGCCAAGACTAAAGGAAGAACGGAATGGACTAGGCTGCAGAGGAAGGAATGGATCATTTTGTCATCTTGTTTCTCTGTAAGCCATAGCCATGCTCTGTAATGAAAGAGTTGACCATTGCTCTCACCTACAGTCTCAACACTCTTTCGTGGGGCACTCAGGGGACCGGGGAAAAGACAACTGTTGAACTAGGTATGAGTCTGTGATTCTAGGGAAACATTCATATTTATGAGTGGCTCAGCAAAGAAACTAACACTCCTCAATTCACTTCGGTCACCACCTCTCAGCATAAGCTACTTGTTTTTCCAAAACCATCTGAGATGTACATGAGCACTTGATTCACAACTGAATTTAATAAATGCAACATGAGAGGAACAATGTGATGGTCAAATTCAAATCATTTTTATGCACTTGGCAGATGCATTCACTTTTTTGCAGGCGAAATTCAGTAATTTCAGTAAGAATCTAGCCTGGTTAAAACCAGACCATTCTCAGTTGTAACTGAGTTATGGTCTGGCAAAGCGTCATAGACAAATCATTTCCAGAGGGGCGTCACCAACGGACGTCGCGGATAGACCTTAACCAAATCAGAGCGATGAAGGAGATGACATGCAGAGCGGCAGAAACATCTCAAGGTGTTGTTTTTTGCTCGGTTTTTAACAAAAAGGAAACGTTCAAATCGCTTAAAACAGACGCGATAGCTGATTCGAACGAGTGATGTTCGACGGCGGCATCCATCTTTGTAATGTAGGCTACAAAATCTGCTTCAAAATCCCAGCGCTGTCGTCATCATGTAAAGCCCGCCCCAACGTTTCTGATTGGTGCCTCGATTTCGACGGATTGGAAATGGGCTTGAATGAGCTATTTGCCAGACTATCTTTCACAGCAAATCTAAATTTGCCGGAAGTTGTCTGGGTTTTCCCAGGCTAGTAAGAATCTTGAATTTCACGTGAGGGGGTCACACAACCTTGCCGTGTTGACCAGACCAACACAAAGTTTCTTGGTTTAAAAGTGATATCTGTGTGCTCTGAGATTTATACTAATGTTCCGATCACAATTTTTGCAACCGATACGACTACCGATTTCTTGTCATCATGATCGACCGATATCGTTCCTGATCATTCAAGCTATATATATAAGTGATATGTCAGCTCTCTGAATGCACGAATGCATTTGAATGATTTCACATCTTAGTGGCATACTTAAAAGTAATAGGTCTCATTTGATAGAAAACCTTTCAAATTTGGAAGAAAATTTATTTTGATCATGTTGGGAGGTTCTTATGTTACAACACTGCTGAGAAAATCCCAGAAAAATGAATGCAATTTATTGATTTATTTTGTTATTATTGATGCTTGACATGATGACTATTAGAAAATATATGTGACAGGTCATATTACAATCATGCCAACTGCATCTGGGCCACATGTTGTGGTAATATCTCAAAGCAATAACAAGTTATGGCATTTGGAACCATTGTAGCCTTTTTTATCAAAAGTCCAAAAACTTATCCAAACATGTGATCTGAGTGTTTTACTGAACATAAGAACTACTTACATGTGTAACTGTAAACACCACAAAGCATAAAAATATTTATAATTACTTAGAATAAGTCACAAGTAATAAGATCATGGTTGATGAGCGAAAATCTTCCAGCGCTGTTTCAGCTGTGCGCTCCTATTCTATAGATAACTCAAGACCTTTCAATCTGAGCGATCGATCCAATTCAAGCACGCTACAGTGTCCGATTGGTCTCTACCAATAGTTTACCTTACCAGTCATCTAATGCTGACTGAGTTAATTTAGCAATAATTTAGCAATTTAAGCATATCACAATATGATTATCCATTTTTCATTCTGTACATTATAATGTACATTAAACTTGCCACGAAACAGAAGTTACGACAGCCTTTTCTTGAGTGAAACGGCTTCTTGAGCAAGAAAAATTGTGATGTCATGTGAGTGACAGGTTGTCCCGCCCTCGCACCAGTAAACACTTTATCAGAGAAGAGAAGAGATGTTACTGCAAGGGGAAGTTATTTTGATTAAAGGTTACGAGAGCACATGAATTTAAAAAATAATGATGTGCATGGATAAATCATTTATAATAAATACTGCAATATTACATAAATAAGAATTGTACATTTAGATGTCATCCTGGCTTTACATTATACATTACTATAAATTACAATAACTGAATTCACTTGTAGCAATTAAAATGGTTGTATTCAGTTTTTAGCATTCTAATTTTAATTTATTTAGATAAGAGTAGTAGGATGAGAATTTCAATATCTGCAGTCAGTTGTTGGCCATAACATGAAAATAATTAATGCATTTCTGGCCGATGCAGATTTTTAATATCAGCGTATCCCTAATTTTTTATAATTTGGGGACCACAGATGACAAACAGCCTTTGGCGAACTCTGACACATTTAGAGTGATGTTTATTAATGTCCACTTTTCCTGTTAAATAAACTAACAAATAAAATATATCAGAACTGAGGTGTCACAAAGAATTGCTAAATTAAAGGGTTTTTACTACATCCTTCACCGAGCCGCTTTGCAATGGAGTGAATGATCAGCGCTCCTATGCAGTAACAGTCCACACCACCACAGTCATCCCCAAAGTTATCTTTCTGCCTCCGTCTGGCAGCATGTGGCAGTGCTGGGAGGTCACGGATTAAGAAAACCCAAACAGAATTCGGTGTGATGCTGGCAAGAAACTGAGCACACTCCCTATAGGCCCAGAAAATGGGCAGCTCATGAATATGCATGGCACCTGAGAAAATCTCTCACAGAGTGAAAGGAGACTTCTCTGGAACGAGGTGGAAAAAGACAGATGGAGAAATACAGCATGCTTTACGCAACCATATATTTCTGGCGAAAGAGTCTCTACTTCTCGCACCACATCATAACAAATCGAAGGGATTCGAGGCCATTAGTATTAATATTTGAATGTCGACGATAACTTTTGCGGTGTGTCTTTGAAGGATAAAGAAAAGTTAATCGGTAGTCGAGAACTAAATATATGGATGGCAGAGGCGTATACATCATATGGAAGAGCGCAGCCCATTCGCCATAAACACAGACAATTGCCCTCCACCTCGAGCTCCTCATGAATAAATGCAAAAGTTTTTATGATGTGCCGTGGTATGACTTTGAGTGGCTCAATGGTATTCCAGCTCAGGTAGACATCACTCGAGCCAATTCCCTGACATCAGTTCTAGCACAATGTCACATCTTGTTACTCTCTCGTGACACTAAAAAGCTGTTAGGATATGGCAGAAATATAACACATCTTTCAACAGACCAGATGCTTCAGAGCCTTATTTTCCGAGGGTGCTTCACTTTCGCCTTCCAGAGAAAGAAACAAAAGCAAGGTAAATCTATTTGATAGAATTGGTAATTGCGTGGTGCGCCTTGCAGTGCTGCTAAGAGCCAAAATGGATGGGTACCGTCAACTCCTCTCTGTCATGCTGTCAGTTGTCCAAAGCCCAGGGGACCAGGGCCTCCTACTGACTCATTTCCATAGCCGCGCTCATGCAGGTAAGGCTGGAAGGGGGAGGCAGGATGAGTGAGGTAACCAGAAACACCGGAGCTCGGGCCAGTGCTCCCAGGTGGAATTAAGCAAACCAGGCAGTTCTGCCCAAGGTAAGTGAAAAACCTGTTAGGAATCTGCATGAACAAGGTCGGCTATGGATTTGTAAATTATCCCTGCCCTAGCTGATCAACCACAGCGAGTAAATATCATACGGCAGCTTGTTCTTTCATTCTCCTTGCCTCCAGAAATGAAACAGCAAGTAGTGTGCAGAGAGCGTGCACACATATCTACGTGCCAACAGAAGAACATACAGACTGCATCAAGGAAAAAACAAAACAAGCACAAATGAAGCAGTGTGAGGACTGCACTTGTTGATAATGCAACAAAGGAAGAGTTTTTGAGAAGAATCGACTGAAGTATCGATGCTTGAGGCAACTCTTTAAAAATACGCGAGAATGTGTTTTTCACTACACAAAATCTATACCAACCGAGTGAATCTCATGAAAGCATGCCCAGGTCACATTTCACACCAAGACCAAAAGAAAACTAATTTTGCATAAAGAGAAATTGTAGGGAAATTAACCCTATTAAGATAGTTTGCATTGTGATATTATTTTCATGACAACTGAGCAACATTTCCACAGTAAATGTTACATTTTTATAATAATTTGTTTGTAATTCTCAAATATTAGGAAAAATCTGAAAATATTTCAAATATTTTGAATATTATTAAAAAATATGAAAATATTGTATATAAAGTATTTAAATCATTTTTAAATAAACAGTTACTTTTTAGTAAAAGATTATACGCACAATATAAATTAAGTATATTTTTATTTCTATATATTATTTAGCATAATCATAACAATTATTGGCGTAGAATTGGGATTCTAAAGAGGCACAGGAAAATATTTTGAATATTCTTTTATAAAAATAAAGCATTTAAATATTTTATTTAAAAAAACATTCCATTTTCAGTACAAATACTATAAACACACAAAATATACAGTAATATATATATATATTAGGATTTGGGGAGATTTGGTATTGTAAAATTGCATTGGAAAATATTCTGAATATATTTTATGCAAATTCAATATTTATCTTTAGTACAAATGCTGTAAACCTACATACTGTTTAAATTAAGTATGCATTTGTATTTATATTCATTTAGCATGTGCTTCATAAAACTAATACCACAATGCACATATCATAACATATATTTAAACATATAAGCTACATTCAGTTAATTTTGGCCAAGACAATTGTCAGTTTCATGAGACTTGTCCATTCATACTTGCATTAAAATAACAATCCAAAAGCCCTTTAAAAAGAGCTCAAGATTATCACATGTTGGCTACATACACAAAACAGCTTTTACTGAAGCAGTCATTATCTCTGCTGGATAAGACATGTGAGATTAAGAGCACTGTAATTCATAACTGTGGTGGTCTTACCTAAAAGCAGGATGCATCAGCAGACAGCAGGGAGACATGAAGAAGAAAAAAAAGAAAAGAAAAATATAGATTAGAGGTTATGGATGTCATTATATGATATATGAAGACTTTCATAGCACAAAGCCAGAGTGATTTTCACAGTCACATATGAAACACGCCATATATCAGAATTATTCAGTGTGGAGATTTCTTATGTATTCCAAAATTTACCTAGCTGACTTAGAGAAAACGTTCTCATTATGCTCTGAAAACAAAAGCATGATACACACACTTAGTTAAACAAATAACAGCGAGACGAAGAGACGCCTGCTCGCACATCTGCGTGACCTCTGCAAAAAATGAACAGTCACACCACGACAGCTAAAAAAAAAAAAACTCTGTCCGACTCTAATGAACTTACTGTGAACTCCCTACTTAGGCCCGACCTTTTCCCCCTCCACCCACCCCTTCTTAGTCTTAACACACACATGCTGCGGTCCAAAGCCACACACACGCTGGGTCTCTCCTCTAACAGGAGAGGCGAGAGAGTTTCCCTTCTATGTGCACAGCTGTCTGACTGAATGTTCCTCCCTAGTCGAACCGCAGGAATGAAAAGCCTTTTCATTCCATTGAACACCAAGCCCTATAAACGAGAGAACATTATATCTGTGGGCCTGCTGTCCTGACAGGCCTCCACGGCTCATCCTGGAGCTCCTGGAAACACCGCCTACAATAAAGCTGAGAGAACTTTATAGAGAAGGTCAATAACATGTATCTTCTATGCTATGTCTATATTTAGTGATGCTAGCCTTAGCAAACATATTACTATTGCACATACTTACGCTTAGAGATTTGAATAAACCCTTAAACCAAAGTATTAGGCTTTGATGTGTAACTCGTCCTGCTCCACTAGCGTTACAGACATGAATGAAACATCAAATTGTTCGGCTTTCTGAGGACTTTTCTAAGCTGTCACACTTATTGCATGGCAATTAATAAAACGGGCTAAAATAAAAGGTCTCACAGAGTTACAATTAATGTTTGGCAGTAAAAAAAAAGTATAAAAAGTAAGCTATTACGGTAGTTTAACTACATTTCTCAATAGCGAAGCAGTAGTGCTGTTAGCTACAAACATGTATTAGTTCAAAATGCAGATTACTTTTTTTTTAGCAATTAGCAAGCTACTTTTTCAATGTTGTTTGTAGTGCAAATAGCTACCTTATTGGAAGGGCAGCTTAACTAGTATTTTGGTAGAGCCGTCAATAGCATAGCAAATTCTCAACACATTAAAGGTCCACTAAGTGTTATTCGTCCAACTCACACGGTTCTTAACGGGAATCAAACCAGTGCCAACCGGCAACGGATGTGAAAGAAAGCTAAAGACCAAAATCCCTAATGTCAGTCGCTAGTGCACATCATGAGACCGGGGGAGTGAGGTTTACTTACACAGCTCTTAGCAGCTGGCCTGCATTACACACACACCCCTAATCGTTATTCCCATTCGGGTCACGGCACCAATTTAACTAATCCTACATGCACGCTCTGATTTGAACCAGCATCACTGGAGGTGGGGGCACTAACAAGGGGCACTAACAAAGGACACTAAAACTGCAGCCATACATCCAACAAATAAATGTGTACCCCGCTTACTATGTTATTTCATATGTGATTCACACAAAGCACTGCTTATTGATTGTTCCTCTCTTTTTGCACCCCATTGACTTCTAACTTTTCGACCAAGGTAAAAATTTTTGGCTAGACATGCTTGACCGTTTACATTCCCCTGCTGAAACTTGAGAAATTCTGAAACTAAAGCAACATTAAAACTTTTAGCTTTCAACTTTTAAAGGGACACTTCACCCATTTGCATTAAGCTTTGTATCTTTAGAAACCCAGTCATATTTTTGAATGGTCATGGTTTATTCCCTTATTTTCCCCTGAGATGTTATAAATAATGATTTAAGTGTTCCACTTCCTGCTTTTCATGACGTAAAAATCGTCATTTTGCGTCATAAAAAGCAGGAAGTCCCATTTCTTTGTATAAGGGTTGAGACTACAAACACTAGTTCTTCATTTATCCAGGGTGTGGGACCCACTCACGCTACAGACCTATTACAGATCAGTGGGTGGGACTTCATTCGCAGATACTGAAATCAATATACGCCATCTTGTTTAAGCTAAGCTAACAAGCGCTGTGGAGATAGGAAGTTACGACAATGACGGAAGAAACTAAACATGATATGGAAGAAGAGGATTTTGAAATTCTGCTGCTCGAATCTGCTGTTCGTGGCTATCTTTACGAGCCGCAATATAGTGAAGAGCAGCTGAGGCTGATGGAGGAACAGGAGGCGGCCGCCTGTCGCGGACGAGGAGCCCGGACTGGGTCGAGCTGAGGCGGGCTGCTGGTGCGTGTGCTCTCGCTGTGCGCTACGGACACAGATAGAGTCCGTCTGCTGCAGAGAATTTCAACGATGGCAATTTCTCCTGGACGAAATCTCTGAATCAGACGAGCACACGGACGTTTGTGTTGTGATGTGAACCATCATAGTTTCGCCTGACTGAACATCCAGGTATCATGCAATAATTCACCATATAGAAAGAAATACAAACGAGGAGTAATTCACTAATGAGTTTGCCAATGTAACGGGGTTCGTTGTTGTGGGAAGAAGGAGGCGGGAACCGGCGAACATTTAAACATTTTAATAGTAAAATAAACAAATACAAAACAAAAGTATAAGCCACCAGCCCCTCGCGGACGACTGCTGGCCACACACAACAGAAACAAAACACAACATAAAATCAGGCCTGTTCCTCTCTCGATCTGCCCTGTCGTCGCTCCTCCTTTTATGCCTCCGCTCCTCCGTGAGAGATGCAAGACCGGTGCGTCTCACAGGTGTCGCTCATTATCACTCACGCCACCGGCCTCGCGCCGTCCTCTCACGTCCCTCGTCCTGCTCGCCACAGCCAACTAACTAGAAATTTTGTGTGAAATTAATTTCTAACTCTGGTGGCAGCTAACGTTAGCCTTGCAGACGGAAGATTGATTTCTCTGATTTTTACGCTGTTCTGGATTAGTGGGAGTGGCTTGCGGAGCTGTGCAATGTGGTGCATTGTGGGAGTTGTTGTCTTTAATACAAATGCGCCCTAAAGTTATTTTCTGTCTTTTTTCGGTCAAGAGGACACCAAAATTAAAAATTATTTTACATTTCGACTACATATATGACCCACTTTCAATAAAGATTAATGTTGAAATGGGTGAAGTGCTCCTTTAAACCTGCATCCCCAAAGGAGCACCTCTGCTCTGAAGTGTTGTAAGCATGTGCGCTAAAACCACAAAACTGTAAACCGATTACTAAAATTCTCTTCACATTTCTTTTCATAAAGATGTGTCCATGGTGCTAATGCTATATGATAATGCTAATCCTTCAGGGAAAACATTTTGAGGTATTTTCAAGTCCTGTAACTCAAATCCCCTGGTTTCTAGTTTGTTAGTTCATGTTGGATATTAGCCATTAGCATTATTTGGTTGAACAGCCATTTTGTTCCAAACACCCAGCTTGACAAGCTAGCTTATTGCTTGTCCAAGATGGTCTAATTGTCGGCTTAGGCTGTTTTAGGCTGTTCTAAAACAGTTCTTAGCATCTTAAGCTGGATTTTCCAGCAAGCACTGCAGTATCAGTCTACTCTATTATAAAACTGTTACAGAATTACAGTATTTACAGTGCAGTGATAAATTTGGCAGTTGATTTGATATTATTGGAGATGTGTGGGATATTGGAAAGGTAATCTGAGGGGACATCAGTGAGAGATTGCTTTCCTTGAGTGTGTTGAGAGTCTGTGTGTGATTGACGCGCAGCAGGTGGAGGGGCGTCTTCTTATCAGGTGGCCTCAGGGACAGGGTCAGAGATGCGGTGCTAGTTCGATTAAGAGACAGTGTCATAACTACACGCCCAACCGTGTACTACAGATGGATTGAGGGGATCTTCAGGGAGCCCAATGTCTCAAAGTTTTATCGAACGAGAAGCTCCTCCATCTGTCGTTTGCCTACTAAGGCATGTCGTCAACTCGCAGAGCAACATTTGTTCTCCTGTCTGTTTGACGCAAAGTGTCCAACTGTAGATTCATCATTCTACAGGTTTGCAGCCTGAAATGTATCTGATATTGGGGTTTTAACATTGCTATCTTTTATTAAAGAAATCAACTTTTTTTGTGCAAATTTCATGTATTGTTGACAATCAAGTTTGGCAGAAAATGGTTCATGAAAAGACATCATTCTCTATGGCAGCATGAGAATGATCAAATATTTTGGTAAGATTGATTACACACCAATTCCAAATACTCTCTTAGTTTTGTTGCATTAGTGCTAAATGCATCCTGATTGTAGAGAGAGCACAGCAACCATTTTATTTAGACTAAAATCACATGAACACACATCATACCATTATAACGATTTCCTAATTTGTAAGTAGGAACTTTACAAGACTACCTGAATAGGATATAGTCAGAATAAGCGTCACTTAATTTGATACAAAAAAGAAAGACTCTGAATGTAGCACAACGATGAATAAACATTATTGCAAATTCAAAAGCGAAAGAGAAAAGCGAGAGCGAATTCAAAGGCAATTTCAATTCCCTGCATATTGATAGTGGCTCCCTGATGTCTAAAAAAATGTATACAGTTATAAACGTTGTCGTAGATCGTTGATAAGATCGCATGGGTGTTTGAATTGAGATCTAACGATTAGATCTAACGCAGTCTTTTAACGATTAATCGTGCAGCTCTAATTCAAATAGATAATTATTTAAAATGATAATAATAATTAATAATATTAGTTTTAACTGTACTGTATTCTAGATTAAAGAAATGCTGCCTTGGTGAGCATGAGAGACTTCTTTCAACATCATTAAAAAAAAACTTAACAACCCCAAATTTTTGAACGGTAGTATAAATAATTTATTCTAATATACTTCTGATGTATTCATATACTATAAAAACAAAGTTGTGTGTATATTGTGTTAAAACCAATTGACAATATGGTGCTGAGATTTGCAGTGATTTTCTCTGGCTTCAGTTTAAAGTGATAAATCTGAGTTAAACTCATAAAAAGATCAAACAGTTCAACTGTCTGCATGTTTCTGATATTTGTTCAATGGCCAGCTTCAAACTACTTTTATAGTGTCAAGGGCTATTAAAAGTGAACACAGGGAGCTCATTTCTCCATTTTTATGTTACCGTAACCTCAACTAAATCGCATCTGCTTTGAAAACAGCAATGCGAGATGCTTCTGGAGAAAGACTTAGAAGAAATCGTTGTGCATATGAGATTCTGGGGCTGGTAATCAGACAATAGTGATTGTTTCAAAGAGGTTATGTGAAGAAAGGACTTAATGCCTCCAGCTCAGAGGACCAGTACATAAGAGTTTGTTCACCCATCACTCAAAGAGATACTTCGCTGAAGAAAATCTCAACTGCCATTGACTGTTTTGTAATATATTACATAGCAATGTTGGCTGTGAAAAAGAAATGTTACTAAATAATTTCATAATCTCAATCAAGACCACATGGTTAGACAAATAAACTAGAATCGCAAGAATGTGTATACTGATGCGATCTGCGGTGGAGGCTGAACACTGTGGTGGCACATGTTGGATTCATCAGCTGTGTGTTTTTATGTGTGTGGAGTTTTTTTTGTTGATTTTTCCTAAATACTTTGAGTTTGTTATACTCATTTTCTCAAAGATTTCATTTTTCTGTTCTTCAGACTACACAGGCAGTTCAAAGACATCCCTTTCAATTCCGCAAATGCTCTCAATTATGAGCAACCTCTCCAGTAACCACTAAACAGACACAAGACAAGCCGTCCCCTTTCATTTCAATCTAATAATAATTTCAGAGACATCTCAACACTGTTCAATGTTTAAAAAAGAGCGGGCTTGCAAAAGAGTGACCCATAATTTAGCTGCCAGTGAAATGTAAGAGCAGTGCACAGCGTTTGCTGATGATATCAGCTTCTCCGACTCAATTGAGCTGCGGCAGTAAGTGAGATGGTTGATAACATCATGTTCTTAGCCAGAATTGTGGAACAGCAAGAACGAAATTACAAGATGATTGTGTCAACAGATCTCAGTCTTAAACAATTTGCACACACTGGTGTTGGGATATCACAAAGAAAACAAGGATTGTCACAAAGATAAAGGATCATGTGACAATGAAGTCTGGAGTAATGATGCTGAATATTCAGGAATAAATTACATTTTGAAATATACTAAAATAGAAAAAGGTAATTTTAAGTAGTAAAAATAATTCTCAATATTATTGTTTTTACTTTATTTTTGATCAAATAAATGTAACCTTGGTGAGCAAAAGAGACACAATAAAATGTAAAACATTGAAAAAAATCTTACCAACCTGAACATTTGAACATTAGTGTAAAATATATCATGTAATGCTTCTTTTAATGCTCGTATGATTTAATGTTATAATTTATATAAATTTACCTTGATTTTTTTTTTATTAATTTTAATTAGTATTTTCTTTTCATTAACAAAATCGGAGTACTTTTTGCGTGGATTTCAGAGATTATCAGTCAATCATGATTAAATTCTTACGATTCTATCTTATGTCTGAAATAAAAGTTCTTGATTTTAATATATCTGCCTTAGATTTATACATGTTGCTAGAGAAGCAAAGGAACAACAATCGTGAAAAAAAGCACAGTGTGCGCCTGGTAACACAAAACACATTGGCCCTCATTTATCAAAAGTGCGTACACCAAATTTCCAGCGTACACCCAAAACCACGGTGACTTTGAGATTTATCAATATGGACGTTGGCGTACGGCATGCTCAAATCCTACGCCAGCTCAGGAGGTGGTGTACGCACGTTTTGAGTTAGTGCGGAAATGTGCAGAAAAACAATTCCCAACACCACAAAACGCACTGACAAACTAAAAGATATTATATATTATGACCCACAGTAAATAAAAACAAAAACAACATAGTAATTATAAACTTCAGTGTTTATTTTTGTGCAACATGGACTTCAATGTTTAATTTGTGTGACTTTACCAAAGCATTTGATTTGTAGCCATATGTATTCCTTCAGTTGCGAGCCTGTGCGCTTTACCCTGACGTTTCATGGTTTGGCCCGGCAGGTGCGCACGGACTGAGTTCGGTAACGAAAGGCTTTCAATGACCAAAAAATAATTCAGACTGACAAAATAATAAAAAATACATTCTTCTTCTTTTAAATAATAATAATAATACAAATAATAATAATGACATTCTTCTTCTAAATAACAAAAAGCGTCATTAATAATACAAATCATACTAATAATAAGAAGAATATTACAAATTGTCATGCAATTATTAATGTGAATGAATGGTACTCCACATCACATCATCATCATCACTATTGTACACCCCAATACATGTAACGTGATTCGAAATTGAATGCTAATCATAGACTGTAAGATGCTAATTCAAAAGACGTGCTGTAAAATAATGCATTGTGATAGGTCATTTCGGCTCCACGTCAGAGAAGTTTCTCTTCTTTGCCGTCTTCCGTGTGTCCATGGCGTAAAATGAGGGCGTGGGGGAAGCGGAGACTTGAATATATAGGGGCGTGTTATTCTAATGACGATCGTTTTCAGCCGCGGGATTTATCAAGGGCAGGCATTGCGTACACCTGGATTTCAAAGGTACGCACAGCTTCATAAATCAGGCGGTGAGAGGAGTGTAAGCATAATCTTACGCCAACATATACGCCCGTTTCTATGCAAGAATGATAAATGAGGGCCATTGAATCATGATTTGTTACTCCCAATCATTTGTGCCCCTTAATCACTTCTAATTGGCTGGAAGAAGTACTTCCTGTTGGGCAGAGACCACAGGCCAGCGGCTTTCAGCACAGTCAGCAGGGCACGGAGTAAAAAGAAATTGCACAACAGGCACAAAAGTTGCTTGTTCCAGCTGAGAATAAAACAAACTCCTTCTTCCAACAATGAAAAAGATATAATCCACCGAGCGGCTGTACTCTGGGATTTAAATTTGCCAGTTGACATCTATCGAGCCTTGTTTATTCACCTTTCACTTTAAAATTCAGATCATTACAGAGCTACCAGTGATGAATTGCAATGACAAGAATTTGCAAATCAAACCATAAGTATTTCGCAAACATGAAGCGCTACAATGACTTACAGCAGAGACAACAGAATTACAACACCGGGGAGTCGTAAAGTAATCCAGCAGGAGCGTGTGCGTCACAGGAAGGCCGAGTCTAGCCCTAATCCTCTGTGAATCACAGATAATGACATGCCTTTAAAGCCGCAGTGTTTGAAGCTATCATAATCGCTATAGAAAACCGCCCATTTTTCGAGATGTGCAATTAACCCAGCTCCTGTGAGGCACATCAAGCTTCCTATAAAAGTTTTCTGATCTCTTTCAAAGTTGTCCATTACCTGTCAGTCAGTGCGCGTACGCCGACAGCCTTGTCAAGCAGGAATTAGCGCACCCTTGTCTGCTTAACTACCTGTGCAAGACAAGAAGGCCAGGACAGGATTTTCTGATTCTCTGCTCAGTTCCTGACAACTTTCTCACAACTCTTTCAAAGGCCTCGGAGGTGAGATTGAATCTTTGAGTGAAGGTCTCTGGTTGGACACTAGCCAGACATGCCATCCTCAGTTTCTCGGCGTGAAGAATGAGGCTGACAAAGCATGCGAAAGAAATCCCGCATGTATGGAAGCATGTGAGAGTGTGTGATCGCAGGCCAGATGGAGATATAAAAATAAAGTAACTTGTAGGTGAAACAGTAACTTTACTTTGTTTAACTGACAGTATTACGTAACAATTTCGTAATTGATCGCCACAGTCTGTACTGAGCTTAATGAGTAAAAATAAGCCCTCTCAATGTATCTAAAGCAGTGAACAGTGATTCTCAGCTACAGTTGTGCTTCTATTTTTGCCGCCCTGGTGATAATGAGAGAAAGATCAATAGCTTCTCGAGGGGTAAAACCAGAGTGAGCAAACACACACATACAGAATATTGTGGCGATGTTTGCTTCGCTGGGAGTTTTCTGTTTCAGCCCAGAGGTTAAATGAGGTGTAGAGACAAATGCTGGACACTGGACTCATGTCTGGGCTGTTTCACTTTTACTCAAAATCCAATATTTGGATGACTCTAAACATTTTTAGAAGGCAAAGTGAGTTGTTTTAAAAGCAAAACAAAAGAGAAACAAAAACGTCGAACCACTGCAGGCTGGTTTAAGCTGGTTCTATTAGCGGTGTTTACTCAGTTTAAAAGTTGCAAAAGGTCCAGGGACTTCCAGTGGTCTGAAGAGGATGCTTAGGATTCTTTAGACGAAGAAAACACAAATGTAATATTTTCCAGTCAATATTTAATTTAGTACAATGACTACATGAAAATATAAATGTCTAAAACCCTTACAAGGGGATCTTCATATTTAGAGGTCTTTAGCACACAAAGTAGAGAAGTACATTTGGGTATTCCTGAAGGTAAATACAACAGCATTTAAAGTAGCCTTCATTTGCTATTCAAATGTATGCGCCTCACTGGAAGCAACATCAGCATCTTAATTTACAGGGACAATCCCACTGGGATAACTCAAGGATCGTCTCTTGCTGGGTGTGAATCTACAAGCTTTTAGCTATCAGTCCAGCTCTTTAACCACTAGGTTATAGTTTTCACATTTAAAAAAGATCAGCAGATGTTTCTAATAAAAATATATGTGCTCTAAAAAAAATAGCTATAGCTTATGTGGACCCAATGAAACCTTTCAAATTACAAACAGCCTTTAAAAGGCATTTCTGACCACGAGATAGTAATCTTGAGCAATACTCAGAACTCTCTTCAGTAACACCAACATCTGTTTAGCAGCTTGAGGAGATAGACATGTCTAAATGGCTCGTTCCTGCGGGACAGCATCTACACAGCAATGGGCATGAATCACTGAGACTGTGCCACTCCTCATCTGGCACGTCCCTGATGCATGAGAGCCCAGGGAAGGTGCCAAATTCATACTGCCCATGGCACTCATACCCAAAAACACACCATTCCCTGAGCTACACTTTTCCATCCAGTCACCACTGGGACGGTTGTTCCATATCAATGCCAGCCTGAAAGTAAATGAACCAATTTTGGTTCCAATATTAACCAAACACTGTGGTTCATAGCCGGGTGATTATTTTATCACAAGAACAAAGAAAAAGAAAAGCACCAGATCCTTCACAAATCCTCAACACACTATTCTTAGTAGGGATGTGCAAAACTGTGACTAAAGGTGCGAAATTCCATTCCATTGTCATGAAGTGTTGCTATGTATAAAGCACAGCTCACACAAAAAATCGCTTTCAAACCAAACGGCTTTCTATTGGTCAAAGTAGAAAATTTGCATAATTACCGTTCCAGACAATCAAATAACAGAACCGAAACGGTTGTATAAATGTACATTTAGTTATTATATCGCTCCCATATGGGTCATCTGCCAATGTTGGCTATGTGACATTTATTACCTTATATTCTAGTCACTAATCAACGATTCGATTTTTGAACGACTAGCAGAAGTGGTGTGATTCCCCCTGAAAAGAAACGGAGAAGGAAAACAATCTGTTAATTATGACCACAATAAAACCAATAGGGATCAGATAAATTGTTTGCAAAATTTCCGTCAGGTATCTTTGGTTATTGTGGGATTAAACTCGGCACAGTAAAGCCAAAAGTATACTACTAGGATGCATGTGTACAGTTTCAGTATTTTTGATCTGTGCATTAAGTTTCACAGTGACAGCAGGCTAATAAACCTGCAGCTCTCTGTGTTTTTAATGCTGATCAAATAACAAAAGACAAAGAAATCACTCACTGCTATTGACTGAATAACTTTTGTAACAATAATAATGATTACTCTTTATTTGATTTATACAGTGAAAATTATGCAGTGTTATTTTACATTTGATTACTTTAATCAATTTCTGCACCTGAAAACTACTGTTAGACTACGTTCACATCGCGAGCCTTAGTGCTCAATTCTGATTTATTGCTCTGTTTTTGTATAGCTCTTCACGTTGTTGTTTTAAATGTGGCCAATAATGGTCCTGGACTGACCAGTATGCGCATAAGAAAGATAAAAATACGTCACGCAGCCAACGGTCATTCAGAAGTAAACACGGAGGACATGTTCTGCAGTGAAAGCCAGCGAATTTATGCGCAGGCAATATAAAAAACAAAGACGAGGATGCGAAAAAAGAGAGTTTTGAAACATGTCTGATATGAGCCCTCATGCTTTGCTTGTAAAGCTGTCACTGTAATACTTGTGAGTTCTGACACATCACTGTCCTTCACTGTCCTCGCAACTTGATAGCTTCGGATATGTAAAATCTGACTCCCATGTGCGCAGAATAGAGGTGAATGTTGATCTAGACTCTAGAGTGACGTAAAAGTAGCATGAATTCCGATTTGACTGTTCAGACTGAGGTCGCACTGCAAAACTTCTGACCTGTATCGGATTTAGGACCACATGTGGAAGTGGCCCAAATCAGAATTGAAAAGATCATCAGATTTCTCATCAGATTCATGAGAAAAACAGATCTGAGTCACATGAGCCAAAAAAAAAAAAAAGCCTTACCCCTCATTTACACTGCACACGTCTGCGGCGCATTACGGCTGCGACACGGTTTTATTCCGTCCTTCGCACAGTGCTAACTCACACCAGGAGCATTTCAGAAGCGAAGCGACTGGATGCGGGAGACCACGTGATTTGCCTGTCCGGCGTGGTTTTTCTTGATTTTTGTGTGTCTACCTACAGTCTATGGATTTTACCAAGGATATATTGGTGTGCAATACAATTGGGATTCTGCACAGGGTGTTTATTATGGAATTGACAGTGTTTTTTTACTTTTATTTTGTATTTACGGTGCGGCTTGGACGCGGCGTCCGTCAAAAATAGACTAGGCGCCTATATTTAGCGAAGCGGCGCGGAGAGCCGCTTCTGGGAAGCTTCTGAAACGCGCCGCTTCGCGGCCGGTGTAAACACGCGCATTGACTAGAATGGGCGCGATCAGCTCCGGTAGCCGTGTAGCAGCCGTAACGCGCCGCAGACGTGTGCAGTGTAAATGAGGGGTTATGGTGCGTTCACACCGGACGCGAATAGCGCGTCAGGCGCGAGTGATTTCAATGTTAAGTCAATGCAAAGACGCGTTACGCGCGTAAAAATTCCTGCGGCGCGAATGAGGCGTAGAGCGCGGCGCGGGAGACGCGAATACGCCTCATTCGCGCTTCAAGTTCGCGCGAATTGAGCGTCTGGCGCGTTAAGCACGTTACGCGCGAATGATTTAGTTAGTGCTATTTGTGCATTCACGCGTTGTGCATTCACGCGTTTGACGCGAATTCGCGTCTGCCGCCTGAGTTGAAAAATCTGAACTTCTGCGTCAATTCGCCCCGCGTTAACCAATCAGGAGCCTAGCTGCTTGCTGCTGTCACGTGGTGAAGTATCTGGATGCTTCAATAAATTATTTTGTAATATATGACTGTGGTTCTAATGCACAACAAAGCAAATATTTTATCACATAAAACTTGATTTCAATATATGAGACATATTCATTTTGTATTGAATGCTATTTATTCCATATCTAGATTATATGAAATATTATTATAATGTAAAGACAACCAAAATATAAGTTCGTGTCTGGACAGTGATGTGTGCGAGAGAGGAAAAAATCACAGGACAGATTAATCACTTTTGGAGGCTGGCTTCATTTATTATCAAAACAAAAATAAATGACAGATTAGGTGGATGCGGGCGAGGGTAAACCTCGCGCCGGGCTGTAGAGCGCGGGCTCGACAGGCATAGACCACTCGAGGCCGAGGGCTTATACGGCCTACGCTGTCCTCGTCAGCGTCCTCACCATTAGGTCCACCAAACCTAGCTCCTGGATCAAATTGTGAAACTCCTGAAACCCGCCGGAGGTTCTGGTGGACCCGAGTACAGCGACGATGTCCCCTACGCAGCTGTTTCTGCTCTCCAGAGCATATACGAGCGGTGACTCTCTCGAATAATGCTAATGCTAATGCTCGATAAACCTCAGACGTACCTGAAAAATCTGAAAAGCACAGTTTCTTTTATTTGTATCTTTGCTCTATCGTATTTATTTGTGCTATTCCTTGTAGTTTGATTATTTGTTCTTATTTTCTTTATTTTCATTTTCCTTTTTTTCCTAACAATAGCATTTACCGTACCGTAACGGTGACCGTAAAAACATGATACAAACCTAACCATGAATAATTTGAACAGTCACACCCCTTGTGCACACGTGCCGAACTTGGAAAATAATCCTGCTCCTGTTTTCAAAAGTGACTATGGACTTAACAATATGTTCCACTGTGAGTGTACCTGAGGAATGTGGGAACATAAGCTTAAGCCGTGAGGAGTCGCAGGTGTTGAGGACGGCCCCGTTCTACCCACCAGCTCTTTTAGGAAGAAAACTACTCTCCCTTTGAAGAAATTGATGAAAAGCAGATGAGAGAGTTAACCTCCAGCCACACTTGCCTGAGTCTTTTGATGTCTATCAAGGCATGTTTATTCACCTTGCATTCATGCTACGAAAATCTCATTTTAAGGAACAGAGGGCAGACCTGCCAGGCATTGCAGGGAACAGATAAAAGCAGATAGGAGGTGTCCAGAAGAAATGGCTTCCTGTGTTATCTTATTTTAGGACAAATTAGCTCCAGTCAGGGGAGGTTGTGCGGGCATGGAGACATCATGCACTCAGACAAGGCGGTGTTGTTCACGCTGCATTGTATCACCATACATGTCGGGGACAATACGGCGTAGCTATTGACATAAACAGCAGGCTTGACGTTATCTATCACAGATAAATCTGCTGCATCAGGGGAAACAGATCTAAAAACTAATGCGCCACTTGAAAGCATCTAATTGAGATTATCAATGGAGTATCTTTCAATTCGGATCGAGATTTTTAGTCATTTCATGCCCATTTCATGCCCATTTTTTAACAAGCAGGGGTGGTAAAAGAAGCCACTGATGTTCATATGTGAAGTCAGTGTTTCATCTCCTGACTGTGCTTTTTTCTTTTTCTGAAGGAGGAAAGGGTGATCGTCGAGAGGAAAGTCAAGAATTATCCACAGAGCATCAAGCATCAAGAAAATATCAGCCAAAAGAGACTTTCAAACGGACATAATGAGTGTAGGCCTACACATTTAATAGAATAATTAATAGAGATTACAATTAAAGTAAGATCCCAGCTTAAAAAAAATATGACTATGGAGCTATTGGATCTTAAAATTTAACATCAAGGGTCTAAAAAGTTTAAGTTGATGAAATCATTCGATGAATGTTGCGTTTCGTTTAAGTTTAAGCGGCAGTCGTCCGTGAGGGGCTGCCGCTTTCCTTTCATTTTGTTGTTTGTTTATTTTATAATTAAAGAATTATGTTGAACGTTCGCCAGTTCCCGCCTCCTCCTTCCCTTATGAATGAGGTTTGCTACAAATATTTTTTAAGAATATTTTTGAATGTTATAGAAAAACATTGCATTGACTATGGCAGGGGTTTTCGAACTGTGCCACCAGAGGGCCACAATGGAGTCTGTGGAAAAGTTTAGATGTGTATAAACTGTAAAAATGAATAAATAATAAAAAAATCTGATTGAACTAACTAACTGAATAAGTAAATACATTTATATAAATGTATTAAAATAAATAAATTGATAAAGAATTATAAAAAAAATAATTTAAATAATACATCTAACTTTACAGTACTACAGTGAGTAGAAAAAATATGTAACAAGTAACAACAGAGACAAAATATTTTTCAAATAATATTTTACACATACTTATAATATTCATTATTCACTGTATCTTTATACATGAGAATGTGTAGCTGCCCTTTATTTGGAGTATTGCACAATGTACATGTCTTAATACTATGTATAACATGTGTTTTAATATCACTATTATTAAGTGACTGATAATAGTATGATCTCTGTATAATATCAGTCTTTAAATGCAAGATATTTAAAGTGTACCTAAAGTATACTTGCAGTAGTTCAATTTTAGCACAATTAAATATACTTCAGTATCTTTAGTTGGACTTCAGCACTATTCTGGTAAACTGAAGTACATTAAGTACAAAATTAGTTGTTTTGATTTAGCAGACTAAGTATATCAATTAATTTAGTAAACCAAAGTACAATTGAAGCCAGGGTATTTATTTTAAGTATACTTAAATATGTTATTGTATTTGAAATACATTTAATTTATGCTAAGTATACTACAAATACATTTTAGTATATTTATTTTTCACTAGGGTATAACATATGTGCTTGTGAGAACTGTTGAGCATGGTATATTAATCGGAATTAATAATTGAAGTTACAATTATCAAGGGAAATTACAGACAATAATGATTTGTTTTGTCGTATTTATGCAGCCCTAGTGCTCTGTGCCACAGAGACTTCAATATACCTCCAATGAAGAGGAGTGAGAGTGGCCGATCTGACAGCTCGAGAAGCAACTTCTCTCATTTGCAGACAAATTTGCAAGTCTTCACTAGTCAGTCATGGATGTTAATTGCTAAAGACAGGAAGACTCAAGAGTGAAAGGACAGTGTTATTGTGTAAGCCAGCAAATGGCACACAATGAATTAAAAAAAAGAAAAACGCATCTGCAACAAATTCATGTATTTAACACTACACTTGATTCAATCAATGCGATGATTTCTTTGACGTTGTGCTTCTTTAATTTAACAGCAGCACTCCATGACAATATGTCTAATCGAATGCGTTCAACTGCACACATTAGCTGTTTACTTGGTTAGACACTAAATCATTCATCAATTGTGCAAATGGTGCAAACCCTCAAACATCATTATGGGTTCAAATAGGCAAACAACAGGAGCTCTTGCACTGTGAAAAAAGTCTCTGACCGAAACTCTCCAACAGCTAACTGCACATTTGAGGCAAACCAAAACACCTAATAACCCACATTCAATGCGCATTGATACTTGACCAAATAACTCATTTGACATTAATAAATGTAAATTTCTTCTGACATTTAGAAATGATACTAAATTAATTTCCAATTCATCTGAATGGGACTCTATATTTGAAAATCACTCACAATTAAAGTGCCAATATGTGTTTGCGGGCTCAGCTGGCATTCATTCAGCAATAAATCAAATTAAAATGCCAATATTAGTATAAATGAAGCCCTTATAGATATAAGCTCATGTAAAATTGAACTTTCTGTGAAGAATCTTCCATCCAAAGCAACTGTATATCCGTACCAAATACAAATGAAGGTGGAGGTCCTTCAGAAAAAGATGACTGTGAAATATGACCTTCATTTTTCTTAAAAAAGAACATTGATGTTGATCTGATACTGATTATTAAAAGTGATGTGTGTAACTGCTAATAATAAAATAGACAACCATAAGTATTTCATTTGTAAGTTAAAGGGATGTAAAGTTAAAGTTACATTTTTTCAAATTACAAAATTCGGTCATCATTGACTCAACCTTATGTCATTCCCAACCTGACTGACTTTCTTCTGTGGAAGATAGAAAAATATATTTTGAAGAATGTTTGTAACCAAACTCGCTTTGATGCCCAATGTATCGGCAAAAAAAATCAATAAAAAAAATCATAATTTTGTATATGTTCCTCAGAATCAAGAAAGTCATACAGAATTGAAACAGCATGAGGGAGGGAGAGTAAATGATGACAGTTTTCTTTTTTTCCGTGAACTATTCCACCTCAAAAATGTAAACACTCTTTGTTTAAGATGTTGTTCATCTGGACTACAGTGCATGTATGCTATGTCTAAAAAAACGAAGACTGCGTCAACAAGGACAGTGACCAAGGTTTTACCAATAAACAAAGCCCAAAAGAGCTCATTTGTATCTCCATCAGTCCGCAAGACACACACAATTCATGATACGAGCGATATTTACAGCATGAAAAAGTCCTTGAGCATACACTGAGACGTCAGACCTTGGCAACCCATATGGATGTCAGGCAACTGTTGTTTGCCCTGCCTTGTTATTTCTCTTCATCTGGCCTCAGATTGACTGCTTGAAAATGAGAACTGCTGAGGCTCTCAGTGCAGAGTATCCTGAAATTGACAGTGCAAACTGAACTGAAAACTTTAGGCATTTCCCCATGGAAGAACATACACCGAAGAGCAACCTCTGACGATTCATCTTTCAGCGTTAATTTATGCGACTGCAATGCTGATAATATGTTATTCCTCTCGTTTTGTTTTTCAGTTGGACAGGCGTAACAAGGATCAAAATCAGCATGCATCCTTCATAAGGAGTTCTGGGGATCCAACCACAAGGTCATCATACAAAAGCACTGGAATGCTCTTCTTCTCTGTGAATCCTAATGAAATCCTCAGAGGTTGGGTTGTCTAAGAGAGAGAAGACTGGCTACTGAATGAATAGGGAAGAGGACTGCTTAGAATTCTGCTCCGAGATTAAGCCGGGCCGGGCCGAGGGGTCACCGAGGCAGAGGGAGATGGGAGGATTCGCCATCCCGCCTTTCAGCTCTGCTGGGTCAGAAATTGAAATCCAACGGTACAGATGGATCTGAAATTGGAAGTAACTTTACAGATGGAAAAGATGAAAACCTAGTTTGGGGAGTCTTGTAAGCTCTTGACAAGTGAAAGAATCAAATTAACCTCTGTTGCCGTTATAGTGGAATCGGCTTTACCTGCTTATTGAGATGCCCCCCCCTCCCGTGATGAGCTGAAGTCCTGTGAAGTTGTGTAATGAGAAATTAACCTGAGTTTAATGGTCCTGGATCTCTGAGGCACGGCCTGACAGAACAGACTTGTGGGTGGCAGTAACTAGATGAACTCTGATGCATTCGCCTATCAGAGTTCATCTAGTCGAGTCAGGGTGATCTAGTATTTTTTGGACTCTTATAATGACTTTAAGTGAATGGAATACAAAACGGTACACTAGGGGAAAAAAGTTGTTTTGGTAACACTTTATAATTTGGTTCAATATTCGTTAATGCAATTTTTAAAGCATTTACAACTGTAGATTAATTTTTAAACATGCTAATTCAAGTTCAATCATATAATAGGCTCATTTGTTTAATGTAAATGTTTTAAAGCATACATTTGTATAAACATTTATATGTAAAAATGTACCTAGATTAATAAATGCTGCAAAAGTATTTTAAATTCCAAAACATTGTTAGTTCATGACACTAATACATTAACTAATATTATACTACAGGGCCGTTGAATGCTTGATTCTGATTGGTTGAGAATGTTCTAAGGTGTGCAATTATTTTCAGGGAAACGCACGGCTAAAGTAGTTCCAGGCAGGTTTGACCGCATTACAGTTCCATATCACTGTGCGTAGTTAAGTACACTGTAATAACGGAAAATAGGATACAATTCATAACAAGAAAAAACATGCAGCCCCATGCGCTTGATCTGCAATTTTCGATGTCTAACTTCACAATCAATGGACACATACAGTTTAATTTTAATAATTAAAGTATGTAGTCCTATCTATAGGCTAAATAGAAAATTCAATTGAATAGGCTATATAAATAAATTGATAGTCCTGCTGGGTTTTCGTAATTATTTCAGATAATATAACAAATAAATAATTATTAATAGGCCTACTTGTTAAAAGGGCTTTGTGTGTTTCATTTATTGGGTTATCTACTGTCAATTATAGAAAACAAGAATGAACGAATTAATTAAAACAAATTGAATTAATAAATAAATAATAATATTGACGCACATGATTTTCTGTCTCATTATTGCAACATCTCTCTCTCTCTCTCTCTCTCTCTCTCTCTCTAATAACGGCATAAATAACTGCATAGAGCCGGGACACACTGACTAAGGCCAGTTATGAATGTAATTTGATACTTATGACTGATCATGCCCAAACGCGTGTTCAGCGCGTTCAGTCAGTAGCCTATTCACAGTCTGTGTTTAAGACCTGCTACAGTCGATGGAAACAGTCAGTCTTCGAATGTTTCAGCAAGTCGTAAATGTGTCCCCATCATTAGTCTGCTATCAGTGGCTCAAACCTCCGTTACTAACTCTTAAATGACGTTTTGGAATTAGCAACGGAGGCATGGGATTAGATGCGTAAGAAATTAGTCCTACATACAAGAGCGTTTTAATGACAAAAACTTGATAAACGTCTTGAAATGCATCATCTGAACAATGTTTTGAGGTGTGATACATTGTGATACTCCGCTTCGCGTTGTGACCGCATTACCACCTCGGGTGTGCATTATTTTTCTAATAATTCAATGGCCTGTCGTCAATTATTCCATACTTAAAGAATTCCTAATATGAAGTGTTACCATTGCTTCTTTTGACAAAGACTGTGGTAGGGGTCAAAAGTTACAACAAAATCGCATACATTAACATATACACATGTAACATGTTTTACACTCTAAATCAGGTACCAATATTTAATTAATATATTTTTCACACATTTGTTCATCTTGGTTAATGTCAATTTATAAATAAATCTATTGTCTATTATTAAATCATGTTAGTTCTTAATAAGTTCTTATTTTGTTATTAAAAATTAATTAGACAATATGATTCTGAAAGAAAACCTGTCGGGAGTCAACTGTTAGTAACAATTGCTATAGTAACAAACACAACTTTCACTTGCATCCTATTGGCAGATAAACTGTGCACCATTTCAGTGTTTTTGTTAATGTTGTTTACATTTCAACAAACAGTTTGCTGCTTCCTACATTCATTTTAAGAGCATTAAGTATCTGTGTGATAGTGAGACAGGATAAAAAAAAAATAGAAAGGTACAAAAAATGTATCAACGGATTTGTCTCGAAACATTTGATCTGGGTACAAACCTGCTTCTCACTCAAACTCTGACAGAATTAATCCGTATAAAATATATCTAATAAATCATGCAACAATTGTAAAATCACAGCAAATTCTGCCAAATTTGAGCCACTGCTACAAAAAAATAAAGCCTTTTTTTATTATTATATAATATTCAACATGTTTAATACATTCAATTGAAAAATCACACACAGTTCTTACTAACAATATAAAGAAAACAATGAAGTTGCTCATCTGTAATTGAATCTAAAAAGGAAAAATAGCATGTTGGAGCCTTTGATAGCTCAAAATAACTACCAGATGTATGTAAATGACATTTATTAGGACCTGTGAGTCACTGAGCTTGTGATTTCAGCATTAGAGGATTATAATAACTGTTCGCAATGGCTTAGCCTAATGCATCCTGCTTCTCATCGATAACTGCACACCTGTGCCTTGACTTCAGCACCCTAAAAGCCAGCTAAGCCACATCATTAGGTTTTCATGGTCTCTTAAATTATCACAGTGCAATTTTCTCTATTTCTATAAACTGTAAAAACCCACAATGGACTCCAGCATCAGTCAGAGAAAATAGCGATGATGCATTCATCATGTCGTAGACTCCTTCACAGTATGGTTTGTTCAAAACTACACATTTACAAAATTGTCTGGTCTGCGTCATTTCAACTACTAATTTAGGCTTCATGATCCAAACCCTCAACAATACCCATAAAACAAGGATTAAACTGCAAATTTTAGAATGAACAAAAGACAAATATGTAACATTCGTAAAACAAAGTCGTTAATGTTCTGGAGTCACATTCTCTCCTGACGGAGTGAATCATCAAGGGAGTGGGAGCACCTGCTGTGGGAACCACATTAAGCTAATTTTAGTTAAAATGTTTTAAAACATGCAGGTTTATCAGGCAGACAAATGTCATTTCTGCAGAGAAGCTCATCACTCATCCCAGCATGCTCTCTGTTTGAGATTACTCTCTGGCTGTCGGCGGCCTCGCTCAGCCATTCTGCCCTAACGCAATTAGCACGGCTCAATGCTGTCATGACATATTCTCATGACTTCGAATAATAACATTGTTTATGAAAGAGTTTGTGTGTTCTTGTGCACAGTCTTTTCTGTGTTTTGTTTTGGGAACTTAAAAGGAAAGATCACCCCAAAAAAATCCCCTTTTTTTTATAGATATTTTAGAAAGAAAGTCATACAAGTTTAGAATGACATGAGGGTGAGTAAATGATGACAGAATGTGTATGGAGGACTATCCCTTTAAGAGAGAGATAGAAGATTAACGTTTTAACAGCAGCTGAAGGCTTAAAATTGAAAGTTCACTCAAGAATTAAAATTCTGTCATAATTTACGCACCCCCATGTTGTTCCAAACCTTTATGACTTTGTTTCTTTTGAAGACGTTCTCGAAGAATTGTTTTCTTTTCCATGTGCTTCCAATGAATAGAGCTTGCATGCTCATAAAGCTTAATAAGATTATCATAAAAGTAGTCCTTATGAATCATCTTACAGTATATTTCAAGTCTACTATGATGAACATCTCAAAGTTTAAGGCCTTATTCACTGATAATGTATTTTAACAACTAGCGGATCGGCCTGTTGAACTGAAGAACCAAATCAATCAAATTTGTAAACTAATCATTCAGATTCGGTTTTGCGATCCGGATGAAATTATTAATTGTAAAAGATCTGACTCAAAAGATCAATTTGTTGACAAATCACTCATGAATGCAAGATTTTCAGTGAATAACAACTCGTACAAAGTTATCATATGATTTCAGAAGGCTTGGAATATGGAGCACAAGAGGTAGAAAACAATTTTAGGATGCTTGCATTGGTGTTTAAAAAATTTGTTTGTTTTTTATTTTTTTCATTAAAGGGTAACTAAACACTAAACCAACTTTTTTTAATTAATGATCTGTAAGACTGGGGCTTTATTAGTGCTGTTCATTGATTCGAGTAACTTTTTTGACATTTGGGTATAAAGTGTTTTAATTCTACAATATATGGTGTAAAAACGTCTGAGTGCTGCCCTCTTCAGGTTGAACGGTGGCTACTGCAGTTGAATTTTCCTATTGGATGTTTGCGGTAGTTCGTGACGGTAGCGGTGAGAGCTGACGTAAGCAGATTTCAGCTTACCACGCCCTTGGTACGAGCTACCACGTCCATGGCAGTATAAAAACCATCTTGTTTTGTGAAAACCACTGTAGTGAGTCAGGAGTTGGAATTGCGAGTATTGAAAACGATCAGGATAGAGTATCCGTTCATCCCCTCTATCTTTGCTGGGCTCCGCCCACTTTTCCAGCATTTTTCAAATATTGCCAGTGGGTGGAGTCAGGCTCTGACCAGGGGTTTAGTTACCCTTTAAAGAAATAAAGTTGTACAGGTTTGGAACGACATGAGAGTTAAACAAATATTTTCATTTTTTGGGTGAACTCTCTCTTTAACCATAAAAATGAAAATCAAGCCCTTCACAATGAAAACCACCATGTACAAATACCTAGAGTTTAACATAACAACAATAATTACAATGCAAGGCTACTGAGTTCTGAGTTCAACAAGCCACGTAAGAATTGAGAAATTAGAAAATGCCGGGCAGTCTGGTTGAGGAACGACCACTCCCCGAGAAGATAAAGGACCTTTCTCGAAATTAACATTTGACTCTCTATTGAGACACTTGCATTCCCCGACTCAATCACCTCCCCAATGTTGTCTCTCTCTCACACTGAGATCACCAGATCGTCACCCAAAAATCTATATGGTTTAATATGAATAATTATCATACAGTATTATACATGTTTGGTATCATTTGAAATGTCTCCGTGCAACTGGTACAAAGGTCTCATTCCCACAGAAGTAAACCAAAAAGGTAATAAAGTTTTTTAGAGTTTAGAGAAAACTTGCACACAGAGGAGGGTGTGTCTTCCAGGCCGATCCAGAAAAGCCGATCAGATGACGCAAAACTTGCGAGACAATTTTTTTACGCCCTGGTAAAAATGGCTTCACCGGTCTGGCAATTCTACAACAGGGCTCTCAAGTGTCAAGCATTGAGCGTGACAGTCACTCATTTTGGTCTTTTGTCACGCTCTCCCGCCACACATTGTATTTCTCACGCTGAAAAACTATTTGTAATATATTTAATATGCCGCAGCGGCCAAAACTCTGGCCGCGCCGCTCTCACTGTGGAACCGGCATGAACCAAACGCGTTTCCTCTGGTGTTGTTCGTCGAGCTACACAATAGCCAATCAGAAAATAGCACTATTGTATCTGGGTAAGATTTAACGCAACAGCCAATGACAAAAATGTACTTAAAGAAATGCAACGAGAGGCTCAGCGCGATTTGTAGCTCAAAATAGCCCGTGAGCATCATGTATTTTATAATGTCAGGTTCGCATCTTTTCTCTTTATTCCAGAGCATTTGATGTTTTGTATTTATTATCTTTGAACTGATTATGAAATTGGCATGATACATTTACCTGACATAATAAATTGTTACATTTGATTTTATTCCGACTGACTCTGAAATTGTTTTCCCAAGTAGATTAAACGGATTCGTATGTTACCGCAAGTTTTTGGTCAGATTAGTGACGACTAATAATTGGCATTAATTCAAGTGTACTTGGTTCGCAAAGATAAGAAGTGAATTTCTGTTTAGAACACCAAAAATGCTAACCTGGCCCTAGCCAGATGAATTTCGCTCCGCCTAGCTTCACTCACATCCATCTGGAACCTCTTCCATTGAGAGTGATTTCTCCAACCAACTGTATGGTTTAGCCAATCAGAACGCAGGGCGGGAGTTTCATAGATGTGACGTAGTGGAGAAGCGACCGTGAGACTGTTTTGATTCAGACAACAATGGCGGCTCGCATCGAGGAAACAAGTGTTAACACTGATGCTGCTATTTCATCCGTGTTGTCCAATCTACCTAATATTGTTTCATTAAAAGAACATCAGAGAACGGCTCTTAAGGCTTTTGTTGGTGGAAACGATGTTATATAGATCAGTGCCTTCTCCCGACCGGATTCTTCAGCGTCACGGGTTGGCTTCGGTGTGAGTGGTTGAAATAGCACGTCGATAAAGATGACAGACAAGTGGCTTATCCAATCATATGCAAGGATTTTTGATAAGGCCCAGCCTTCTGAAACGCCATTTCAATGGATCGGTTCCAGATGGACGAGTGAAGCTAGGCAGAGCGAAATTCATCTGGCTAGGGCCAGGTTACAAAAATGCTGCTTGACCAACCTAAATCTATGTGTGTCTTACCTCTGTTTTAATTTAATGTTACTTTAGATAAGTGTACGTGGGAAACCACGGCATGGCCAATCCAAAGCTATTATAAGAGAAGTAATGTTGGACGACTTACATCTGTAGTTGTGGCCATACCTCTACTGAAGTAAGCGTTACGTTAAATTCAAGTGTATACAAACCACGGGGGCTATAACAAAGTATCTTTGATTGTGTAAGCGTGAATTGACCGTTCGCAGGCCCCTCCCCCAAAACGGCTATTGTCCAATCACACATCATAGCAACCGTTACTATGTGAGCAGGTCCATCAAACATTGACTCCAAGCAAGATGGTGAAGCGGTGCGCCCACGGCGTTTGTAAATCGGACACTAGATACCCTGAGAGATTGTCTGGAGGAGTTGTGTTCTTTCCGTTTCAAAAGCCGAAAACACAACGTGAGCGGTGCCTACAATGGATAAAACAGTGTGGACGGCCCCACTCCCAGTTACATGTGTCGAACATGGTTAACTCGCGTGCAGCGTGCGTGAGACTGAGACAATGAGATTAGTCAAAGAAACATGGAGAAAGCAGATCAAGAGGATCCACAAAGGAAGTACGTTTTCTAAAGTGTTGTTGTTAACATGATATTTTCGGGGGGAAATGAGCAGCAGTCACTAGCAGTGCAGGCAGCACCTGTAGACTACAGTTTAGACTAACGTTAAAGGAGTGCACGTTCGCAACGGGGAACGCATGAAGCTTACTTGACAACATCAGTTCATATCAATATCGTAACGAATAGAAATAATGTATGGTTATCTGCATCTTTCCGTCTATCATGTATAGTTACTTTTTAAACACGAAAATCGCATTCAGCATGACACGCAAGCGGTTGCCGTGGTAATGATCAACCTGCTTGTTAAAGCGAATGAATAATCCTGTATCTGGATTATTATTATAATTGGCCAATAACCAATTGGCAATCTAACCTAAATTCCAGGTCGTGATAAAATGGAGTCAGATAAGTTTAATTGGAACTAAATTACTTTGCCACGCGAAAAGACAGTAATGCGCAGAGACCTTCACCCGTTCTATTGGATACTGCCATTGGACGGGCTTACACTGTATGTACATTTTTAACCCTCTGGGGTCGGCGGTCTCGCCGGTGATACCAGCTCACTTTTTTCCTTATCAGTGCAAAAGAGACTCAAATTACTCTGTTGATTTTGATCTTACATATAAGTGTTGTACATCATTCGATCCTGTTAAGTTTGTATTTTTTTTGTGGAACCTCATAATAAAAACAAAGTGTTGTGCTTTTCGCCTAATAAAGAAAAATAAACATGATGCGCGTTCTGCGTTCTCTCTGTCAGTGAAGTCCATTCTGAAACGCGTCCGAAAAATCAACTGTAACTCTGCAAATACTCAGTCAAACAAGTATACAGGCACACAGGCATGAAGCCTGAATTATCTTCTTTTAAATGAAGTCATTTATATAAAAAACAAATTTTCTCATTTTATGTAATCTGTACGAAAAGAGAGAGATGATAGTCGTTCTCGTCTCAGCTCATTAAAGTTAATTTGACCACGCCCACGGAGCGCGCGCTCTATTCAAACACAAATGCTCTGAGGCGATCCACGCCCACACCAGCTGGATAACCCACCGAAAGAGACTCAGATTTACGACGTTGTGAGGAATAATAGTACTATCTTAATAATAATCCTGGAAAAAATTACCTCAGAAGTAGGCTACAGGTAGTTTCATTTGGAGGAGCAACGGATCCAGCTGAGGAATAGGTACATTCTTTATTTTCAAGTGCTTTGTGCTAATCGCGATATGGAATAGTGTCTGTAAACAAAAAGACTGTTTGAATCGCGTTTTTGTGTGTGAATGAATGAACAGCTTTTACCTAACTATATTCCAATACTGAGATGAGTAAAAATCGACTGAAATATGCTGAAATAAAATATTTTTGTATAAGCAACGTATTAAACTGCAAATTAACATTTATATGTCCTAATCATAAAAACGATATGTTACATATGAAAGACAAGATGTCGTTTTTACTGTAAAATACTGCCACATCAAATAAGCTTGTTTACTAAGATGTTATTATAGTGTTTGTTCGATTGTAGGCTATATTCAAACTAATTAATCCGCAACTGTGAAATATGTATGATAAAATGTATACTTTAGTATATAATACAAAGAAAGATTACATTTGAAATATAGTTAAAATTTTAATTGTTGTTGTAATTGTAACCTTTTTATTAAAATAGCAAAAATATATGTAGGCTACATATAAATAAATCTTAGGTAAATCTTAAAAGCTCAATATAAGCCTCCTCTTTAAATTATTTGTATTGTGTTTTATTAGTGACACATTTGGGATACATTCCCAAACTTTCTGTAAAAACAGTATGATAATTAACTGCACAATTACTAGAAATGTTTACATTTGATATTATACAATTTGCAAGCACAATTTGAAAAATAAATAAATAATTGGAACTGTGAACCAATTTTTATTATATAGGCATATATATATATATATATATATAATGTATTGTCATTGCATTCTTGTGGCTCAGTGACACACCTGAATGAAAGGGTCATTAGTATGCAGCCCCATTATGCGCTCATTATGCGGGCCCATTGTCTTCTCAGGTGTGAATCACAGCAGGTCACACCCCTGCGCATATTGCCTTTCCAAACAAAAAGTGTCATTTTTAAATTTAAACCAATCTATTGTTTTATGTGAATGATAAGGCAGGATGATTTTCAGATCATTTTGAAGAAAAAACTCTAGGCGACAACATCCATTAGTCAAAAGTCTTGTGGACACATATTTAGTATGTGTTTTGTGGCCTTATTTCAGAAACTTTAAGTTTTAGTTTTTTCAATAACCACGTAGGGATGGGACGGTATGAAAATTTCATATCACGATTATAGTGACCAAAGTTATCACGATTATCAATATTATCACGGTTTTGTTAAAATGAGATGGAAATGTTCAAAAAGAACTGATGCTCACCCTGAAAACATTTGAAAATCAACAAACAAAAAAATACAATTAGCAGGCTAGCAGCTATGCACTTTTTTAAGCATAAACATTATATTAACATTAACATGGAGCCCTGAGAGTGAGGTATAAGTTTTCCTAGTGCAGATTTTAATGAACCCGTCATTAAACCCTATCATTAATAATGATAACACTTATGGATGTGTGTAAGTTATTATGACTGAATATTATTATTATTAATAAATAATAAATCACTTTCTCTCTCTCTCTCTCTCTCTCTCTCTCTCTCTCTCTCTCTCTCTCTCTCTCTCTCTCTCTCTCTCTCTCTCACTCACACACACGCGCACGCACGCACACACACTTTAAATGAACAACATATGTTGGTTGGGTCAGGGTGACTAAACTACTGGAATACTTATAATGACTGTTGTAAATAGCAACGCACTACACAGCGCACATCCATGTCTCGGATCACCGTGGACGCGATCTCTGGTTTCATACAAATGTGTATGTCTTGCGTCTCAGTTTTGACTGTTTTGAAAATTAAATCAGAGTAATTTAGTATTAATACTACTACAATATTGTTGTAGTGATCACATTTACTTTACGATTGATTTGGACACTGTAACTTGTATAATGGATTTATAAACCGGCAAGATTTAAAAACATTAAGTTAATCACAGTTCAATATTTCATGTCCCTTAAATTATTTCTGTGGTAAAAAATAAAAAAAATAAAACTGTAATAAGTTTACTATGAATGAATACAATACATTATCCCTTAAATGTCACCCTTAATAGTTTGAATATGTTCGTTCGTCTTGGCTCAAATCCACTTGCTGTAAAACTTTTCTCTTCGCGGAAGCTTTGCAATAATTACAAGTGAGATAATGAAATAATTCATCTCCAATAAATTTGTCTAATTATTTGCCCAAGTTAGTTGTGGTATTAAGGTAAAAATTAACTCAGTGGGTGGTTGTCACGTAACGTTAGATGACTTAGCAGATTTGACGTGTTTCCCCCTTTTGCAGCGACTTTCCTCTTGCAAGATTTGCAGACAGGATGCCCATCCTCGATTAAATTGCCCTCGGGACTCTTGTAATAGCCAAAATACGACCATACCTCCGATTTTGTCCTCTTGGATGGCTGAAAAATCTCCCGTGCGCTGTCACTGCCTTCCGCCATGTCTTCTCGCGCAAAAAAACAACATTGCATCTGCGCGCCTGCTCGCGTCGCGCCTGCGTCAGACTGATTCTGGCTGGACAGGATTTACCGCGAGTTTTCAAAATCACGATAATCAAACACGGTTTTTATGATAATTAAATTTTAAACGATAATACTAACCGCCAGGACATTTTATCGTGGTTTATCGTGAAACCGGTAATCGTCCCATCCCTATAACCACGCATAAACAATATTCTCTCAAAAATACAAAAATGTACATACATGTTGATAACACATTATGGTAGCCCTGTGTGTGCTAAATAGAGTGTAATTACACCTTTGCCAGTAATATGTTTATAAGCAACTGAAAAAAGCACAAATGAAAGAGTATGTCAAAACATCTCAAGGACCCCAAAAACACATTGGACCCCAGAGGGTTAATAACTACTGTTTGAATATTGAGCTCAGTGGAAAGCTTAAATCCAAAATGAATCAATGCTTTAGGGATTAATATCATGCTATTTAAAACAGACTGCACAGGTTTGCCTGCTGCCTGACAAAACCAAACGATGGAATCAAAGCCAATATCCGACGATTACAGTGAAACCCAAAGAACCTGATCAGATCAGCAATCCCCCTTGCTATCTGAACACAAGGAACGCTCTGAAAAGAGTGCTGTTGTTTTCTTCTGAAAGAAACTATGTTGGTTTTTGCCTTCTCAGGTGATGGTGTCTCACAGTAACTGCTAGCCTCAGCAGGACGGCGCAATAAACTCCCACAGTGCAATCCTGAGCCGGGCCTCATTTGATTCCAAATCTGATTTGAATACACTGGCGTATGACTTGTTTGTGGGGCAGAATAAAGACATTCTATCCATCAAAATATCCACGGTGTCTTTCCTGAAACTGGGAAGCCATCCCACGAGACAATTAATCTGATTTGAAATGTATGGCACCATCTCAGACTCTTATGTGAATGCTTATTGATTTACTGTACACCACACATCCATATTCTTTCGGTGGACGCTGAATATGCATGTCATCTAATACCTTTCAATATGTGTGTTTACCAATCTCTATGGGTATACGTGTGTGTAAGAGAGAGAGTGAGTGAATGAGTAAAGGAAGAGCAAATGGGTTTCATGTGAGTGAGAGAGAGAGGTTGAGTTTTCTTTCACTGGTCAGAGCTGTGGTCCACATTAGGGCGTTTGCTCAGTGCAGAGCTGCATTTAAAATAACTCAATCATTTGTTTGTTGTAACAGAATGCAAATATGAAATGATGCCATATGAAATATTAGACAGAGGGATTTGGCAATAACAAAGGGAAAGAAAGATTTTAAATGAGTGCAATGGACCCTAATCTGAAGCATTACCATTTATTCGTTGACTAATGGGCTATTTGCTATTCTATTGGTCTGATATTGCTCTATGAAACAGTCTTGAGCAAATTTTTGAAAACTCATGGGAATGAACTGGAGTTCTGCATCAACAGCTCCTAAATGTGGCCTGATCAGAATTATAACACTAAATCATTTTAATGATTTTAAAAAATCGTTTTTTGTTTTTTTTAAGCATACAGTGAATCTAACATATACTGTATATTAAATATAAAGCATGCATTTGATTGTCATTTACACTATTGTTCAAGTTTGGGGTCAGTAATGGCCAGTAAATTTTCTTTTAGTTAGAAAAATTAAAATACATTTTTTGAAAAATTGAGTGTCAGCGTCAGTTCTGGCAGGCCAGGTAGTCAAGCAGCTGCTTATGCTATTTGCTATCAACACTGTCCCGTCAGCTGATCTGCTCCAGCTGAGCTGCATTAGCTGGTTAACTCCCCTCGCTGCTCAATGGCCAAAGCTCAAACAAGGCGCCCTATTTAAAGCTCATTCACCTTGCTCATACATGCTTGCTGCTCGCTCTGCTGGCTCGCTGCTCGCTTCTGCTGGCTCGCTGCTC
The DNA here is from genome assembly GCF_029890125.1 of Rhinichthys klamathensis goyatoka. NCBI lineage: Eukaryota > Metazoa > Chordata > Actinopteri > Cypriniformes > Leuciscidae > Rhinichthys > Rhinichthys klamathensis. Next base: position 1,720,581 of record NW_026606712.1, read on the forward strand.
GCTTCTGCTGCCCGCCACCTCCCCAGCTCCTCCTTATGCATAACTTGGCATTTTCTATGTCATTTTGCTGCTCTGTTCTCAGGGGGATATTTTAGCTCTCACAGTCTAAAACTGTGTGAGCGTTCCCTAATGCTGCTGCTGCTGTCCTCTGACTCTCTGCTATTTCATGGTGCTCATGAAAGGTCAGAGGACTCCCTGAACAGAGCCATACCGCCAAATTTCAATTCAGGAACATCAACCTGTTTGCAATCTATTCAAATAATTCTTAATTATTTTGTCTGTGTGTTCTTGACTTAATGGACCTGACAGAATTCACATTAATACTTTTATTTAGCAAGAATGCATTAAATTGATCAAAGGTGACAGTAAAGACCTTTAAATTATTACAAAATTTCAAATGATTAATAACGTTTTTTAACTTTTAACCTTATTGAACTTTCCTTGAACTTTTATTTTGAACATCAAAGAACATCAACTGTTTTCAACATTGATAATAATAAGAAATGTTTCTTGAGCAGCAAATCATCATATTAGAATAATTTCTGAAGGATCATGTGACACTAAAGACTGGAGTAATGATGCTGAAAATTCAGCTTTGCATCACAGGAATAAATGACATTTTACAATATATTCAAATAAAAAACAGCCATTTTAAATTGTAGTTATATTTCACAATATTACAAAACATTAAAAAAACAACCTAATGGACAACTTTTAAACAGTTGTGTACAGTATGTCATTAAATGCAATGAATACTCTAATAGAGAGCCATATTTATTTTTATATTAATATTCATATTCTGATGTAAAAATGTCTCGAACAATTGCACTTAAACACAATCTAACATTGAAAATCTAAATACATGCAATACATATCTTAATCTGATGAATTTTATTCTAAATATGTTCTTCAGATTTGTAATGAGAAAATTCTGCTTGCATTATTTACATTTTGAGATATTGTCAATAGGCAGATCATCACAGTTCATGTGAATGCAGTCATAGATGAAGCCATTCATGCAAGAAGCTTGTGATAGTCACCATAGATTCAATAAAAACGCATTGCACCTCAATGTCACACTGTTTTCACAAAATCTTAGAGTAAGCAGCACATGTGTTTGTTATCACTGACAGGAAGCCTCCTCGTTACCTCTTCTTGCCTTCTTCAAACCCTGACAGACTTAACGATGATATAAAACGATTCCTGACAGTTTGCTGCTTTGCTGTTCACAAATATTAACCATGACAGAGCCCTTTACATACGGATTCACACATGAGATAATTAACGGCTGAACCTGATGATGATGGCAACAGATTTCATCAAAGTTTCAGTGTGAAGTGGTGTACATTAGACAGGCAAAGAGCAGCCAGATATGGACTCCCTGAACCGACTCAGAAAAAGCGTTAGTTCAGACGCTGTTTGGCTTTAGAAAGCAGAAGTTCTCCCCTGCAGTGATAACTGGGTCGACAGCTCTATCTCCAGCAAAGCAAAGCCCCGAGCTGCCAGCGTGAGTCCAGACGGCTCCAGTATGCAGAACTTCATGAGATGTCAGCCGGAGTGGACAGCAGGGAGGAAGTAACTGCCCATTACAGTCTGCTTATGGGCGGCTGGAGAATCTCAACAAAATGTTATAAAACCTAAACTTCTGTGCAAGAGCAAAGCCTCTCTGCCAAATGCAAAAATCGGATAACTAAATGATTATTAGTTAAAGGAGAACTCCGGCGCAAAATGAACCTTTGGTCTAATAAAACATTGGTACCTAGTCAACCGTTCTCTGAGATTTGTTTTCATGATAATCGAATGTAAAGAGTTTTATCTCTAAAAACTGTTTAGCGTATAACGCTAGTAATGGGGGCATATAATAAGTAAACAGAAATCGCTAGTTTATACCACTAACAAGGCTCAAAATAGCCCCACACCAACACAGTAACATAATGAGGGTCCCTACATGCAAAACGAAGCATTGAGAAGTAACTTTGTAAGTGTCCAGACCGTTTAATAAGAAGATAAAGATAAAGACAGTCCACTTCGTGTATGCAGACAGGAGCCATCTTTGGAAAACAGTCTCGACTAATCAAACCACGAACGACGTGCTAAGTGAGCTGAACTGTATGAAGTTCAGTGAACTTCTGAACTGTATGAATGGCGTTCGTGGTTTGAATTAGAGTTCAACCAGGCTATGACCAAACTTGAAAAACCCATGACACTTAATTTATCTAGCAATATTGTATGGTTCACTGTGTCGAAAGCTTTTTGAAGATTCAGGAGTACCAATCCACACATCTGTTAAATACAGTAAAGAAGTATCAGTCAATTAAGATCTTCTAAAACCTGATTGAAATTCATAAATTAAAGCATTCTTATATTGATACATCTGTTTGGGCACTATCTTTTCTAAAAATGTTGATGCCACACTAAGAATGGAAACTGGACGGTAATTTCCAGGATCAAATTACCTTTCTTGTACAATGGAATGATTTTCATGTCAAATGGAACTATACCCTTTTCTAAAGAAAGATTCACAATAGATGTAATAATTGGAGCTATAGTATCTCCAGCATCTCTTAAAAGTCTCGCTGGAATACAGAAGATGTGCAGTTTCCTTGTGCAGATGATGATAGTGATCACTGATGCCATATTCTATTACTCCTTTTTGAGAAATATACTTCTCATCAGACACCAGAATAAGATCTATAGGACTTTCTCCACCATGATAATGTTTTGAAAACATTATCCATAAAAAACTGTCATTTACAGACAAAGCATTAAAGTGTTTATTACGGTTTGTGATGTAGCTGCAGTCAGATCCAATTTAGAAGTACTTTTGAAATGCCAAACGTTATCTGACAACCTCTCTGCGCTTCACTTATGCTCTCTCATTAAATCACTTCCGCTGTGGGGCTACTGTATTGGGGTTCATTTCCCGAAAGCATCATTAGCCAACTATGGTCACAAGTTCAGTTGAACTCTGCTGGTAATGACGGAACTTGGAACCAAACGCACCCCTGACAAGGTAAAGAGTGTTGTTGTGGAGACGGTCAAATGCAAAAAAAAGTAGAAAACGAGTCACTTTGGCTTGGTTTCTACAAATGCCATTTCAATTTATCAGGTCTGCAACGTACAGTATGTATACAAAGACCTCTTATATGTCAAAAGATTAAAGAAAATTTGATTCCTTGTGTCATGACCCCTTTAAGGCGAGACACTACAGGTGAATAGGGTAATTTTTTTAACTAGCAGATATCACCATGAAACTTTCTCAGTTGATTACCTACATTAAGATGAGAAAAAAATGTATTACAAGTTTTCTGTAATTTATTTTAAATATGCAAAATAGGCATTATCTAATTAAATATGCGCTAAATTGCATATATTTCAAAAAATGAAATCTGAGAATTGGATAAAGCCAGGTTCAAAAATTCTTTTTTCATTGTGTTCACATATTAGATGGGGGGGGGAAAATTACAGAGGGATTTATAGATATCTACTTTTGTCATACTGGAAATCAGAATATACTGTCAATAGCCTTAAAAAAATGATTTTTGCCATGTTTTTTGGAATAAAATGTTATATAAATCAGGCTAGGAATAATATATTTACAAATCCCTCAGTAAATGTCTTCATAATATAACTAGGTACAAGACTGGAAAGTTTGGTGTACCGTATATAGGTCCTACTGAAGTGGAGATTTCGGAGAAAAGTCATTTTGAGAAAACGGGCTTTAAAGATTTACCATCAGCCAATGAGATTGCGCATTTGCGCCCTTTTACTTTCACGATTGGTTGCTGATAAAAAGGAAATTACCATATTTGGATCCGACAACATTGTACAGGAGAGACAGAGCTTTCTAACGGTGTGTGTGTGATGAGAGGGGGGAAAAGATCGCGATCGCAGAGCAGCGGGATGATTTAGATCGCCAACTTTTGATGAATTTATGAGAAATCTAAAGACGCAAACAGACAGTGTAGTAAAATAAAGACCTAAATGTGTATTTCGGACTTTTTTTCACCACAAGTCTGAAAGAAGACATGTTATTGAAGACAAATATCCCAAAATCTCAAAATTGACCAGTGAAGAAAAAAAAATGTTTTTGCCTGCTGTGTCTCACCTTACAAAAAAAAAAAAATCTTGCAAGAGGAAACGTTCGTGAGAAAACAGCATTTTCCAATTGCACAGGCAACACAAACTGGCCATTAAAAAGCGTCAAAGAAAATTCAGAGGCGAATAAATTGATTAGTTCAGCCATCTCGTATCACATTGTGTGCCAGCATACTCGGTGGCGGTGACATTAAAAGGTGCAATAAAAGAAAAACCTGCACAGCTTGTGGTTTATCAGAGGTACAGTACCATACGCAGCAGTGAAAAGGGCAGAACAGATACAGTAGCAGCCAATAAAGATGATAAGTGGTGTGAAATGCAGATCAAAAGGCCTTCAAAACCCTCCCCGGTGGAAGTGTAGGACAGCCCTGATTAGAGCAATGAGCCTCTCATGTGGGGATTTTGGGTAAAGATGCAGATTAGCGTGATTATGGTACATGAACGCCTCCCTTGATTTCGGATTAATCACTTAGAAATGGAAATTACCTCCTCTATTTAGACTGAAATGATTAACATTTCATAAATCAAGGATTTAGGGCTGTTGTGGAAGAAAACAAGAGCACGTCATCATCAGTACAGAGACAGTATTGTTGTATATGAAGCACAAACTGCCAATGGCAATAAGTTCAACAAGCACACCCACGCTTTATTAGGCGCAGTATCTATCATATTTAATGACAACAGCATAATATTTACATAAATTCAGATAATAATTAGAAGATTACATGCGGAAATGCAAAATCCGAGACACCCCATGAGCAACATTTCTACAGGGACTTTCAACTTCAGGCTTCATTTGTTAGCCGTAAACAGTGAGAATACCGAGGCACATTATTTTACCTGATTACAGTTATATTTTGCATGCTAACATAGATGCTAGGTCTGTTTTAATTGCTCTAATTAACAATGATGCTAATAAAAGCTGTTGACAGAGATAAACATTGTACCAACTTTTGTATTTGTATCAGAGTAATTGCTATCACAACTCAATGTAAATTGGCTTCTAATTAAAGATAACCATCTCTTAACAGCCACATGTGGTTAGGTCAAACAACAACCACCAACAACAACAACTCACAGAAATGAACTTGATGCCATTTTTGCTGTTGAAGTTTGAATCCGAGATGTTCACTAGTTAAGACAAGGAAGGGCGGTGGAACTAATCTAGAGTATAACGATACCCTCTTTAGGAAACCTAAAGGGTTAACAACAATCATTGCAATATTCACAGTAATGCTTAATCTTTTACTTTTAGCCAAAACAACATGTATTGTACATTTTTGTGTGTACATGACATGTATTGTACATTTTGTCCGGATTTACTTAGTTCAGTTTCAAACCCAGCCTTCATCATGTCCTAATCCCATTCTCGATCTCCCTTCCCAGTGCGGTTCTTTTTGACCTTTGAACCTTTTTCTCATATTTCAACTGTAATCACGTCAAAGCTGCTTGTTTTATTAACAGAAACTGTTGTATTAATATATTAAATGAATAGTTCAACCATGAAACTCTATTCGCGTCCTGATTGGTTCAATCAATGTAACGTTCTCAGCCAATCAATTTCATGCATCATTGCCATTTCCTTTATAACCACGACCCATCTAAACGAATGCATTTCTGCACACTATGCAAATTCTTATTCTAGCGCTTTCTCTCCTACTGGACTTTCCCAGTTTCACAATGAACATGTCTAACTTTGATATCGACAAGGCCTTAGGGTTGTGCCATATCATAACGTCCACGATAACACCAGTATACATTTTTACATGATAAAAAAGTGTCATATCGCAGTATCAATGATCGCGACGCAATGACGTATGGCGCATTTACGTTCCCTAGCGCGCACAACAACAACACCTGTCTGAGAGTAAGAGCATGTCAGCCTCCAATGACGATTTAGTACCTAAAAAGGGAGTTACTTCAATAGTATGGAAGTGGTTTGGTTACAAGAGGTCAGACCTCCAACAAAGCACAATATTTAGCAAAATATGCAAGAAAACTATTACCGCTAAAGGTGGAAACAAAACAAACTTGTTTCACCACTTGAAGCAAAAACACACCGTTGAGTACAAACAGGCTAAGAAAGTACGCGAGGAAGAGATACTAGCACAGCACTGTAAAAAATGATTTCCATGATTTGTTAACACAACATTTTTTATTTTGTCAAATCAACTTAGATTCACTAATGTTGTTCAGATAACAAAACATTTTTAGTTTAGGTTGATTAAACTAATGGCTTGGTGGCAATGCACTGACATAAAATAAAAACATTAGTAGTGCTGCCGCGATTAGTCGACGTAATCGACCATGCAAATTAGTCGACGGCAATTTTTTTAGTCGACGTGTCGTTTTTACTATTGACCGCTATTTATTTTTGGTCTCCCGTCACAAACGGCTCACTGTAATTCACCTCCACACACCAGTCTGTGCGCCGTGCGCGCCCTGCTGGTTTATCTGCTATCATTTTCCTTCACGTTCCCGCCCGCCTTCACTGCTTTGATATGAAAAATTGCGGAGGCAGGTGACGGAGCTTTCACAGTGGGCTCGTTTGCTGCGGTCCGAGTCCGAGCGCGAGCGCGAGCGCGATTGTTCCCGGCGCCCCCCGCAGCGTTGGTCTGGTTTCACACTCAATTCTATCGAACCCTGTTGAGTTTGCGTGCATCTTATGCCATCGCAAACGTGCACGGCGCATGATAGAAAACAGAACGCGGGTCAATATATTGTGTTTTTCAAACGGACTCTTTTGAGGAGACAGTGGATTTCCAAATGTGTTGCCCTGATTGCACGCGCAATGCGCGAATACACTGCAGACTCAACTCTCGCGTATCTCATCAACACTATCATCCCTTACATGTGTTTTATTTAACTAAATGCATCATAATCAGCTAAAACGCATGGGCAGGTTACTTAACTTCCTGAACAAGCGCTCCCGAGTCCGTGTTGCTTTCACATTCACGCGAACCGCGGCGGGCCCGCCATGCACGCAAGTGTAAACGCGAGCTACATAACTGCGTCCCCTGCCTGCTTTCAGCGCGACTCATAGTGGGCTAGTCCAGACTCTTTCAATTCAATTCCAATTTATTTGTATAGCGCTTTTTCACAGAAAATGCATTGCATCTACTTTACTATTCAGAGTGATGTTATCAGTTATGCTTTTCAGAAATGTACATAAATGAATCATTATTAGCTTACTGTAAATTTTTTAAGGCAGAACAAAGAGCTAATTTAAGTAATACATACATGTTTGTTATTAGAGGATTAGATTAGGACTCTGACTAATATGGTATAGCCTAATGGAAATGCAGATACTTAATGCTTAGATTGTTAATACATAATGTTTTTGAACAGGTGACATTTTATGTTTTGGCCCATCAGTTGAGTTCAAAATAAAATGGACACAACGAAATAAACACTTGATTTTTTTTAAATTAGTCGTTTAGATTAGTCAACTAATGGAAAAATTAGTCGAAAGATTAGTCGTTAGAAAATTAGTCGTTAGTGGCAGCACTAAATATTAGTTGATTGTACTAATAGAGTTCACTCTGAGTCTTAATTTTCCCTGCGCATGCGCCGGACGCCCGAGTGTAAACAACAGACGACACTTGAAAGAGAAGGCGCGATTTTCTCTTCAGCTTCTTCAGAAGCAAGGAAACAAGACTGTTTATGGTAAGTAATTTTAAAATTCAATAAAGTGAGGGCTCGAATTTTCGGCGCGAGATTGCGGGTATTGCGCATAATTTTATTAATTCCCGCAGGTCTCCCACTTATAATGCAAACATTGATTCACTTTAGCATGTAGATTGTATGAGTAGCCTAAATGAATCCATACAGATTATAAAATCAAATCAATCATTTTAAAACTTTCTCCGAGACGCAATTTCACAAACCGCGTGAGTGTTTAGCGGTGCTGCATCATTCCTCTCTCTCTCTCTCTCTCTCTCTCTCTCTCTCATCTCTCTCTCTCTCTCTCTCTCTCTCTCTCTCTCTCTCTCTCTCTCTCTCTCTCTCTCTCTCTCTCTCTCTCTCTCTCTCTCTCTCTCTCTCTCTCTCTCTCTCTCTCTCTCTCTCTCTCTCTCTCTCTCTCTCTCTCTCTCTCTCTCTCTCTCTCTCTCTCTCTCTCTCTCTCAAAATGTGTTGCACAAGGCAAGCGTCAAGCTTGTAGGCGGCGATACTACACTCGCGTTTAGGAGTCGGGACATTACGGAATTGTCACTTGCACAATCGGGCCAGCAGTGCATCGTAACTAAAGTTTATCTTTTTCACGTCTTTTTAAGTCTTATCAGTTTAAACATTCACGCGATTTTAAACTATCCAGCTCTCTGAGAGATGGTTTTCTCTGCGTGCATACATACAATAAAGCCGCCTCACAATGTGTTATACTTTTTTCAATTTAATTCAAGGATTGAAATCAAGCTTCCTTGTGTTGTGTAAACTCTTAACAACAAAATTACGCCATTGTAAAAACCCAATGAGTGAGCAAACATTTAGGTGAGATAAATGTAATAAAAAAAATCACTACAATTTTTTTTATATCGTCATAAATATCATCGCAAATATTCTTGAAAAATCGTGATATAATTTTGAGGCTATATCGCCCATCCCACAAGGTCTTTTCCCTCAAAAACCCAGGATCAGATCCAGACGACGACGTTACTAACTCCCGACCTGCCGAAGGCAAACAAATCTCTAACCCCAATGCCAAACGCAGGAGTGTTCATCTGGCCCAACGTTAAGCCTCAATATCAAAATGGCCACTGGGTTTATCTTCTGCCTCCTCCGCTCAACCCGGCCCCAGAGAAGGCTATAGGGCTAAAGGAAAGCACACGACACCCACAGCAGCATCTACTCATTCAGTCAAAAAACCATTCAGAACCCAGTGCCCACATCTCTCCTCGACATTGCAGTCTATTTTATTAATCAAGTCTTTAGATTAGCAGCGCTAGAGAAATCTTCCTTTTTAGCATTCACATTGACTGTGGGGACATTTCCGTCGTTCTGAAAGAATACAACCCTAGCCTGTCTAAAAGCTTGTCACTTGCAGAACTCAATGTCACATTTGGAGTTTTCAGAGACACTATTTGCGAGGTTTTTCGAGAATGAAGATGTGAGCTAGATACATACCTAGCTATTATTTCTTATTTGGCTATGGTGGCTCTAACACAAGTCGACTTTTCTGCTAAAGCCGCTATGTTCATTCAGTGCTTCAATTTAAAACTGTATTTGTCTATAGTCGATCTTGAACTGATTAGCAGACACTTTACAAGTCACAAATATTTGGGGTATTAATAAATTGAATTAATTGAACTATTCATTTTGTGATTCTATACGATTCAAGAATATGATTCTGTATGTTTTTCAATAAAAATAGATATTGAGGGGGGAAAAGAAAAATTATGACAGTTTACTCCTTGAATTTTTTTCAGTATTTTAATTCAGTTTTTAATACATTTCTTTAAAATCTAAATACTTTAAATTTATGCTGTGGCACCCTTGGAAGTTGTTCAAAATTGCATGTTACCCTAAGATATCAATAAAAATCATATCATATTATGCACACAGTATAAATGCATCTACATTACACAATACATAGTTGCCATAATATTTTAGAAAGAGGGTCCCTCGAAGGAGATCAATAAGTTTGAAATACCCTTTTCAGATAATACATAAAAATAAAATAAAAACAGAAAGTAAATAAACAAAAACAATTTAGCCGCTGTTGAGCATAGAGCACAGTCATGTCTAATGTTTGTCTGTCTATGTGTTAATTGTGTTGACTTCTATTTAAATTCGTAGGTGGACAGAAGGCCATCAGGTGTTTGGTGCCCTAATTAATTTTAACTTTAATTACTTTCAATGTAAACTACTAATCTCAATCAGAGAGGTTTCATTTCAATTACCGTTAATGTATGCGCCATCTGGTTGAACAACTCAAGACTCAAACGTGCCTATTGTGTAAAACACACAGGTGAAAGTCATGAGGCAGCTGCGCCCTGTCAACAACACAAGTGTGAAAAACCTTAGCTGCAAGTTAGTTTAGCCGGTCCACCAAGAGTTTCAGCTTGTTCGTCAGCTAAGGTGCCCAAAACCCCTCTAAAACCCGAAAAGCTGGTTTAAGATGCTTTTTTGTTAGTTTGTTAGTTTGTTTGTTTTGTTTCAGCAAGATTGGAGTCAGCGGATATCAAGTCCCAGCTCTTTCCAAGCAGTAACGTGAACTACACTTCAAAATGCGCAACATTCATCACCCTTAAACAAGCTGAAAGTTCCTCTCGCGGATTTTGATATCACGCCGCCTCATGACATCAGCAGAAGGATGACACAAATATGTGTCAAAGAAATGATCCTGAAAGATAGTATTGCTCTCGTGATGTATTGTAGGAGAGGGCCAGGCCTGGGATGAGACGTTTACATTTTTCTTGACGGGTGCCGTAACGGTGAATCATCTTGCGTGGGTACAGAGACAGAGCTTCCCACCAAAAGTTTGAGAGATTGGCTAGGTGACCTTATAACTGATTAGCCAAAAACACCCACGACAACGCAATGCAGTGGTCGTTCGCTTTTACGGCTGCAGAATTAAAAGCAAATGAAGATCCATTCCAGCTCTGCGTTTCAATAATCATAATATGAATTTACTATCTAACAAAAATATTCCAATAAATAACATACACTGCTATATAGGTCGGCTTTGATGAGGCTGTGTTTATTTTTCTTGCTGGTAACAGCATCTGTGTTCACAGCACTAACATTTAAAAGAGGAATGGAGAAGGTGAAGGAAACTTCCTGTAGATCTGAAGAGCGGACATTAGCATTCACAGGGCAAAGGAGGCATAAGCCAAGCATTATGAGACTTTCATGGCCCAGAAAATTTGTGCAGATTTGATACCTAAGATTAAAAAGCCAAAAGCCTCTTCCGAAACAGCTGAATATAAGTGTGGACTGACTGGCATGTTAAATGTCTCAGAGGTAGTTCTGACTTTAGTAGGTGAGGGTGGTATGACTGGAATCATATATCACAGTAAAGCCAAGGACACACCAAGCCTACAGTCGGCCGTCGGGCAACAGAAGACTGTTCTAATTTTACGTCATCTCACCTGAGCCTTCCACTGCATGGATATATTCATAATAACATGTGCGGAGTGGAATAAAGAACGTGATCAGCATGATTGACATTCAAAACGGTAAGCAATTGCTGCTTTGTTTATGGTTTGTATACCTGCAGTCTTAGTTTTACTTTCCCTTTTTGAATGACGAATATAGACTAATATATCTGCTTAAATAGACAGTTATCTCCTTTACAAGCTGGCGCAGAACGTGCGTGCTAGTTGACAGTCACCTGTAGTCCTTTCGCTGTGTTCAAGCTAGGGCTGTTGGAACGAATTCCAAAATTCGAATATAATTCGAATATTAAAAAAATCAATACTATTCGAATGCTGAAGTTACTATTCGAATATTTTTATTTTTATTTTTTTTATATGCAATCTTGTCTTTCTCACCACCTTGGCTTACACGCATGTGAAAATGAAATGCTTTTGTTTCGTCTGATGAACAATAAAGTTTTTGAATCGTAACACAATTGTGCACGTTATACACGTTGATCATCATAACAATACTGTCAAAAATGGTAAATGTTTAACGACGTAAAAAAACGCCCGTGAAGCGCAAATATCTTGGCGAATACTCAACGGATTCGGTGAGCACCAAACTCGCTGGAACCGTCTAGTCGAACTGAAAAGAACGATATAAATTTCAGAATGTTTGGTGGTGTTTTCGCGGAGATATTAGCCGAAAACCATCGGAAGCGCTTCAACCATATTCAGCACGAATAAAATGTTTATTGTAATGTTAGATGTCCCTCTAGTGGACAGAACGTGTAACATTGGCGATCCATAAGCCTGAGTAATGTCGTAAATATTAATAATAGGATGAATTTGAGCATTTAATATTCGAATATTATTCGAATATTAAATAAAACAAGGAATGGAATTCGAATAGTATTATAGAGGAAGATTGACAGCCCTAGTTCAAGCACAGATTTTTTTTCTCCGATGCGAGACGACAACACACTCGGCTTTCATCAGCACTAGTTCTTTGGCGTCGGTTTGCTGTGTCCCTACCTTAAAGGCACACTGTGGAATTTTTGGCCACTAGGGTGCGCTCGACCTGTAATTTTCACGTCTAGTGCCCCTAGAGGCCACAAGCGCCGCAGCAATGTCGCAAAAGTCAACAAACAGTCAACCGGTCAACCTCCCGTGTCTTTATGTCTGTGCAGACGGCATTTGATTTGTATGTTGGAGAAAGTTAATCGATTCACTACTGACCAAAATAATAATATAAATATAAGATTAATAATATAAATCCTATAAAGAAAACAAACTGAATAAAAGTAGCATACGCAGAAAACAATGTCTGATCAGGTAAGTCGCATTGACAAGGGTTGCCCAATCCTGCCGATCGTCTGTCCTGCACAGTTCATCTCCAACCCTAATCAAACACACCTGAAGCAAACAATTAACGTCTTCAGGATCTCTTTGCAATGGGTTGGAGATGAAATCGAGTAGTCGGGAAATCGTGTAACAAAACTGATATAACTCACTACATATGTCCGTTATTTGTAGTCTTCAGTTTGTTTTTCCTTTTACACAAATACAAACATATATGAGCTGAAAGGAAAAAAAAACATTTACATTTACATTTGTATACGGCAGTATGTTGTGACTCATATCAGTTTTGTTACACAAATTCGCAGTAAATATTACATACACTTTTATGCCGATGTTTATTTTAAACTCTCCCTTTTTCTTTTTTTGGTCTCCTCTGACAAAATCTTTGCTTTCTTCGCTTTCTTCCGAGTAGCTGTTGATTCAGCCATGACGACAACATACAGACGCCGGCAATCAAACGCGAGTTGAGTTCTCACGCTAGAATTTGAGGAAGTTGGGGTGGTGGGGGAAGTGACGTATGCCATAAAGCGGTCGAATTTTGTAGTTCTTTTTGTGCTCGGGTTCCTACCCGAAACCCGAAGTTACATAGTGCTGGTAAAAGCGATACAGACACCTTCAGGCTTCGGCAGACGTGTCATTCAACCTATTGTAAGTCGATGTACCATCTCAATGGGTTTTGGTAATATATTATAAAGGTTGAAAAGTTCCACAGTGTGCCTTTAACAATAATTTAATACCACAGTAAAGGTAGTATATACTGTACAAAGTCCCTTTAAGACAAGTCATTTCACTCGGCGGCCATCTTTGAAACGCCTCTCGGACAGCTCCTATCTCTTTGAATGGGGAAACATCAAATTCTCCAAAACTGTTTGGCAAGCTTATCATTAAATACATTTATTTAATTATAATCATATATTAATATTTGAAATCACATAAATGTTGTTTCTAAATGCTCGAATCATGACATAAAACGGAAATTTTCAGGCTGCATCAAGCTAATGCACATGCCAGTAAGCGTGTTTCTGACTGTTTATATAGGAACCGTAGCTTCTAACGGCAGCTGCAATGACGCAATGACTTTACCAATCGGCGATTGGCTCTAATTTAGAAGGCGGGACTTATTCCGATATATTGAGCATTGCACTTTTTCCCATTCAAAACAATTTGAGAGACGTGTCTTGTGTTATTCTATAGTCTTTGGTGTACATCACATAAATAGTTATTTTCGCTGGCAAATAAACCCCAAAATGTTTATATAGCCTTTAGGGCTGGGCGATATGGCCAAAAAAATCTCTCTATTTTTTTGGTTGAATGGAGGTATACATCTCTGTATTTTATTTTTAAAAATTATATATATATATATATACACTTACCGGCCACTTTATTAGGTACACCTGTCCAACTGCTCGTTAACACTTAATTTCTAAGCAGCCAATCACATGGCGGCAACTCAGTGCATTTAGGCATGTAGACATGGTCAAGACAATCTCCTGCAGTTCAAACCGAGCATCAGTATGGGGAAGAAAGGTGATTTGAGTGACTTTGAACATGGCATGATTGTTGGTGCCAGAAGGGCTGGTCTGAGTATTTCAGAAACTGCTAATCTACTGGGATTTTCACGCACAACCATCTCTAGGGTTTACAGAGAATGGTCCGAAAAAGAAAAAACATCCAGTGAGCGGCAGTTCTGTGGGCGGAAATGCCTTGTTGATGCCAGAGGTCAGAGGAGAATGGCCAGACTGGTTCGAGCTGATAGAAGGGCAACAGTGACTGAAATAACCACTCGTTACAACCGAGGTATGCAGCAAAGCATTTGTGAAGCCACAACACGCACAACCTCGAGGCGGATGGGCTACAACAGCAGAAGACTCCACCGGGTACCACTCATCTCCACTACAAATAGGAAAAAGAGGCTACAATTTGCAAGAGCTCACCAAAATTGAACAGTTGAAGACTGGAAAAATGTTGCCTGGTCTGATGAGTCTCGATTTCTGTTGAGACATTCAGATGTTAGAGTCAGAATTTGGCGTAAACAGAATGAGAACATGGAACCATCATGCCTTGTTACCACTGTGCAGGCTGGTGTTGGTGGTGTAATGGTGTGGGGGATGTTTTCCTGGCACACTTTAGGCCCCTTAGTGCCAATTGGGCATCGTTTAAATGCCACGGCCTACCTGAGCATTGTTTCTGACCATGTCCATCCCTTTATGGCCACCATGTACCCATCCTCTGATGGCTACTTCCACCATGTCACAAAGCTCTAATCATTTCAAATTGGTTTCTTGAACATGACAATGAGTTCACTGTACTAAAATGGCCTCCACAGTCACCAGATCTCAACCCAATAGAGCATCTTTGGGATGTGGTGGAACGGGAGATTCGCATCATGGATGTGCAGCCGACAAATCTGCGGCAACTGTGTGATGCCATCATGTCAATATGGACCAAACTCCCTGAGGAATGCTTCCAGCACCTTGTTGAATCTATGCCACGAAGAATTGAGGCAGTTCTGAAGGCAAAAGGGGGTCCAACCCGTTACTAGCATGGGGTACCTAATAAAGTGGCCGGTGAGTGTATATATATAGGGCTGTCAAATCAATTAATCGCAATTAATTGCATCTAACATAAAAGTGTGGGGGTTTATATATATATATATATATAGGGATGGGCATCGTTAAGAAATTATCGATATCGATGCCATTGTCGAGTCTGCTTATCGATGCGATTCCTTATCGATTCCCATATCGATTCCTGTACCATTTGCTGAACACTTACAGGGTGGCTTTGAGAGTTGTTGGCTTTGAATGTCTAATTTAAAGTGGTTTTAGAGAATAAAAACCAAGTGTGCAATATCTAGGCCCCTATGAAATCAGTTTTATTTTTTCCCAAATTCCGTTTTAATTTTTGGGATTTTTTTTTTTTTTTTACACTTTACTGTTATTTTAGTCATAAAAAGAGTGTGCTTTTAATAGACTTGTAGTCGAGACCGCCTAAACCGAGACCAAGACACTACCAAGACCAGATGGTATCGAGACCAAGACAAGACCAAGACCAAGACCAAGACAGACCAAGTCGAGACCAAGACCAAGTCGAGACTAAGACCGAGACCAAGTCGAGACCGGAGGGGAAAAAAACATTAGTGTTGAAGCTAAGCAATAACTTGTCAAATGTTGTTTTGCATTTGCCTGCCTATCTCTGCTGATTTCGAAGTCTCCAAATGAATCCATTCTGCAACTTTTAAATACATAATTATATTTTTAAAAACGAAATTATAGGCTTAAGTGCAGGATCCGAAAGTTGGTCGTTTTTGTCGCTATGGTTACACACACACACACACACACACACCGTTGGCGGTGCGCTCAAAGTCATCTGTCAGTTGTGCAGTTACCCAAAATCTCCTGAATGAAGGTAAAACCCATCATGTCACTGATATGTGTTTTACTAAATATTAATATATCAAAAACTGTACATGATATGTGTTTTTTAAATCAAGTGATCAAAGTGCTCGTTGCCGCTGCGATCAGTGGCGCGGATACAGTGTTTTCTCGCGTGGCTCGCGCGCACCGCACTGTCTTCACTCGGACGCGCGCTTGAATACGTTGCGGATATCGTCGTGGATATTGTAGTATTGTATTGCTCAATCCCCTGACCACTATGTCGGTCTGAGACAGCGAGACCTAGACAAGACCGAGAGGTCCGAGACCAAGACAAGACCGAGACCAAAGACCGTCAAGGCCGTGACAAGACCGAGACCACGTAAAAGTGGTCTCGAGACCGGTCTCGAGACCAAGACCGGTCTCGAGACATACATCACTAGCTTTTAAAGTTAATGATCAAAATGTATACAAATAAAATAGGAGTGACCTTAAATTACAGACATTTACTCAGTAGCCTTTTCAGGACAAATACTGCATGATGACACTGCACTCTTCAAGTAACAACAAAATATGGTTATGAGCTTTAAACTGTCCAGTAAAATAAATTATATTAGTTTATATAAGTTTAAATAAAAGTCACACTCTGTCTCTCTCTCGCCCAGTGTCGCTCGCGGAGTTCGCTTCGCTTTTGTCCAGTCCGGCGCCTCATAGACAGCCGCGATGTGTGTGTGTGTGTGTGTGTGTGTGTGTGTGTGTGTGTGTGTGTGTGTGTGTGTGTGTGTGTGTGTGTGTGTGTGTGTGTGTGTGTGTGTGTGTGTGTGCGTGTATGTGAGAGAGACGCGTGAGTGATAGAGAGACGGAGGGAGAGCGGGGAAAGGAAAAACAACGGAAAGAATACGCTGCGTGTTTTAAATAGAATTAAAAAAATGAACGAAACGTAATATGTGGCGGCCGGAGTTGATTTTGTGGCCGCGAATTAGTCTGTGTGGGAAACACTGCATAAAAGTCACGTGTGAACTGCTCGGCTCGGTACTGAGGGCTTATAGCGTCGAGTTTCTTAACATTTTCGCCGACGAAAGCAGAGCCGTGGAGAGCCGCTTCGCCATGCTTTCATTGTTTTGATCCCGTCATTGGAGCTGAAATGACGGGAGGGGTTGTGTCGTCCAGATTTGTTTCCCCCGGTCTGCATTTAAAATGAAGCCACTCTCTCGATCGTTTACGTCTCGTAGCCATCGCACTTTTGGGGGATTTAAAAATCCAGTCGCATACGTCATGCCGCGACGCGGGAATGGATGGAACGGAACATTCGGAATCGTTAGTGGAATCGTTAACGTGTGGACGTGTACGATTCCGATGGATCGGAACGTTTGGAACCGGTTCCAAACCGGAACCTGGAACCGATTCCCAAGCCTATATATATATATATATATATATTTATATATATATATATATATATATATTTCTATATATATATATATATATATACACACACACACACACTTTTATGTTTTAAGATAATTATTGCTATCTTAAAAACACACTAGAAATTATGTAAACTTGGTTTTAATCTACTTGTATCTATGCTATTACAAACAAAGGAATTGCAGCTTTGAAATATTCATCAAATCTAGCTATCCGGGCACTCTGATATTATCCCTGTGGCAGTATGTTGTAGTTGTTGTTCCAGCATTCTTTAAGCACTCGCTAAAAGACTCTCCCTTCATCTCAACCCATTATAAACTCCCATAAAACGTCCAATCCTCCCAGTTGTCAGTTCATAACAGTGGGCATCAATGCCTAAGATGATATGCAAAATGTCACAGTGAAATTAATAATGACATTCATGTTTCTGCAAATGCTGCTATTACCCAGCTGGAAACAGCGAGATGCAGAAAACCTCCTAGCCACTTATGGTTAATAACAGTTTCCAACTGACATTATTCCAGCCCTTTCAGAAGTATTCTTCAAGACTGAACCCCAGAAAGTCTTCACATGTTCTGACATTTCAAATTTGTAGACATTTGAGCTGTCAACCAAACATGCAGTTCTGGCGGACTACTTAAAAGTCATTACCTGCTAAACTTTGGGTTCTACGGCAAATATCAGGGTCACGGATTTCAATCGCTTCTATAAGGATTCGCCTGTCAGTCTGAAATGAGAGGTTTGCTCAATGGCAACAAGTTGACGTATGCAAGAAAAGATAAATCTTCACATTTTCTCTACACCGAGCATAGATCCAATTTCTTTTGAAGCCATTTGAACTCCTGAAAAGCCTACATTAAAAGCAATGGATTATTGTATTTTCAAAAGAGAATCATTTTTCTATTTAAATAATGATAAGTACATCGGTGACCTTTAGAAGTCATTAAAAATGGAATTAACCACCTCATTTAATCTATCATTAGGCGAATAGAGTTTTCAAATAAGAGGCTCATGCAATAAGACTTCGATATAGACATCACTCTTTGTCTTCCATTCATCACATTGAAAATATCATCAGGGTACAGCAGAGTACGGGTCAACAAGAATCCCTCCCCACAGTTTAATAATAAACGTTCAATACAGCATTAGCCATTATGGACTCTTTTATGATAGCTGTGGTGCTGCTGAATGCACTTCATTGTCGTTCAGGCTGGTCTTTTTTTGTCTTCGTCCACTCCTGCCTCCTAGCAACCCATGTAACCCTACACCGTGTCGGTTTGTTGTGAGGTGCACACCCCACCTTTAGATGCTGATGGTTGAATGGTGACCCAGTCTCTGTTTGAATACCAATGTTAGCGCACATAAAAGAGCTATTCAACAAGTATCAGCACATCCCCCCATCATTTAAAAAGCTATGATCTGTGCCACATCACCACACGGCTAATCTTCAATGTCACTGCTGTGTCACCACATCATACAACAGACTAAGGAGTGTGTAGCTCAGACTGGTTAAAAATTCAAAGAGTGTCAGGAAATAAGACACTATTGTCTGACAGGTGTGTTTGTGTGGAAGAGGGGAGTCACATCGCACTTCTAGCTTACCCTGACCAAGGTTAATTTGTATTTCACTGGACTCTCATCAACATAAAAAGAAAATTTACATCAATAAGGAAAGCTCAATCACAGACTGATTGGCCACTGAAGTAGCTTATCGTCAGGTCTGATCTTCAACCACCTTTTAAGCCATCTTGGTTCTTGGTCCAGAGGAATTCAAAATCATTACAGAGATTTAAGGCAAATTAAATATCCATTGTGATGGGAGGAAAAAAAAATACAGGAATTTTTACCAGATGACTTGAATAGCTCTTTTTGGAAATCATTCTAGAATAATTAGGGTGATTTTCCAGAGATAGTAAAAAAGCTATAAAAATTAGAGCCCGACCGATATGGATTTTTGGGGGCCGATACCGATATTAGGGAGTAAAAAAAGCCCGATACCGATATATCGGCCGATATTATTTATGTGTATATTATAATACAGTAGCAATATTATTTATGTGTATTATAGTACAGTATACCAGTCAAAAGTTTGGACACTTTCCTATTGGTGTGTACAAACTTTTGATGGGTACTTTACACAGTAGCTATAAACAGAATAAATATATTTTATAAACACGTTTTGCAATGATCACTCAAATGTGGTAATCAAACACTTGTGTGACACAGATATGTAATGGAGGCAGGGGGAATGATAGAATGAGAATTATACAGCTGAGCTGTAACCAAACTAGTTTGCATTGCATGTTATATTATATTCTAAATACTGTTGCATAATCTTCACTAACGACTTTGTCTTTTAATTTAGTCATAACTTGTATCAATAAATATATAAAAAGTGTCACTGACAAAACCTTATTATCTTCTATTTTTACTCTTAATTCCTCTAATCTCTACCAGTGGAGGAAGAACTCAGATCTTTTTTACTAAAGTAAAATTAATAATATCATAATAATAACCGTTTTTAATTACAAATGTACAGTACTTTTATGCTATTTTAAATAATTAGTAACCAAAATGTACTAAACGTGAAACTAGGCTACTCTTAATGCAAAATGGCCCTATATAAAGTGTTATAATTATATACATTTTTGGAATATTGCTTGATGTTGTAACGTAGCGTTATAGGCAATATGAGCTTTAACACTGTGTCTACACCGGACGCGGCCGTTATTGCTCGCGTCGCAACAGCTGTTTACCCGAGACAAAGCAGAATCAGTTTACTGTCGGAGATCGCTCGCGCCACGCATTTAATCAATGTTTCATCAACCAATTGCCTTAATAAATAAGAAGTAGGCCTAAATATAGCAGACAATATAATCAGGGCTTCTCAGCTGCGCGCTTG
The DNA here is from genome assembly GCF_029890125.1 of Rhinichthys klamathensis goyatoka. Classification (NCBI taxonomy): domain Eukaryota; kingdom Metazoa; phylum Chordata; class Actinopteri; order Cypriniformes; family Leuciscidae; genus Rhinichthys; species Rhinichthys klamathensis. The sequence continues at coordinate 1,740,818 of NW_026606712.1, forward strand.
CAATAGTCACAAGCTCACACAATACGTGACAGAGGCTTGTAGCAGAGAAATCAATTCTGTGAATTACACTGCGCAAATCACAAGTAGGCTACTACCCACCGGATGAAGAAGGGTTGGCTCTCAGTCTCCTCAGGCTACATAAAATGCCTTTTTTTTTTTTTTTCTTTTTTTTTTTTTTTCGTGTTCGCATTTATGAGGAAAAAAACAATGTTACAGACGCGACAGTTCAGCACTACGGAAGTGAGCGCTCTGAAAGCGGCACTAATGCTTTGAAACTTTCACATAGACATCAAACAGAAAGCACAAAACCTTTCGTTTCAAAGTGAATTTCGTTTTGTATTAATTGTATCTTAATTTTAATCAATGTTTCATCAACCATTTGCCTGGATTTATTTTATAAGAAGTAAATATAGCAGACGATAGATAATCTCGACACGGAGGCGCCTGCGGGTGAACTGGAGCTCGTCTGAGTCGTCTCATGAACCGAAACTCAGCGTATAGACCTGAGAATTGAAATATATCTATATTGAAATGTCTACTTTTAAACAGAACAATTCAAAACGAAAGACAGACAGACTCATGTAATCGTATGAAATGTGCATTTCTCTCTGGCACGCGTTCACTGAAGATCGCGAGTCAGCATCGTCAACTTCATCTTTGGCTGACACTGACTGAAAACACTTGTTTATTAATAAACAATTAAAATGTCTCCTTGCTATATTTGTTGTATTCATAATCATTACTTTTGCCAGTTCTTGTGACAGCTTTTAGATGCTTTATTGGCAGCGCCACCCTTACATGAATCACCGCACCCGCATTTTTAAAATATTCATTTATCGGCCATTATAAATGCCGATACCGATAGTTAGGAAAATGCCTAAAATCGGCCGATAATATCGGCCCGCCGATATATCGGTCGGGCTCTAATAAAAATACTGAGTGCGAACCATTCATTTAGATCGAATTGGGAAAAACTTGTTCACACTTGGGTATTCTCTTGACAAGAAAACTTTCAGCTTTCATCAAAAAGATCTTCATTTGTGTTCTGAAGATGAATGAAAGTCTTATGGGTTTGGAACGACATCAGGATGAGTAATTAATGAAAGAATTTTCATTTTTGGGTGAACTAAGCCTTTAAACAGAAGCAGAAACCATCGATTGACGTCCTCAAAACTCACAGCAGTTCTGCCTTTAAAGCTTTATTAAAAAAATCTATTCCCCAATTGAGAGATTGAAAGGACGGTAAGACTTTACAATAATGTTTATTAGTTAACATTAGTTAACGACCTTAGTTAACATGAACTAAGAATGAATATGACCTTCAGCATATACTTCTTCAGCATTTATTAATTTATTCATTTCAACATTTACTAATACATTATTAAAATCAAAGGTTGTATTTGTTAACATTAGTTAATGCACTGTGAACTAACATGAACAAACAATGAACAGCTGTATTTTTATTAACTAACATTAACAAAGATTAATGAAAGATTCACTTCAAAGATTAATTTCATTCATTTCACCTGAATGAAAGGCTCATTATGCAGGTCTTTGTCTTCTCAGGTGAGAACCACCTAATTATACACGAGGGGGTTGGGCCGTTCACGTCCATTCGCATATTGCCTTTCCAAACAAAAAATGTTTTTCACAATTTAAAACAATCTATTGTTTTATGTGAATGATTAGGCAGGATGATTTTCAGATCATTTTGAAGCAAAAACTCTAGGCGACAACATCCATTAGTCAAAAGTCTTGTGGACACATATTTAGTATGTGTTTTGTGGCCTTATTTCAGAAACAAAATTTTTAGTTTTTTCAATAACCATGCATAAACAATATTCTCTCAAAAATACAAACATGTACATACATGTTGCTCACATATTATGGTAGCCCTGTTTGTGCTAAATAGAGTGTAATTTCACCTGTGTCATTAATATGTGTACAGTTGTATAAGCAACTGAAAAAAGCACAAATGTCAGGGCATCTCAAAACATCTCAAGGACCACAAAAACACCTTAGACCCCAGAGGGTTAAATGGTTCCTGATTTTATATACTTAGGAGTAATTTTAAATTCTCAGCTGTCATTTTAAAAGCATGCTAAAAAGGTAGTCAATATTATTCAATTTAATTTGGCCAATATGCCAGAGGCAGCTAAACTTTTTATGCAATCTATGATATTTGCTCATATTACATATTGCTTTACTAGTTGGTCTCAAGAAAGCACAACAATGTTAAAACCAATTGAATCTCTTTACAAACAGACACTTAAAACATTTGATAGGATGACTAATAATTTCCATCATTGCAACATAGTGCAAACATATAATTTATCGAGTTTCGATAATATTAAACATTTTGTTGATGCTTGCTTGATTTTTTTTATTTTAAATGGTTATGCACCTCCCCCATTAAGTCAGTTTACTGTACAATGCAAAAGGATACTAATGGCAGAGCAAGCAGAGCAATTACTAGAGGAGACTGTGTTGTACAGTTTAGGCGTACAACTTTCGGACGATCAGTCTTTTCAGTTAGAGCCATTAATTATTGGAATACTCTACCAACTGAGTTAAGGGGTAGTACAAACTATTCAACATTTAAATTTAAATGGAAAAAAAAATGGCTAAAAGCAAATCAAATTTGTAATCATGTGTAAATTATTATTATTATTATTATTGTTTTTAGGACACTGCCATTATTATCCCTAGCAGTGTTACTGTATGTAATTTGATATTGTTTCTGTTTTATTATTTATTTATTTTGTGTGATACATGTTTCTTATTTATGGATCATTTGAATTTGTATATGTGATAACATACCAATCATGTGTTTACATTTTAGGTTGCCTTTTTAAAATCTGGCAAGGGGCAACAGATGAAAATTAGCCTGTGGGGCTAACTCTGGCTTATTTACAGTGTTTGACTGTTGATTAATGATCACTGTCCCTATTAAATAAAAAATAAAAATAAAAAACAAATGAACCTCATTGTAAAGTGATACCGAAAGAACTTTAACCTCCAAAACCCGACTGTTGGATTCTTCTAATTCCTTCCCTTAGATAACCTTAATGTACAGAACATTATAATCACACGTTATTTATTTATTTCAATGGCTTTGGTGGTGCATATGTAAAGCTACTAAAAAGATCCCAATCCCATCCAAATCAAAACATGAAATCAGATGTTCTATGTTATTAATTGTGACAAATATTGTTTAGAAACCTAATACCATCCGAATAGTGCTTTTGGTGAATCTGCATTAGGAGAGAAGGTCAGGACCTGCCGCTTTGAGGTTTAGTGTTTGGAAAGAGGTCAGGTTGATAGGGGGTGGGCTTCGCTGGGAGCGCCTGAGGTAATCTCGAGCTCACAGACAAGGGGCCCTTCAGCAGACGGACTCAATTTTATCAGTCATGACCACACCATGTGTTGTGAGTTATTCTGCAAGAACCACCAGGACACATCACTTCCTTCTCTGAAGCCTCAATCAAAACAGTCAGTCTCTCAGGTGCCCTGTTTCTGATGCGATATGCAGTCGAGCACCGCACACCAAAGCTACATGAAGTGTTGTTGATGCAGCTCTGACGGAGACTGATAGTTTCTTTTGAGGTGCAGTCATTAGAATTTAATAAGAACAGCTCAGGTGAAGTGCCTTTCATGTAGAGTACTACCGCTCGGATCTCGTGTTCGAATCTCAGTTATATACCTGGTTCAGGTCAAACTTCTAAAGAAACACAGATGTATTTCAGGTGGAAAGAGCCATATCGTGAGCAAATCTGCTTCGCTAGCGTCTCAGCGGTTTCCACAGGGATGGGACACATTTGGGTAGCCAGTCAAAAGTTTGGACACAACTACTCATTCCATATTATTATTTTGTTCCATATTTCAGAACAAAGCAATGCAATAACGCAAATGGAAATTATGCATTAATCAAAAATGCTTTTGTTGTTTCTATAAATCTGATAATCAAGTATTCAAGCATAAACCTATAAATCAAAAGCCTATAAGATTATAAGCAACATATTCAGTCAAGTGTTCAAAAATCTGACTGGTACACTAAAAATGACTTTTGCTGCTTCCTCAGTTTAGTTAGTTATATAGTTAGAGCTAGTTAGAAGAACTAGTGAAACCAATTTTTTATTTTGTCACAACTTAGTTTCATTTCATGCAATTCCTTTAAATTTGTAAAATGGAACTTTACTTAATCCATTTACATTGGGATTATGTACATAAATATGTTTCATGGGCCATAACTGGATGTATGGACATCCAGAGCTACGCAGACATATTGGTAATTGATTCAAGCTTTATTTTTTTGTTAATCTATCATCGTCTATCCATGGAGCCCATTTAATTCAGTACTCCACTAAATTAAAAAAAAGTTACTCCTTTATTTTATGCTGTATGCCCAAAAAACTTAGCCAATGTTTGGTAAAAAGCCAAAAATCACAGTGATCATCTGATATATTACGGGGTGGTTCATGTGTCCAGGTGACCAGTGTTTGAATCCAACTTCATCCTTCCACCTCACAGCATCTATCTAGTAAGATTAACTAGATTCCTGTAAATTCATACAATAAGAATCAATATACACTTCTTTGAAAAACTTCATTTTGCTTGTCCTATTCCCTGTCAGTCCTATCTGGAAAATAATGATTTCTAAATAAATAAATCCATACATCCATCTATAATTTACATATCTCAATCTGCATGGGTGCACATGTTAGAAAACCTGTCACTAGACATGTTGATGTTTCCATCCACCTAATTTTATGCACATTTTGGATATTGCATATAAAAAACGCTGGATGGAAACGATAAGATGCGTTTAAATTCAAAAAATGTGCATAAAAACGTAAGCGCTCAATTGAGTCGGGTCATTTTTTATCCGATAAGAAGAAATGCTCATAAACTATGATGGAAACACATTTACCAAATAAATTCTTAGACACGCAGCAAAAAGTTGTGAGGCTTGCAATGGGTTGGCATAACTGGACTAACCACTAACCAGCAGACCGATCTAATTGTTCTTGTTATTCTGAAATGCCAAAGTCTGTCGTCAAAGTGGTTCAGTATAATTACCTCACAGAACTGTTTTACACGACTGTGTTCCCAAACAGCAGGCATCTGCCTCCGAAAGCAAGATAACATGACCATGTTTATTGCCTTTTGTCTGCACACTCTGAGGCGCAAGTTTATTATTTGTGAAAATAGACCCACAGTGACTTCTCCTATTGCAGCACCTTTCATTTTTCTTAGTGATATTTGGTGGCAGATTATTAGGAAGTTATAACTTTGTTCTCCTCGACTCACTGGATGGAAAAGGTGCTTTATTTGCAAATGTTTTATGCGATTTTCCAGTTTTTGCACATAAGTTCAATTCTCAGCTTTGGAAACATAGCTACTGTGAGAATATTATAATACATTTTGAGGTACACTGAAATGTATGCAGTAGTTACAGAAAAAGAAAAGGGACAATGAAACTAGAATAAAAATATGAGATTTGTGCCGTGCTATACAAATAGATTTTCTATTGATAACCAGGATCATGTACACTGTGAAATGTCAAGGACTTGTTCTCCTCCTAATAAAACTGTAGCCTGCCAGACTGTAGCATGCGATAAAGATAATACTAATCTGACCTTAAAACCATTATTGTACGACATAAAGAAAATTGATGGGTAAAATGTAACTTTAACATCTAAAACGGAGCAATGGAGTACAACCTTTTACTCTGTAACGAGGAGATTGAAAAAATGCACTTTATTACGGTTTAAACCACAGGCTTTCAAACGTAAGACACTAAGTGCCACCATTAGTAATCACTGCCTTCAGTGAAACATTCAGTGCTGAATAAAGAAAGAAAATTATGGAAAAAGAGATTCTTTCTATAATCCCTGAACAGGTAGAGCTAAGACTTCAAGATCGGTCCATATGAGCACATCTCACATGTCTCTGTCACATATGGAAGATTAATTATCATCCAGACTCTAAAAGAAGATGCCACTAACTTGTTAAGTGATTTCTTTGGAGTTCACCCAACCAACATTGGCAATACACTTCCATGCAGCTTGTTTAATAAACCAGCATAATCTATAGAGCGCACATCCTTAAATGGCATAATTGAATTATCTTGAGGTCAGTTCCTTCCTGTGAAGCTGTAAATTAGTCACCTTTCCCTGAGGTTACGAGCAAAAGGGTGGCAGGAACATGTGGCTGAGATGTTTCCATGTAAGTGCAAATCACTTACACGTAAGTGATTGCCCTGCTCATGGAAGCATATCTGAAACACCACTGCGCCGAGTCAAGCGATGACTCGAGATAGTCAGGACACGTTAATAAGAATTAAGATCCATGCTAGAGAAAACAATGGGAAGGCTTATCTTAATCCTGATTCTCTCTAGAGCGGGTCACAGAAGTCCGCGAGTGGAGTAGAATTAAAAACAGATGCCTCGCTGCACTCAGGTACACTGGTCCTCGCCACGTGCAGAGTGCATTCAAAAGAAAACCAGCGGCAGACTGAGTGCATGAGAATCTAGCACCAGTGTCCCAGCATTAATGATGGGTCTGTCTAGGTGGAATCGCACACCCGACTTATAAATCAAGGACCTATCAATGAGGCCTGTGCTGGTCCATTACAACTCCTGACTAAGTCTGCATTTATTAGATGACAAAACCATAATGTTGTGAAATATTTCAAATCTATTTGAATATATTTAAAATTTAAAACTCATTACTCCAGTCTTCATTGTCACATGATCCTTCATAAATCATTCTAATATGATGATTTGATGTTCAAGAAACAATTCTTATATCATTAATGTATTTACTTTTTTGGAAATGGTGAAACATTTCTAAGGATTTTTTGATTAATAGAAAGTTCAAAAGAACAGCATTTATTTGAAATGTAAATATTGTGTAACATTATAAATGTCTTTACTGTCACTTCTGATTAATTTAATGCATCCTTGCGGAGTAATCTTTTTTTTTTTTTTTTATCTTACTGACCCCAAACATAGGTTTATATTAACGGTAGTGAGCGGTACAGAATCACTATGTGTAACAAGTAACAGTGCAATTACCTACAGCTGGTCTATCAAAATAATCTTTTCCAGGAAAAAGGAGGACAGAGCACTTAAGACATAGAGCCTGAGAATGTCTGCTTCACAGATGCTTTCTTTCGTTTATTACTAATGACCTTTTTAACACCCTTGTCCTGAACTCATAGATACTTGCAAGTTTTCAGAACGTTCGCAGACTTTGAGAGTCACTGATATCACGAAAGAAACGGAAAATGAATTGTGTCGGCTATGATCTTTGCCATCCAGACACATTAAAATGTGGAAGTCATGGAGAGAAGCATCTAATCAGGGTGCGATCAATGTATTAAACAGCTGGATGTAACTTTTTCATTCCAATAGTGAAAAAGCTCTATTGTCTTCATTGTCTGGCATGAACTGTATGTGAAACTCTAAGAGTTACTGTTATTTCCAGCTACGGTACTCTTTTTTTTTTTTTTCAGATTATTGTTTATACCTTTTTAAATGGGATGCGAGGAGAAAAGCATTGATCTTCGAAGAAGACTCTGTAAATAGAAAGCCACATCTTCATAGATTGATTGGTTCACTGTCAGGCATCTGTTGATTCATGCGCTATATGCCTGAGCAACTGGCTTAGAGGGGGCGGAAAAGCGGTGCACATTTTCCAGGAAAAACACCTTCAACGAGGAAAAATGGCTAGAAAAGGTGAGGGCTGAAGAGCCTTATATACTGAGGTGCCTGTGACAAGCAGAATGTTGACAAAGGAACAATACGACGTTTTTACTGCCATTTGGGTTTGTGCTGATTGGCACAAGGAGCTGGTGAGGCTCTCTGGCATAAGGCAGAAACTCTGGGCCATATTTTTAACTGACAGCAGATAAATATTTACATACTCTAGATGTGCAGGCTAACAGAAAGATAGCCCAAAAAATCTGTTGCGATGCGTGAAGTAACAGTTGTTTGCTATTCGAATCAACGATGGAGTTTAAAAAATACAACCGACGGATCGATGACGAGCTTTATTATTAAGGGTTTATTAAGCTTAGAGGAAGAAATCCAGCAGGAACTGGAAAGTAGCGCACATTCCTACGTCACCGGAACAATTTGCCTAATCTTCACAGTATTTTAGACCGCGATGGAAACGCAGACAGCAAAAAGTTCCTGGCACAAATTGTTCCGGTAAATTTCGGTGGAAACAGCAGCTTTTGAGCTGTTTAGTTGCTGCATTGCTCCAAAAATACAAGGCATTCAAAACTTTGTTGATGAGTCAGAAAGATTCATTCATAAAGGACAAGCGGACAGGCTACTTTGTTGCTACAAGAAAGAAACACTGCAATTCAGCCACTATCTTCTCCCAATTTCCCATCAATAAGAAATGATGTACACTCCATTGTCTCTTATCGATTAAACGTGGCTGCCAGATCTGTAATATTGGAACTGAAGCAGCACAGACAAGTAGAGCCACAAAATGTACAATTAGCCAGCAAACTGAAACAAATAGGCTTTTTTGAACTGGATAACCAAAAGTACATGTTGTAAATGGAATGACAGGCGCATGGTGACATGGGATCTTAGAGCTCAACTCAAAGCCGTAACCGGAGATATCTGAGGCCATCGAATGCTCATCCATGTAAATGCCTACACTGCCAAAACACTTTGCTTTGAATGCTAATAAACTTATAATGATGGAGATAACAACAAAATATGTGCTACAGTTGCACTCTTCCACCATCACTTACTGTTCTTGCTCTTCATTCATTCATTAAAGAGTCAAAAAGACCTAGATGAAAAAATAAAATACTTAAATTGAGTTTTAATGGCTGAGAGATTATACTAAATGTAAGTAAAAGCATACGTAGCATTTAAACTATCAATCATTACAGTATCAAAAAGCTAAAAAGGAAACTACTTAAACTGAGACCTTGAACCCGGAGATTATATGAAAGCACAAACACAAGTACCACAGAAACCAAAAAGGTCAACCCCTTTCCACAGCTTCAGACTTCAGCTCACGGTGAGGTTTCCAAAAAAGCTTTTACATCAGTCGAAGTGCATTAAGAAAAGGACGCTCTCACAATAATAAGTTGTCATTCTTAAGTTGGAGACCATAGGTCACATCTTGGAGTCATCAACAAGAAAAAGGCGCTTCTCTTCGATGCGAAACGCACATCGATCAGAGGTACATGACTGAGTGCCAATGAGTGAGTGACTTCCCAGAGTAATTATGAGGGAAGAAATGTCTTCACAGCGCAGACGTAGGCAATGGCACTTAAGATGGTCCTTAACATGTCTGAACCTGTAGTCTCACTAGACCATTATCTGCTTGTCCTGACTCTTATTTCCTGATTTAACCCAATTCATTTATCTAATTATAAAATCATTTGGCTAGTATCCAGAGGATCTTTGCTTTTCAAACAAGCCTGATGCAGATTGGCATCATTAGAGATAATATACACCACAAGCAACAAGAGTAATGAACCGTGTGATTGAACTCGGTCCTCACCGCTAAATATGAACAATATGCTGGAGCCTTTAATTTTGTGTCTGATGTCATAAATGCCCATCTGACATCATAGCATGATACGGTACTCAGACAGATTGTTTTGCAACCTTCTTTAAATTGTGGCATCAAGGCACCATTTTATGATGTTGTAATATATATACAAATTGTTGCATTTACTTGACCATCACCAGTGTAGTACACACTTTTTGACCAAAATAATGCAAATAGCTATTTGATAGTGATGCACTATATATCGGCCACAATATCGTTATCGGCAGATATAGGTTTCTTTTTAAAGTTATCGTTATCGGCCCGATGAGAAAATGTGTCTGATAAAAAATGGATTATTTCCTTCAGCTGAGACACTTCAGATGCACACTGTTCGACATGATGGTTTTGAACTGCATGAAATATAATTGGAATCACTTCGAAAAGGAAGATACAGTTAAGTGCAACATGTGCAGCGCAAGTCATATAACACACATCAAATTATAATGAGGGCACTACTGTAAAAGAATGTTGTGAATTCTTTGTGGGCTTGTGTTTTAGCGTGTTGTTAAGGGATAAACGCATCCACAACGGAGTTACACCTTCATGACTAGCACAGTCAAGTTCACTTGTTCATTAGAAGCCTTTTGTTTTGTGCAATTGTAAGTTGTAATATTATGTTTACTTTGTGTGTATATATCGGATTATCTCATATGCGTTTGGTTAAAGCAGCACTAAGTAGGAATTCCGTTTTTGTCAAACAGCGACCCCTAGAGTCGCTGTGGAGTACTTGTACTGTCGTGAATAGCACTCACGCAGAGATGGCTCGCACTCACGGCCGGATCCCCTCCCCCTGTACACCGGTACCTGTTCAGTAGGATGGACGCTGTAACGAGTGGAAATAAGGTATGGCCCCTTTAAGAGCTGCGCGCACCCAACACCACATGTATACGGCGCCGGGTTATTTCTGTTTGATGCTCATTTTTATCAGATCTGTTTTTTGCCGTAAAGCAATTCGTTACCTTGCGAGACCTGATATCACACGATACTTCTTAACACTGAGGCCGGCGGCTCGCTGGCCCAAAGTTGCAAGGGTGGTTTTGCGGCTCACAGGCACCAGGGGGGTGCGAGACGACCACCATTCAACACAAAATCAGTAATATAAACATTACAATGACTCCAAAGCTGTTCAGTTAAGGTTAAAAAATTTACTTAGTTCACCTTTAAGTTAATTAACGCCGTAGTAAAGTTAATTAAAGTTTAGTAGTTTAGTTTCAGCGCATGCAGCTCAAACAGCAATGCAAAACATTAAGTCATATACATAACATTATAAAGCCACAATTGTAATAAAACATTGTGAATTCTTTGGGTTTAGTTTCTGTTTCAGCCCGTTGTTATGGAAGAAGTGCATCCACAACGTGAGAATGAGTTACACATTCTCAATTTGTGCAGATTATAATATTATGTTTATGTTGTATCAATATCTGATTAATCTCATAGAGGTTTTGTTGAGTTAATTAACCCGCAAACAAAGTGCTTCAGGTTCCTGGTGTTTATTCAGCTCTTCAGCGCGCGTAGCGCAAACATCAATGCTGGTATAAAACATCTACAATTAATATCACTGTTAAACAGTGATATTAATTGTAGATGTTTCTTTTTCAAAAATATTGATGCTTTGCCTTATTAATAATAACTTGCACTTGTTTTATTATCATATTATTTTCATCACCAATATGGTTTAATTAAAATCATTTCATTATTGTCTGTGCGGAGGCTATTCCATTTTATTTATCCATGGGACATGCATTTTGATTCTTTATATGCAAGTAATGATGTCAAATGACTTGTTTGCATTTTTTAGGCAGTATTTTATTTATTTGTAAATTATATATATATATTTTTTTTTTTTTTTTTTTTTTTTGCCATAGGAATGTAGAATTCATTTTAAACTTACACTGGTTCAAACTAGGCTACTGTACTGTTTTATTTTGAACATTATCTTGGGACATGGCTTATAATGGTGACACTTTTGTTTTTGTAATCAGGATTTAGATTTATCAGCCAATATATATCGGTTATTGGCTTTCAAAGAATTATCGTTTATCTGTATCAGCCAAAATTTTTATATAGGTGCATTCCTGCTATTTGAATGTGAACTAAGTGGATTGTAGATTGTAAAGCAACAGTTTAGAACTGTTTTTTTGTTTTTGTTTTAGTAAATGTTAAAAAAAGCGTTAATTTCAGTTTTTTGGAGGGCATCTAATTTTAAATATATACATTATATATTGCAAATATCAACATTACCTTTGAAAAATCATATTGGTTCACAAAAAAAAATCTTAAAATACTTAAAATTATGACTGATTTTTTAAATAAATTAACCACAGACAGGCTTCATAAAATATGCTTGGATGGAATCAAAATTCAAAGAAAAAAAATTGACTTTATTTTAATAGACTATCACAGCTGTTCAGCATCTGCATTCAGTCCACTGGGCGTCTTTCTTCATAAATCAAAGACATGTCAGAACATAATTGCTGCTGCACTCAAAACTATTGTAAAGTGCCTCACTATCACTCATTTTAATTGGTGGCATCAAGCACAAATTATATTTATTGAATTGCAGATTTTGAGAGGGCATGCATTTGGAAACAAAGAAAAAAGACATCAGTAAAGTCAGAGGTACCGCAGAGAGTGCATGTAATTTTTGGTGGTGGGTAATCGCAGTTATGCATAAGCGCATTCTAATAAGTTTTGCATCTCAGTATCTGCACATTATAATGAGGGATCAACAAAACAAGCCCAGTGTTGCCACCTTTGGTGGCAATGAATGGATGTGTGGCAGACACAAGTAATGAGGAGCCAGCACACCGTTCAAGTGAACAGTGAGCACAAAGCCATGTCTGGAAAAGCAAACAGCTGCAGCAGCCTCCTCATCAGGATGCTCAATGCTCTAGAGAACCTTTGGCTGACATCTGATTGAGTATAGATGGATGGAAGAATGGATGGATGGATGGATGGATGGATGGATGGATGGATGGATGGATGGATGGATGGATGGATGGATGGATGGATGGATGGATGGATGGATGGATGGATGGATGGATGGATGAATGAATGGACAGATGTGCCAAGGAGAGAATGAACAGGGGAAACGCTGTGAACACTCCCCACATTCAAAGAGTATGACCTCTGTAGAATATCTGACTGGTGCACTAGTTTTGTACACAAAGAAATTAATAATTGTTATGTTTAAATTCCTATATATTAACATGAGATGAAGAGTACTGTATCAGTCGCCTAACAAAAGCCATTTTATTTTAGATGGAGCAGGTCAACTGATGTGGGCAGACATGTTGAGATCACATGACCAGTTAATTGCCCCTTTATCTCTGTGACAACCATATTAATCTGACATTTGCTAGCGAAATTAATTCATCACTGTGAATAGCGCAATTCTAATGCCATGGATCCTTTTCGGAATGCAGATTTAAACTATATGATAAACTTCTATACAATTACATGGGAGGCCATAGAATTGTTTTTTTGTTTTTTATTTGCCTTGAACAGGACAAGAAAAATCCACTATTGCATTTTCATGACTTTCCAAACGAGGAAGAAAGATGGATTATGGCAAGTCAGAAGAGAGAAAGATGTATAAAGATGTAACAGCACCATTTCAGCAGTCTTGGCCATTTCTTTTAAAAATGTGACAATAAATACACTAAATTTGAACAAAAGAAAATGTACAGTATGATAATTATAACAGAAATGCATCCATTGGCAACTGAACAATTTGCATGATACCTCGGACCTCCACACCACTAGGTGTCAGTAGGTGCAACAAACAAAACCTTTAATTATAGTTCTGAAATCATGTTTTTATTTGTATAAATGGATGGAGAAAACATCTATAATACAGCAGGCACATTGTATTGCTTGTTCATCATATTCATCATCTACAAGTATTTTAGATTGATCCTTCACCAACAAAGAACAAGCAACTGCTTCTGCTCGGACAGATTTCTATTTCACTAAAAGAAGTGAAAAACTGTTAGGGTTGACAGCTTGTATTTGACTCCTCCCCGACTGCAACCACCTACTGTGGAGTACATTCAAGGCGAGGTGTTGTCAGCATCTCAAACAATCCTATTGTTAAAAAAACAGAGTTTGTTGCTACACACGACTGCAAAAGGCCATAAACTCAATGTGAGAAGACTTCCATGAAGACTCCCTACCCTTGCTGCTGACCAGCAGAAAACCTTCCCCAATACAAATGCGTTATGTTCACAACATGTAGCAATGATAGCAGCATACACAATGAATTATTTTCAATACCTTGCATTTCTCTTCCTGCCTGCAGGCTCTTTCGGCGAGATGTTTGCAATCTACAGTGCCTCCTCCCAGACAATATCTGTGTCCTCGACCTATTTCCTTTTCATTTCTCCTGAAGCCATGATATCAGCTGCCATGCTGTGAATTCATTGCTCAGCAAGTTTGGATTTATCTCACTTGAATGATAAATAGAAAATTGAAAAAATTAGGGAAAAAAATCTAGTTGCTGGCAGGTCATGGTATATCTATTCATCAAGAGCAGAAGATTCAATATGCGACTTCGAGCAAGATTTGTGCACCATACATGTCTATAAAGCACGGGTCTCAAACTCAACTTAACTGGGGGCCGCTGGAGGTAGAGTCTGGGTCAGGCTGGGCCGCATCAAGTATTCCACAAAAAATAGTATTCAAGTATTCCAAAAAAGGAGCACAACTGATCCAATCTTCTCAATCTTTATTATTAACGTTTCTTCTGAACAGTTCCTCTGAATTTGAACATTCCTTTCTGTACATGATTGGTTCTTCATGAGCTGTCCTTCTGACAGTTGAAGTTCATTTTACAAACTTTCTTTGTCTATAACACATATTTGTAATATTTATATTTGCTTATGTCCTTTTTATTTTCTTTATACAACACATTAATGATATTGAATGTTTTTTTTGGAAGGCACATTTCCTTTTATTATATACTTAGAAAAACAATTATTGCTTTTGAAATACAAATATTTGCAGTCATGTCTGCCCGTCTTATTGAATTCTTTCTACACATGTATAGTGTCTCAGGCAAATTACTGACTGCACAAATCAAAGCAAACCTTCTTATCAACCTGTTAGACACATATTACAAGCTCAAAATGATTATTCTCACATTGTTTTAAAGCAGGGTCTCTCTCCAACACGTCGCTCGCGAGCTACCAGTAGCTCGCGGCCTGATTGGTGGTAGCTCGACAAGGGGCAGTTCACATATCGCGCTCACATATTTTGCGAGCTCAAGTTCGTTATTTCAAATGTAGGTGCGCGTGCGCGGCAAGCGCGCTCATAATTGAAGCGACGCGCTCATTTTTTCCAGGCGCGCAGTATGTTTGTACTTAGCGGTTGTCTATGGCAACTATTGACAACAAACCCACCGTATGGTAGCCCATTTAAAACGCGGCACACGCAACGACGGGCCGCACTAACATTACACTTTAATGTCAAGTAGGGGGCCACAAAATATCACCCCGCGGGCCGCAAATGGCCCGCGGGCCGCGAGTTTGAGACCCCTGCTATAAAGAATAGAAGAATTATATCACACTTAATAGTCTGCTAATGTTGTGGTATCATGCTACATGGTATAAACATTTTCATAACCCAGGCAGGCTCTTTGGAAAAAATTATACTGCATTTCTCAAACTTTTGAAGTGAAATGTCCAGTGAGTGGTGCTAAAAGCATGTTTAGTTTTATCCGAAATATGATGATTGTGAAACTTTTTCTTATGTTGGTTGTTGGCACTAAAAGTTAATGCTGGCATTAAAAAGTTAATGCTCTAATTGTGTTTAAAAATATCACGATTACTAAACCCTAAACCCTATAATACACTAAACCCTACTCCGAACCGACAGTGCTAAAAAAAGCAAACAAGATGAAAAAAAACACATTTGCTGATGCAACCATGCAATTTTAGCTTGCTTCTACAAGTCTTTGAGCTCATTTATTGTGACTGGACATTTGTTTCACTGTACCCAATTGCTTCACATCTTAAGAGACATCTCACATCTCAATTTACCAGGTGAGCTCCAGAGTTTACTACATCAGAAAAGCCATATATGTGGAGCTGGTTATGTGATGCAAACATTGAAATGTATGGGCCCTTTTTTAAAGCAGCACTAAGTAGGAATTCCGTTTTTGTCAAACAGCGACCCCTAGAGTCGCTGTGGAGTACTTGTACTGTCGTGAATAGCACTCACGCAGAGATGGCTCGCACTCACGGCCGGATCCCCTCCCCCTGTACACCGGTACCTGTTCAGTAGGATGGACGCTGTAACGAGTGGAAATAAGGTATGGCTCCTTTAAGAGCTGCGCGCGCCCAACACCACATGTATACGGCGCCGGGTTATTTCTGTTTGATGCTCATTTTATCAGAATTTTATCAGATCTGTTTTTTGCCGTAAAGCAATTCGTTACCTCGCGAGACCTGATATCACACGATACTTCCTAACACTGAGGCCGGCCCAAAGTTGCAAGGGTGGTTTTGCGGCTCACAGGCACTAGGGGGGTGCGAGACGACCACCATTCAACACGAAATCAGTAATATAAACATTACAATGACTCCAAAGCAGTTCGATTAAGGTAAAAAAGTTACTTAGTTCACCTTTAACGTTCTAAGCGCATGGTCTAAAGAGCACGGCGCAAGTGCACTTAAGGCGTGTCCGAATTCACTTTTGCTAGTTTAACGACGAGAAAAATGGTCGGCGCGCCCAGCCCATTGTCAAAAGGATTGTCCCTATTCTCTTAATGACTAATGGGTGTGTTTTGGGTGTGACGTGCAAAAAAACAATCAGAGTGTAATTTCCCATTCCCTTTCAAAGCCAGTTGCGCTAGCACCATGGCGGATTCGCTATTTACATGGTGGAAAGACTGAACACGTCCCCAGAGTGCAAACGGATCTGCTCGTGTGCGAGGTTAAAACGCGCAAGCAGACCATCTACGGGAAAAGCCGGATTCCACCATATCTTTATGTACACAATATTAATCTTTTACATTGTAATCCTTTTATTTTTAATATTTGGCATGTTTATGTGCTGCTGCGCGTCCCTGTGTGTGTATTAAGCATAGTGTACGCGTGTTGTGAACCCGCCTATAGGCGCACATTACTAACGCACTCTCTACATAACAAAAAAAATATGCCGCCATTGACTTTCGATCAGGTTTTTGTTGGTCAATGGCGCAGTCTATTTCAGTTGCCTCAAAATAGCAACACGGCAACAATGCACCTGAACACACCTCGTTTTCAGACTAGCACACCCATGGGCGCACAAATGGGCGCAAATGCATTTGCTATTTAAACAACGTGGCGCAGGACGTGAAAATGATAACTGCGTCGGGCTGAAACTAGCAAAAAACACTTGTGTCGCACGTGGCCCTGCATTGCGCCAGATGTATGATAGGGCCCTATGTGTTTTGAGGTCATAACATAACATTGTGCAAGGAATAAATCTTTTTTAATAGTTAATCTGCTCTCCAATCATAATAAAAAAGGAATAAAAGTTGTTGTTGTTTCGCTGCCACTAGAGTTAATTTCAGCTAGAAACTTAAGTTAATTATATGTATAGGTACGGTTTTGGAGTTTTGCAAAAAATGCAGGTAGAAACAAGTTTTTCCAGTGAGTCAGTTTAATTTTAAACTACAAAAATGATTTAAAAACTACTGGGAAAAAAATGATGGTATTTTTTTTACAATGTGGAAAGTAGTGGTAGACCTATCAAAAAGTTTCTCTCATTTGACAGTGGCACAGGCTCAGAAAAGAAAGTTTAACTGCGTTAGCAACCGTAACTAAGAGGAGCAGGCCTTAACGGAGGGTCAGTTCCACACCACGAACCACAAGCTCTTGCTCATTTTTTCTCTGAACGTAAAGTGACAGACATTCCCTACCCTGTAGTGGAATTTCGAAACACTGCAACAGAAAATGTCCACTGTTATATAGCTTCAACTGGTAAATCACTCACTTATAATTGATGGACTGAAGGATTAATCTATAATAATCAAAGCTGAATATTCCATTCTGAACTCATTAAGATTTTACAGATGACCCAATTCCCTAGTTAGCGGCAATGTAGAGGTGTAAAACATGTGAGAAAGGTCCATGGAAGGCCTCAATACTATTTCTCCCTTTATAAAAATTGTAAGACAAGGGGAGTGTAAAAACAAGCTTTAATAGCAGTAGATTAATTACCTCATTCAGAATGGTTGCAGGCGTCCACATAGTGCACTTGAGCCAGCCAAAGGCAAGGTTGCAGACATCCCTGTCAATTAGTTTCTACTTTTAGACCAGGTGCCTTCGGGACAAACAAGTAATGTCACTGCAGTGCGTTCCCAAGAGTTGTAGTCTGACTGCAGGCCATGCACTCTACTGTGGGTCTATGAAGTATCGGAGCTTCACAGGCATTTGATTTAATCACAGGGAACATTTAACATTGCGATTACAACGGTGAACTCAAAAGTCTTTCAAGTAATTCGTTTCTGCCAGTGGGAAAAACCTTGCACAGACTTTGAGTAATCTGGGGAGTCTTGCCTCAGATGTCTCAGATCTAGATCAGACTTTAGTAATTACAAATAGTGGTTTATCCTAATTAAACACTAAATTACACCCAAAACATGTTGGGAATACAGCTTTCCAAATGCATATTTATTTTTTATTGGTTTTGAAATGCAAGGGCCTTATATATACACACACATGTAGTTGGCATCTGGGACACATCGCTAATGTCTATCTTTTCTCTGTAAAGGGTAGCAGTATCTGTAACAGCTCAGGGCGGCCTACTATTTCAAAAGAAATGACAATACCCAAAACAAACATTTCTGTTGATTCTGGCCTTTTCTTGTAGCTTTCCAACTCTCAGCTGACTGTATAAAGTTGCTCGCACAGTTCACACGGGACTTGAATGACCTTTTCATTATGGCTTTTGGGAAAGAGCAAGTGAAGATTACATAAAACAATTTTAACACATGTGATATTGTCCTGTTGTATGCAGTTCTACGCAATAAGGACTTTTTTTTTATTTTGTGCAGTAGCTCGTTTTTTTTTTTTTTTTTTTTTTTTTTTTTACTTGCCCTGCCAACATTTTCAAGGGGCTCACCACAAAAATATCATTACATATTTGTAGTATTTTGTATTTGTATACATGCATTATATTTTTTTTATATTTTTTTTTATGAAAACATTGAAATTTAAGATTATCAAATACTCGTTTACCTAAAAAAGAAAACATTTACTTTACAAAAACTGGGGTGGGGGGGATTTTTTTCCCGGCAAATTTGCAACAAGCTGGAAATTAAGCACAATAAAATTTAACTGAAATTTTATGAAAGAACACACCTTTGCTGAAAAACAATTACATATGGAAGGCACAAAACAAAATACAAAAGTTTTCTACACATTCTTACTGATGATTTCATGATTATAATTTTCACAATTTTGACAAAACCTTTACCCAGATTTATGGTTGTTGTAATTTCTGCAAATTTTTCACCAAGATAATATAGAAAACATAACAGAAAACCACACGTGTAAGCTAGCTGTCGCGATAATCGTAATATTGTAGTACCGCGCTACTGACAGGGCAACCGCTGCACTTAAGCCTAAATAGACAGTGAATGAGAGATCGACTGAGCGCGTGCGATTACCTGCGTCTGTCTTTGAGGACAAGTCAACTTATGTATATTCGTGAAAAAGTTACAGTGTCCAAGGAAAGTGAAATATTTGTCGTATCATCCTTTTAACGTGTTTACCATGAATGGCGTAAGTGCGAGGAAGCCGTGGGGAAAAAAAGCAGCAAGTCACGCATTGAATCAATACCATTGGTCTCTATGAAGCATAAGCTTCAGCGTTACCCTTGCGATGCATTGCTGGTCAGCTGAGCCTTGAAAACTAAGATGAGCTCAAAGTTAAAAATAATTAACACCTTGTTTCATCTATCTTTTAATGAATCAGCGTTTTTGAACGTGTTCGTTGAATGAATGGTTTAATGACTCACTCAAAGACACTCCGTTGCCGTAACAATGTAACTGCGCGTTGAGTGACAGCATTTCAATGCGCAGAGACGCTGTTTAGTTTCGGTTGCATTGGTTACTGAAAATATTCTCGTTTTTGTGCATGCTGACCACATCGTAACACTTATTTATATAGCAACAAATAAATATAAATAAATAAATGGCGATAATACCGCATATCGCGCTATTGAGCCACTCAAAATTACCAGGCGACAGCCCTAGTGTAAGCCATAAAAATGGATGTACAAGATTCATGAAGTAAGATTTTCAATATCAACACAGCACTGACCGTTCCGTCAACTGGCCCGAAACTCTCTCACACTGGCCCCAGGCCAGTGGCCCATCCGTATTGTTGAGCCCTGCAGTATCAGTACAGAGAGGTATGTGACGGTCAAACTGAAGCTTGGGCCGTTTTTCAAGAGGAAAGCTAAAGGGAGTATTTAAAAGACCAGCGATAAAATATGGTAAGCCTCTTAGAATCAGTACTGTCAGGATCCTGTACTATGTGTACTTGTGTCGCTTTTCCTTTTATTCCCCACCTGGGCAGAATAACCAGAATTCATCTAACGGTCAAGGGCTCAAACTCTTTTTTTCTCTTATTTCAAAAGAGACGATATTTGCATCAATTAAGTATTTCATTCTGACCAATGGAAAAACGCTCTTCACTATCAAAAGTGTCTGAGATGCTCAATAGCACCGCCAATCTCCCATTGGTGACAATGGTGCAGGAACTGGCTCTCGCTTTGGGCCTTTTCTCTGCTCTTGTACACTTACTCCTTTCCTACCATCATTTTTTTAAATTGCAACACTTCAACTTCACAAAGGACCGTTGTTTGCCGTTGCCACATACTGTAGACACCTATGTTTTTCTCCCCACTGAAACAGCACCTACTTATCAAGACCACAAGGCGAAACCATAATAATCCTCCTTTTCTCAACTACACAAGCTCCTGGCTATGATTACATTGAGAAAGAGACTGCCGATCCAAAGCACCAATATCTGGCTTCTGGCACTGCAACAGCCCGGTTTCTCGGATTATGTCAGGCTCACCACAGCCGGATAAAATATGACTGCCTAAATGGCAATAACATTATGTGTCTCTATAATTTTGTATGAAGGCCATCTTGTGACAGCTGGATGGTGGGGTCCATAAAACCATCACACTGGGCAAAAGCAGCATCTCCTCCCCCTTCGCAAACACATTTACTGTACTGTACAAGAGTTGGGTTTGCTCAGTGGTTCGGTCTCTCATGAGACCAACTGGTCTACTGGAGAGTGACTGCTGATTGAGACAAATGTGACCAGGCTGTCCCGAAGGAGAAGCCCCATCCCTCTGTTTGTTTGTTTCTCTCTTTCTTTCAAAATGCTCTCACCTCAGTGTTTGCCAGCTAGCTTGAGCTCTCAGATGCACTATTTATAGGTTCTCAGATGTGTCACCTCTCACATTCTACATGTCTTCTCCTTTTCATCACTCACTTCTCACCGGACAAGATCACGCTGCTAGCCTCACCAGAATCCACGGGAGAAAAGTGGACGGGAGATACCAAAGCTAACAAACAGCCAAATCCTGGTCTTTTATCAGGAGATTCATTTAATCTTGGATATGTGGAAATGTGCTAGAGTAAAAAAACACTTGACTGGGGTCACTGGATGCATCTGAAAAGAACAACTTACCAACATGCTAAAAGACAACGAAGACATTACTTGACTCTCTAATCAAATAAAGATGATGGTCCATTTAACGCGGCCTCCATTGGGCCCTTGAGCTGCGAATATTCGTTTCACTGAACATACTGAGGAAGAGAAAGACAATCTGCCTATTGTTCCCACTACTGCTCTTTTACTCATCTGAAAACCTCACAAAACCACACTGGAGAAGCTGTACTGCTCCTAATTTAAGAATTAATGAAAGGTCTGGCTTTTGTCCTGGATGCCTTCTGTGCTTAAATCACAATGGAAAATTATCTTGGTTCTGATGTACAATAGAGACTAATTTAGACACACTAAAAGAAATTGGAGAACAGTCGCTTATCTTATTATTCATTCCGAAAGGAGCACAGCGAAACTTTTTTCACTTCGCACAGGTCTACTCTATTCTTAACTGGTAGTTCTCAACTGTAATTCTTGTACCCTTCAAGTGGAGTCAGAAATATTGTAATTAGGATATCCGGGCACATGAATGTCCAAGCAAAGTTGTTTACACAAGTGGGAAACTAAGAATTCTGGACGAGTTGCTGAGGTGTGATATTGGAAAGGTCGTGGCGATTTGAAACATGGCATAAACACTGATCTATAATATAATATATCTATAATCTATATAGAGAGCTCGGTGAACAGGAAGCAAGTCTGTAGTGAACAGTGTAAAATTAATCATTCAACTTCACATTTTGATGTATTACCATTAGGGCTGTGCCGGTAAACTTGACAACCGTAAAGCGCCACCGCGGTGGCTGAGTAGCACCGGCGGTGGTCCGGCAAAACACATTTTTTTGTATGTGAATGCTGTTTTACATGAATATTATGACACGAGTGGAGCACAAAGCTTTGTTTACAAAACAAATAATAGGTTAGCAATTAAATGTTACATCCCAGCCATGGAAACATTTGGATTCATGACGAATGAGAGAGTTGTGCGTGACCCCATAAATTTAAGCTTTGTCGGCTTTGTATTCTGGTTTGCGATCTGGTCACTGGATGTGGATTATAAACGTTTCTTCCTTGGTTCGCTTTTAATGAAGGCCTATTATATTTGCATTCTTTACTGTGGTAAAGTAGAAAAACGCTGTATTGTTATTAGATATGGTAAGGCGTGTCAAGTTTATTTGTAAACCGCGTTTCACACACGCGGGTGATTTTAGTTTTGCTTTCTCTGGCAGTGCAAAATCAAACACAGTCTAAATTTCTTGCCCTCGTGGAAGATAAAATTTGCTTCAGACCTTTTACAACAAGTAGAAAACATGAAGATATCAGAAAAGAGATCGATGGTCTCTTTCCTGCTCGTGTCCCACATCCCTCTCAAAGCGCAGAGCGGTAGGCTGTCTTTGTGTGGAAATATAAAACGAATGTTTTTTTTAATTATTTAACTTTAATATATTATTTAAGTTATCACTGATATTTATTTAATGCTTTACAGGCTTTAGTGTATTGTTTCTTTGACGGAATTGCTCAAATAAACACGCATGTCTGTTACGAAATGGATGTTTGAACCTAATTTATTATTATTATTTTTATTTCAAAACAATCCCCCCAATCCCCCCGCGCCACCGCCGGTAGTTGGTCCATTACCACCAGGGATGTAGTGGAGGCTAAACGCACGTAAACGCCGTTTACGCACCTCCCAATATTCGGAAATAGCGTATACCCACATCCCAAAATTTAAATCAATTTCATAACATTATTTTATGCAATTGTAATTTTTCAGTGTAAAGGATTTAATTTGATCAGCCCCTAGGGTAACAGCCCTATAGTGTCTTATTATTCGAAATAATTGAATTTATTGATCAAATTTAGGAATTTAAAATGAAAGATGAAGCATACATTAAATAATATTGGGGGAGGGGATGCCCTTTAAAGGTGCAGATATTACAATATGGTGATTTAAATATCAAAGCTGATTGAACACTGATGAGAATATTGTTTCAGAATAAATGAACACATAAACATTTTTACTCGGACAAGTGAATGACAGATTTACTTGTCCGAAGGACAAGCATATGAAAAGGCTTAATGTCGAGCCCTCCCTATATAGCAATGTCATCAGGATACACATACACCAGTAGGCAGTGGCCCACCTTACCTGGTGACCACGTCATGGTCCACCAGAATTTATAGTTTACCCACCTCTTTTTTTACCACTACACCTCTGATTACCACCACGGTGGTAAAAAACTGCCACCGTCACAGCCCTAGTTACCATGTATAATATTTTATTTGGATTGATTGTTCAAAATATCATTCTTTTCTTTTGTTTAGGTTGGTATGTTTCCAACTTATGTGACATGTCATAGTAACAAATAAACGACTTTGATATACAAACTTCTCACATTCACTTGAAGTGACGATATTTTCTAAACGGGTCACGGAAAGCAAGGAAAATAATGTCTAGCTTGCTTAACGCTAATAACAAAATGCACCCATATAAACATTAATTTAAGATACAGTATATGGGTATACATTTTTACTTAGAACTACTTTAGAACCGCAATATCAGCAGTTACTTTATCAATTTCTGCTCAGCCAATGTAAATATTGTCAAATAAAGCCACAGCAGACGTACCATTGCGCTTGCAAGCAACATACAGTAGAAGTGTTTGTTCCCAAGTGAATCACAAATCGTTTGAGTGAATGATTCAATGATTCATTCATTGACTCAGTCTTGAATCAACTAGCAATCCTGACTAAATCATTCAAATGAATGGTTCAAGGATTCACTCATTCTTTTGATCTTGAATCAATAAGTGATTTTGAACAAATTGTTTGAGTGAATGATTCCATGACACATTCATTGGCTGCGTCTGAAAGCTGAAAAACACTGCCTCTGCAGGCAGCATACAGAGGTAGGAAGGCAACAAGGCATGTCCGAATCTAATGATCGTGTCAAATCCTGTCTCGTCAGATAATCTAAACGATTTTTGAAGGAAGCACAGATGTATCCTTCACTGCCAAATCGAACTGTTGTGTAATTAATAATATTAGTATTAAGTAGTGCTGTGTTGAAAAAATCGATTCACCAATTCTGAATCGATTTTCATATTAATTTCTAAAGATCGATCCGTAACTCAGAGGATCGATTTTAATAGGTTTACATTTTCCCCGTGAACTTTAACTTGCCGCGACTGGGAGATCCCTGTATGCGCATTGAAAGGCTTTCACTCAGCGCGCACATTGTTACGACAACGGGCTTTGAGTGAGTCATTAAACCGTTCATTCAACGAACACGTTCAAAAAAGCTGATTCATTAAAAGAGATGTAATGAAACAAGGTGTTAATTATTTTTTAACTTTGAGTTCCACTTTTCAAGGCTCAGCTGAGCAGCAATGCGTCGCATGGGTAACGCTGAAGCTGATGCTTCACTTATTAGAGACCAATATGGCATTGATTCAATGCGTGACTCGCTGATTTTATTTCCCCGCGGCTTCCTCGCGCAGTGGGATGCTGACCAGCGCTGCTGCTGACGCGCATTTATGGTAAATACCCGTGACGTGAACGTTAAAAGGATGATACGACAAATATTTCGCTTTCCTTTGACACGGCAACCTTTTTCACAAATACATATGACTTCAAAGACAGACGCAGGTAATCGCACGCGCTCTGCCGATCTCTCTCATTCACTGTCTGTGCGAAGCCTCTGTAGGCTACACATCACCACGATAAACAGTCTTGTTTGTTATCATTATGAACTTGTTTAACATTCAATACACATGCATGAAGTTCAAAACAAGAAGGGTATAGCCTTATAAAAAACGTGAATATCGCGGTTGCTGCGGTTACTTGCAATCCTCTGCGGTTACTGCTGCTGATACCTCTGCGTCCTCTGTCGTCTACACCAGTGCAAGTTTGTGAAAGCAGTTGTATCAACACTCTGGAAGGGGGATTGTTCTTTACAACCATCAATACTCCATTAATTTGCAGTTAAATGTCTATAATAATTGTATCAATATGTTGCATAACTACAGTCCTGTAATTCAACAGCTGGAAAAAAAATATGCTTTTTTCAAAAACACTTATCTTAATCTCGAAGATCGGATCGGATCGAATCGAATCGAATCGAATAATGATAATCGATTCAAGATCTTGAGAATCGGAATCGAATCGATTCTTGAAATTTGAATCGAAACCCAGCACTAGTATTAAGATATTAAGATATATTATTATACTATATTAAGATTATATTAATTTACATTTTTGATTTACTTTTGTGCACCTGCAATCATAGGATTCTCAGAGTCTAAATGTGAGTCAGAATCTAAACGTACAAATGTAGACCACCATTTCCAAGATTAGAAACTGAGGCTTGACCCTCCCACACACACACACATCTGTCTGTTGAAGCCAGAGAACCTAAAGAAGCATGCAAATTGCAAACACAATATCACTACCCAAGATTCACTGCCCCTGACAACAACATCATTAAGACTGCATAAATGGCAGTTTTTCCGGTTGAATCATCATTCCATGCAGACACGTTAGTTCTAAACGACAGCGGACAACTACAACTTGGGAGGTTGGCTGTGAAGGTCTTATCACTTGCAGTTTCTTGCACTCACACCCGAGTCCTACACAGCCCACACTGCCTGACAACAGATTACAATTAATTACTTGCCCAGAAATGATCATCTGGGCTTAACTGTGCATGTAATTTTACGTGAGCACGGGCGGCAAACAGTTTACCTTGATATAAATGTGTGGCAAGCATATTAGCAGCAGCACTGTATTTCTGTTGAAGCCTGTACGGGCATTAGAGGGATTTCATTTTACTGACATGCAATCATTGGCGGCACACAGGCTCATTTCTTGGCTGTGAACTGCAGAAACTAATTCAAATGCTTGAAGCAATACTTTGTAGGTTTATATGATGCAAATGTCAGCTAGATTGCTCTTTTGTCCATGATTGGCAGTAAAATGCCCCTCGAGTGCTTTAAGGAATGTGTGTCTATTATATATAGTTTTTTGTCAAGGTTCTGTCGCCGCTGCTTTCATTGTGCTGATGATTGTGAAATTAACTTGGCTTGCACTGGGAAAGTAGTGCGTCTTTATGTCAAGAGTCAAAAATGGCCCAGTGAGAGCGCAGATTTGCATCTCATTTGTTTGATAATGCATCTTAATAGGCCCTTCATCATACATCATACACAATCAAAACACATTGGCTTTGCCGGATTTCAATAAAACGTGCAGTAATCTGTCCAATCACAATTTGTCCAGGGTAAAAGCACATGCAAATTGCATCCGAACAACAATCATAGTTTTGTTGAACAACCATGTGCATTCATTCAGCCACATTCATTGTCATTCATATGCATTTTGGCATGGGGTGATAACTGTAAGCAGTCTGCAATCTATATGTGCCATTAATAAGCAGCAAAGCACAATAATTCAAGTGAATGTCGCCCATTTGCGCCCACAATTACTGAAGATCAATTAGGCTGCAGCAATGTTTATGGTAATATTTAAGGGACATGGATGTTAACATTTAAATGGTGTGGATCCGACAGCCTCCGGTATAATCGAGGAGTGGATTACCCAACAACGCAGACACGAGAGCGAGCAGCCACTAGCTATTTCTTCACATTACGAGAACAATTACATCTTCCACAGGCGTGATTAACCTGATTATCATGGCCTTGCCAATAGTGTGCACACATAGTGGGAACTTTGAATTAGAAATGGTTCATCAAGTGACATCTCACTATCCGCTGACATTTCGGGTCAACAATCACGTACTGGTGCATCGCTTCAAATCACGGATCCATTAGGATGAGTTGTAGAAGCATAAAGATGATGATAATGACCTCATAGAAGTACTAGGAGTTAAATCATGCGCTCTGCTCCAAAACCTAGTGAGCTGCCTCCAGAAGCAGTATTTTCAGGCATCACAGGTGTGCTCCCAATGGAAAGGCTACTTCAAAAAGCATCATAATTATCCTACTAAGATACCTTTGTTTTAATCAGATCGTAAAGCAGCATCACAGGAAAGTAAACCCAAAATGCATTGCAACAAGCTCAGTGAAAATCTGAAGATGGTGGATGATGTGAGAAATATCATAAATATACTTATAATCTGTTTAATAGTTAAAGGTATGGATAAAACAATTTACAATAATTGCATGTTGCAATATTAAAAATGATGGATATTATTAATAGTTATCATTAAATAACCAATAATAATATCATTAAAAATGTAATATAATTTTAAAATAATCTATTTTGACATCTATACTACAGTTCAAAAGTTTGAGATTGGTACCTTTTATAGTTCCTCGTGAAATAAAACAACGAGCTTATGCTGAGTTCACACCATAGCTAGCTACTGTTTAGAAGAGATAGAAATCCGTGGCATTTTACTCTGAGCTTTGTGACCGTTTGTGTTCCATCTAGTGCTGCCACTAACGACTAATTTTCTAACGACTAATCTTTCGACTAATTTTTCGATTAGTCGACTAATCTAAACGACTAATTAAAAAAAATCAAGTGTTTATTTCGTTGTGTCCATTTTATTTTGAACTCAACTGAAGGGCCAAAACATAAAATGTCACCTGTTCAAAAACGTTATGTATTAACAATCTAAGCATTAAGTATCTGCATTTCCATTAGGCTATACCATATTAGTCAGAGTCCTAATCTTATCCTCTAATAACAAACATGTATGTATTACTTAAATTAGCTCTTTATTCTGCCTTAAAAAAATGTACAGTAAGCTAATAATGATTAATTTATGTACATTTCTGAAAAGCATAGGCTAACTGATAACATCACTCTGAATAGTAAAGTAGATGCAATGCATTTTCTGTGAAAAGCGCTATACAAATAAATTGGAATTGAATTGAAAGAGTCTGGACTAGCCCACTGTGAGTCGCGCTGAAAGCAGGCAGGCACGCAGTTATGTAGCTCGCGTTTACACTTGGCGGGCCCGTGCCGCGGTTCGCGTGAATGTTAAAGCAACGGGCCCGGAGAGCGCTTGTTCAGGAAGTTAAGTAACCTTTCCATGCGTTTTAGCTGATTAGGATGCATTTAGTTAAATAAAACACATGTAAGGGCTGATAGTGTTGATGATTTACCTTGGATACGTGAGAGTTGAGTCTGCAATCAGGGCAACACATTTGGAAATCCACTGTCTCCTCAAAAGAGTCCGTTTGAAAAACACAATATATTGACCCGCGTTCTGTTTTCTATCATGCGCCGTGCACGTTTGCGATGGCATAAGATGCACGCAAACTCAACAGGGTTCGATAGAATTGAGTGTGAAACCAGACCAACGCTGCGGGGGGCGCCGGGAACAATCGCGCTCGCGCTCGGACTCGGACCGCAGCAAACGAGCCCACTGTAAAAGCTCCGTCACCTGCCTCCGCAATTTTTCATATCAAAGCAGTGAAGGCGGGCGGGAACATGAAGGAAAATGATAGCAGACAAACCAGCAGGGCGCGCACGGCGCACAGACTGGTATGTGGAGGTGAATTACAGTGAGCCGTTTGTGACAGGAGACCAAAAATAAATAGCGGTCAATAGTAAAACGACACGTCGACTAAAAAAATTGCCGTCGACTAATTTGCATGGTCGATTACGTCGACTAAGTCGACTAATCGCGGCAGCACTAGTTCCATCAACGCAAAAATAAATCTGCAGAAGTCAGGTGATACAGGTTTACGTTTTTTATGTTCATTATTATTGCAATGTTATGTGCTTTGAGACATGAGGTAATGCCATCTCTCGTGACGCTTTGCAGACTACGTTGTGTGCGTTCATGTGTTTTGAAGAAGACGTGGATATGGAGACGCTCTGAAGGGAGGGTGGGATCTCATGCTTTCAAAGCTAGCTCGCTATTGCTAGCCACTCCAAAAATTGCCTACCCTACATTTAATTTATTTTCTTTTTTAAATCATATTAACCCCAATATTTATTCTTACTACAGTATTTATGTTGTCACCTATAAAAAATAGCAAGTCGAATCACCTGTACGGAGCGCTGCGTACATAGATTGTTCCAACTCGAGTGAGTTGGAACAATCTATGTACACAGCGCTCCGTACTCATGAGGGTCAATTTAGATGCTGCCCGGCAGTAGGCAGCTTACTCGGTTCGGAACATAGCACTGGCAGAAAATTCATTTAAAGCAGCATAATTAGAGGTGAGCATAAACCCACACAGTCTGCAATTGGGAGTATGATGTCAGAGGGTTCGGGTTCGGTTGTTAGGGTCCATCCCAGTAGTCACCACAGTTGGCAAAATCACACGCCTTCCTCATCCTCCATGACCTGTCGTGGTCATTGTTATACTGCCCCACCACAACCTGCTCTTTCACATCCGTGTTTTCATTACTACAGCATTCAACATCAGTCACCATACGAGCACATATATAATAGAAGTCAAGGAATTTCATGGATCACATGCTTGCAAAACTGTGTTTCCTCTCAAAACTATTACACAAGAAGAGGCATGTTAAAATCAAATGTATGGTCTCAAGGCACAGACGGCTCAGCTTTTTACTAAAATAGTCAGCTTTGAGTGAAAGTAGAACAACTGCATGAAAAAGCTTACCCACAAACCCACCAGCCATCATCTGAGGGGTTAATTTTAGGAAGTTAGCCTGAAAGGACAACCAGGTTTATCAGCCTTGATCTTTTTATACGAGAACAATCCAGCCAAAATCAAATAAAAATGTTCTGTTGAAGACAAAGCATATGGGAAAGGCACATCAGTATTTGTTTGTGCAAGTCCTGAATTTAACTAGTGAAGCATAAAAAGACCATAATGGAATCGACTTCATCTACATCTCCAATGCATCTGAGAGATGCCCATTCCATGGCAGACGCATTCTGACAACATGGGCTAAATGTTCATCCAATATGTTTACAGGGTTGTAAAAGCAAGCCCATGTGTATGGCAAAACAAATGCAGCACATATAGAATATATATACACTCACCTAATTATTAGGAACACCATACTAATACTGTGTTTGACCCCCCCTTCGCCTTCAGAACTCCCCTAATTATACGTGGCATTGATTCAACAAGGTGCTGAAAGCATTCTTTAGAAATGTTGGCCCATATTGATAGGATAGCATCTTGCAGTTGATGGAGATTTGTGGGATGCACATCCAGGGCACGAAGCTCCCGTTCCACCACATCCCAAAGATGCTCTATTGGGTTGAGATCTGGTGACTGTGGGGGCCATTTTAGTACAGTGAACTCATTGTCATGTTCAAGAAACCAATTTGAAATGATTCGAGCTTTGTGACATGGTGCATTATCCTGCTGGAAGTAGCCATCAGAGGATGGGTACATGGTGGCCATAAAGGGATGGACATGGTCAGAAACAATCCTCAGGTAGGCCGTGGCATTTAAACGATGCCCAATTGGCACTAAGGGGCCTAAAGTGTGCCAAGAAAACATCCCCCACACCATTACACCACCACCACCAGCCTGCACAGTGGTAACAAGGCATGATGGATCCATGTTCTCATTCTGTTTACGCCAAATTCTGACTCTACCATCTGAATGTCTCAACAGAAATCGAGACTCATCAGACCAGGCAACATTTTTCCAGTCTTCAACTGTCCAATTTTGGTGAGCTCTTGCAAATTGTAGCCTCTATTTCCTATTTGTAGTGGAGATGAGTGGTACCCGGCGGGGTCTTCTGCTGTTGTAGCCCATCCGCCTCAAGGTTGTGTGTGTTGTGGCTTCACAAATGCTTTGCTGCATACCTCGGTTGTAACGAGTGGTTATTTCAGTCAAAGTTGCTCTTCTATCAGCTTGAATCAGTCGGCCCACTCTCCTCTGACCTCTAGCATCAACAAGAAATTTTCGCCCACAGGACTGCCGCATACTGGATGTTTTTCCCTTTTCACACCATTCTTTGTAAACCCTAGAAATGGTTGTGCGTGAAAATCCCAGTAGTAGATTGTGAAATACTCAGACCGGCCCGTCTGGCACCAACAACCATGCCACGCTCAAAATTGCTTAAATCACCTTTCTTTCCCATTCTGACATTCAGTTTGGAGTTCAGGAGATTGTCTTGACCAGGACCACACCCCTAAATGCATTGAAGCAACTGCCATGTGATTGATTGATTAGACAATTGCATTAATGAGAAATTGAACAGGTGTTCCTAATAATCCTTTAGGTGAATGTATATATATATGTATATATATTACACACACATACATATGGGAGGTGGGAAAGTGAACAATATGTACAAAAACTCAAGCACTGCAATTTGGCATAATCTTTTCTTATTATTATTATTATACTGCAGTTCAGGTTAGTTCAGGTTTTAAAATGTCTTGTGCTAAGACTCCTAAAAAACCTTAATGATATTTATTGATATTTACGAATTAATACATGTTTTTGAATTTATTTATGTACACTCACAACATGTAATTTAAGGTATAGACATTTTTTTTTTTTTTGTTAAAAAAAATACTTCATTTGAAACTTCTTGAAAATGGTATATAAGTTTTTCAAAACCACATGAAACCAATATGATTTTAAAGAGTACATGTCTAAGAACTTGACATGTTTTAAAGTAGAGTTTTAAAATATTTTTCCTTTTAATTATCATGGACACGAGTTATTAAGCTGAAAAGCTTAAGCGGTTTCAGTTTCAATAACACGGTGGCATCATCTGTGCAAATCATGAGCAAATCCATTCCCACTCATAATGACATTCAGGGCACGGATCATGTTTGCATAGAAGGAGTGAAGAAATGTAAATGACCTCATCATTTCACCAGATTCAGATGACAGATTGCCTATGGAGTCCTGCGGTCATATATTAAAAAGTAAAGACTACGGTGACAACTATCCGGCACTGAGAGAAAATGCTGAGAGTGTAAAAAAAATTATTCCACACTATTTGAAGCCATTTGCCAGGAGATTGAGCCAAGTATCCACTGCCTTTCTTTTCAAATAAGAAAGCTCAGGCTAATAGGTGGTCCTGCAATTTTACGATTCCAGTGATTAAAGTGGCTTTCTGCGTGAATTTGCTTTTGAATATCACCATGCCAATCTCTGCGTAGTGGCGATACGGCTCATTTCAACAGGTGTTTCCTGCCTCTGCTTGACTGAACCCTATCCTTTTGCTCTTGTGGCCTACAGAGAAAGTTCAACTGATAACAACTGTGTTATTGTGAAATCAAAACCCGGTTCCCATGCTGCTCTTCACATGTGTCTAGTGTCTAAACACATTTCAGTTGACCTACTTATCAGTAATACTGAACAAAATGGGTTCTTTCATGAAGGAAAGCCGCTCCAATTCAGTATCAGAAAGAAAACACTGAAGGGTCAGAAAATATTTGCTTAAGTTAATATTCAACATAATGTTCTGCGGGCGAGCGGACGATTCTAGATAAAATTGTGCACATGGCAGCAAGAGGGATTTCTTTGGTGTAATCAATAATTGTGTGGGTGAGTGTGCTAAATGAAGAAACAAATCACACCATTCAGTTCCCTATTTTCTATGTTGGACTACATAAGTCTATCCAACCAGAATGAAAAATTATGCCATAGTTCAATTATTCTGCCAAAACATCTATCCAACCAGGAATTTTCATTATGTTTCTTTAGCTCAACTGGTAGAACACGGCACTAGCACAGCCAAGGTAATAAGAACGATTCCCAGGGAATACATAGACTGAAAAATAAAATATGCTTTGGATAAATGCATTTCTATTTTTTACATACAATTTCATATTGCTCTACTTCACATTGTGCCTAACAACAACATTTTAAAAAATCACTCTAATCACAGTTCATTTGCATAACTGAAGGGGGTGTTTACATTAGACAAGCAGGGTAGAAACTTAGTGCCTTAGAACATCAATAGACTGTCATAGATCATAATCTGAATTTAGTGTCTGAACTAATTTAAACTAACACTGTAATGTACAATGTGAAAAAGTAGTGTGCTTAATTGTACTGAGTGTGCACCTGTAGTGTACTTAAAATTTTAATTTTTAAAAAATCTGCACTTGCATTTAATATAATTTAAATGAAATTAAAGGCTACTTAAGTGTACTAAGAATTTTCATGTATTAAATCGCTGATTTATTATTTATTTATAATATGTGAACAGTCTGTAACAAAACTTAAAAACAAGACCTCCCCCAACTTCCAAGGTTTTCAATGAAAGCCTGTAGACTTTTATATTAGATGTAGACTTTTATGATAGATTTTTATGTGAACTCATAAACATTTTTGTTGAGAAAATCGATAAGATGTGACGTTTACACACGTACCGAGAGCCGCTCTTCTGTTCGATTACACATGAAACAAATGTTTATACAATGTCTAGGAAAATGCTGAAAGAGCCATGCTGTACTGTAATGGCAATGTCTCATGCAAAGAAAACTCTAGTTTGATTAATTCAAACTAGTCTTACATAGCAAGATCTATAAGCCTCAAATATACCTTATAATCAAATATCATAACAGTGTCATTTTAATGAGGTATGCATGAGTGCAAACATTAGCAATAAGTTGCTGGCTGTAGTTCACTTTATAGCCACCAGTGTCGCTAATAACAAGGGTTTCTGAATTCTACATATTAGAGGACGACCGATAGTTGATTTTACCGATTACAATAGGTTGGACAACACTGGCCGATAACCGATTGATCAACCAATAGTTTTTAAAATGGATACTGAATGAAAATAACACATAAAATAGTGCTTAACTTTATTACAAAAATTGAAAAATAGTACTGAACCATGAACATGTACTTTTTAAATATAAAAAATATTATTATGATCATTTATGTTAGTTAATAGTGTATTAACTAATGTTAAGAGATACAACTTTAAAATGTAAAAATGTATTAGTAAATGCTAATACAAAACCGATCAATCGGTCGACCTCTACTACACATAGCCCCTTTAGAGAAAGTACACCTTCATGATGGTTTCTTTTTTGAAAAGTTCCATTTGTAATAAAGTCAAATTAAGAGTATTACTTTAAAGTACATTTTAAATCATTATGTTTTAAATCTATTCTCATGCTTTGAAGAAATATCTATAGACTAACATACTAAATTACTTGATTATAATTTGAAGTAATCAATATTACATTTAAAGATAATATATTATAAATGTTCTGAATGGCAACCTTACAAATCTGTAATTACAAATATATTTAGACACTGTGTGAAAATAAGTATTTTTCATTGCAAAAACAAAAAGTTATACAAGAAAATACTATTTCAGTCTTTCTACTTCAAAATTCCACGTATAATTTAAGGTGTAATTATTTGTGAAATTCTTTAGCAATTTCTTAATTAAAATTGTTTTAAAGTAAATTGGCAGTATACTATATTTGAAAAACAACAGACTAATGAAAATACATATAAAGATAGAGGGCCAAGAAAGCTTTTAGAATTCAGCTAATTGCATTTAATATCCATATAAACTATATTTTAATTGAATTGCAATTAACAATTTGTCTGTAAACTACATTCAGTTCACACTTAAGTATAAAAAATGGTAGCCTACAAGTGTATAACATTTAGGTTTGAGGCAACAGGCCTAATCAAAATTAGTTTTAAACTAGGCTGGAATGCTAGAAGTGTTGGTGTGATTTGAATTTTAAAGCAAAAGTATTTTGGTTCCCACACACAAATGTCTAGGGCTGTTAAAAGGTCACTGCTGGCCATGGTTTAGACTACCGAGTTAGCAAAGCCCCATTATCTAACATGAGTCAAGCCCATCTTGTGTTTATAATGCACAATAGCTGAAAGGGTGCCAAATGAACCTCAGGGATTAGCTTATTATCTTACATATGGGAGTCATTTTAAACAGGAGTATTTTTATTGTTCAAAGACTTTTATTGTTGCGGTAGATTACAAGCCTGCCAAGTTTCGCAAAAGGTAAGTGCACTCTTTAAAATGGGCTCTAATGTCAGCTAAAATGAGAGGAAAATCAAAAAGCCCTGTCTAAATCTGTTAGGGATTGACAGTCAGACAGGCTGAGCAACTATCATCTGATCAATTATTCACAACAAACATGTCTGTTGTATCTGATGAACATGAGTTGGTAGAAAGCCTTAAACCCTTTGAATGTTAAAGACATGACACAACTGACACATTTTATATACGTGTAAATCACCCGTCTTATCGGACCAACAAAGCAGTTTTACCCATGAGTCGTTTCAGGTATTCTTTAAAAATATGAGCCTCTGAAATGCTTGCTTCTCAATCACATTTGTTTTGACATTTAGTAGGATCTGTTTAGCTAATCGACGTAGCAATTAATCACATTTTTTTTGCTAGCATTCATTTTATAGAAGTTTGACTCATTCATCTCTCTGTGTTTATTTTTCACTTCAATAGAATGAGCAGCCTTTTAAATACAACCTAGTGCTACAATATTGAACACCGTTCATTGGTGTCTATCTTGTTCAGCAATATAGGCTATTTATTAACTTTTTTTACAACAGTTAGTTCCATGTTTGCCCGTTTCTAGACAGACAGTCAATATTAGTGGTGGGATTTTCCAGTGACTCTTTCTGGAAGTTACGTTGTTACACTAGTAGGTGGCAATAAGAGACTTTATAAGTGATTGATTTTGAATGAGTCACTTGAATCATTCATTCAACCAATTTGTTCCGAACTAATAATTCACTAATTCTTTCTTTATCAATGAGTCATTGAATCATTTACTCAAAACATTGAATGTTTCATGAACGAATCATGTTGTAACAGTTTTGCAGTGTTTGTTTTGTTTATCAACTAAATATTTTTAACACAGTAACTGGCAATATTGTGTCCAAAAAACCTTAGTTTTTATGCAACATTCAATAAACATCACACAATCATGCTGCCTTCTTCTTCAATACCTTCTCAGAACCTCTTGAAATAACGGAGCCTCGGATTCATATTTTGACTACAAGATCCTGAATCCATGATGTAGGAAAGTAGTTCCACACATAAGAAGGTCTTTGGGACGCCCCTTGGTTCTTCCCTAACTCATTTACATATTTGTTGTACTTGGGCTGATATATAGCCATAGCACACCCTTGCCTGAGTGATACTAATTTATTATAGTTAAAAATAAACTTTTTGAGTCACAGCTCAAAATTGTAAATTAAAGTTCATTCCCTGAGGATACATGCTACATAAAAGTACATTTTCTCCCAATTTGTAGAACCAATACACGATACCGGTTTCATTTTAAATCTCTTTGTGTAACTTCATGAAGTTCTCTGTCGCCACTGATAACATTACAGTTACTGCTTGATCCCTTTGGATAATCTTACACTGTGTCTACGTTGGACGCGACCGTTGTGAGCCCGACTAGAGCCGACGTGTGAATCACACCGCAAAAACTAGCCCGACAGACGCTCACGATGGCCGATGTTGGCAGACAGCTGACCGTCGGCTTGGTATGTCGTGGCCTTTAAAAATAAAAGTTCTTTATTGGCATCTATGGTTCAATCAATAACTTTTAACATCCATGGTTTCTTCACACTAAATAAAAAAAACGGTTCTTTTAAGAACTGAGGCTTGATTCACGAAAATCTTCTTAAGAAAGAAGTTAAGATAAGATAAAGAAGTTTGTAAGAATGTTCCTAAGTGCAATTCTTAAAAAATTCTTACGAAGTTCTCAAATATTTACTCCCTGAATGAAAAACACCTCAAAGCCCATCTTTTTGCAAAGCCTGCAGATTTCTGTGTTTTCACTGTTAAGCCGAGGACACACTTAACGACTGTAAGGCCGACTATGAATATAATTTGATATGCCCAAACCTGTCGAGTCAGAGACAGTTGCGTTCAGTCAGTGTTCACAGTCAGTGTTTAAAATCTCCAGTCTGTAAGTGTGTTCAGTTCAGTCTTAGAATGTTTCAGCTAGTCGTTAAGTGTGTCCCCGGCTTTACAAGGGTGCTATTAGGCATCTTCTGAAAGAGTACAGAATCTCAAATGTGAAAGAAGCAAAATGTGAAGAAGCAGCAAAAACTAGCGATAGCATATGTAAGCAAATGCATCATCAACAGCATATAAATTAAAACTGCCTAATATTACTGAATGAAATGTTGACCCAGGACGAGCTACAGGACTATGAAGCTTTGGAGGTGTTGATGGACTCGATCTACTCCATCTGTGTTTTGATCATCGCTCTGAAACCGATCGGGACGTAGTCTTTGTCAAAAAGTTGCTTATTTTTTAAACTTACTTTCAAGTGTTGATTTAAAAAAAAGAATGCATGAAGCTAAAATATAATGATTTTGTTTTGTTTTGTTTAAAAGCAGAGGGTCTGTTCTTTATTTTGATATATTGCGTGTTCAGATATCAGAGGTGGGTAGTAACGAAGTACATTTACTTCGTTACATTTACTTGAGTATTTTTTGGGAAAAATTTTACTTTTAAGAGTAGATTTAATTGTGGGTACTTTTACTTTAACTCGAGTACATTTCTAATGAAAAAACGGTACTTTTACTTCGTTACGTTGGGCGACGCTCCTCTCGTTACTTTATTTTAATGCAATATGTTGTTAAAAGCGTAGTTTATTCTAAGCGCGCACTCTCTCTTTTTTCTGGGCATGAGCGATGCTCAATTCACAAATGAATCACTCTTTTGAGTCGATTCTGTTCAAAGACTTCATCAAACAAGTTGGGCAGATCTGTCTAAATCGGTTCGCGAATCAGTTTGAATGATCTGTTCAGTTTCCTCACGCACTGAATCGTCTCGGAGTCGTAACAGGAAGATTTAAGAACATCAAGAGCGTCGTATGAAGTGGCGGTCCAGAGTCTACAGTACAGTCTAGAAAGTAAATCTGCAAATGCATCATATTTTTTGCCAGCGATGAAGATCTTTATTAGTTGAGCATCTTCGTATGTTACTTCGTAAGCTGTCTGTGAATGAATTATTCCACACGACGATACATTCGATTTCATTCAGGTAATACATTTTACAACCAAACAGATTATTACGCCATATAGCACTACTGCAAAGTATGACATTACCCTTTTTTTGGACATATACATTACTTTATACATTAAATAAGCTATCAACGTCCAGTTTATGAATGTGTGCACACACACAATGTGTGTATTGCGCAGTGGCGTGCGAACTCGACTTGAAAACGAATGCCTTTGCCTGCCTTATTAGACTCAGTTAACCAGTTTAAAGATGCTTTCATAAATATAGCCTACATTTAAATACATTTTGGAGAACAGACAGAAGAAGATCCGTGCATTTGATCGTTGTTTATGTTGGGCATGACATGACTGCGAGCACATGTGAAGAGTTTTAACACTTTCTAATCTGTGCCAATGGTTCCCACCCCTTTACATATGAATGCAAAACTCCATAGAGTCAGTTTATTCTGACATTGTCTAATAATCCAAATGTAGTTGTATAAGTTATTATACTATTATACAAACCAAAGGACAGGCAATGGTTTTCGGGCTATAGATATAATATACAGAAATAATGTTTGTCTCTTCTGTTTTTGTTGCAAAGATAGCTTATCTAATTATAATAATTTTAGTCATTAAAATGAAAAAATATCTAAATAATATCATGTTATATATATATATATATATATATATATATATATATATATAGGCCTATGTGATCCAAAGTAGGCCTAACTAGTAACTAACTACTTGAGTAGTTTTTTCATTGGATACTTTTTTACTCTTACTCAAGTAACTTTTAAGATTATTACTTTTACTTTTACTTTGAGTAAATATTTCTATAAGTACTTGTACTTTTACTTGAGTACAGTTTTTGGATACTCTACCCACCTCTGTCAGATATTCATACAAAAAATGCCAAAAAATGCCAAAAATAAAAACTTTTTTCAAAAACGCTGGCAGGGAAAGAGTTTCATGAATCCTTCCCCTGATTCTTAAAACTGGTTCTTGGATTCTTTGGTGAACCCAAAATGGTTCTTCTATGGCATCACTGCAAAAATCCCCTTTTAGAGCCTTTATTTTTAAGAGTGCATATAAATGTAACTGGGTTTGGGCTTGAGAGAGGATAGGGACAGAATGCAAAGGGGCCTGAAGATGCATTTTTAAAGCAAAACACAGCGTGATATATTACATAATGGCCAAGGACCACTGAATCAAAAAAGAAAGAAAGCAACACTTAAAAACACTTTAAAAACAATGAAAATTTAATAAAGTGTTGATGCATTTTGTATACAGATTGCTCATGATTGCTTTGACATACTCTGACAGGCCTTACTGATAACATAATGACTCGCGCATCTTGTAATTGTGATGAGGTTTAGTCAAGTACCAATAGATGCTCAGTGATGCCTTCAGTATGACTTTTTGTTTATAGGAAAACAGGCTTTTCTTAAAGTGAAAGCTTACATTAAACTGCCAAATCGGTACATATTTAGCCTATATTGTATTGTGATTTGTACATTAAATGCATTCATTCATTGTTTGCTGAATCTTGTTTCCATGAAGAGTTTGTAATATTTTTTTGAGATATAACTTAAAGTGTCAAATCCGGTCCTAGAAATTAATTCACATCGCAAATAGCTGGAAATGCAATCAAAGTTTGAGCAATACAATCAAGGAAACAAAATAACGGCTAATTTACCCAATCTTATGCGCCGAAAAACAATTCATAATTTCATTAACCTTTACGAAAACAACGGACATGATTATTAACCTTGCTTTAAAGCAGCACATGAAAGGGAACTGGAAAAAAAAATTAATTTATGTTAAGCAGCACTGACACAATTTGTCATGGCAGGAGTTGTACTCATCATTTTAATTTAGAAAATAGAAGGCAATTCCTTAACTTTGACATGAAATACTATGTGGTATCCTTCACCTGGACGAGCTGGCAGCGCGGCAGCTGTGAAATGAATGTCTGCTCTTGCATTACATGCATTCACAATGATTTGTGTACAAATCAATAATCAAAATGGTGGCAGGAGGGCTCGAACCCCAGTAGTTATTATTTTTAGATATTTTCACTTGCCCCTCCACAGAAAAAAAAAAAAATATATATATATATATGTTTGTTTTTGTTTGTTTTTTATTTGTCTTTACAAGATGTGCCAAGCTGATAGCCGATCAAGCTGAGCTCCTATCCATAAAATCAAAGGGTACTTCAACTGAGTATTGTGTGTGTGTGTGTGTGTGTGTGTGTGTGTGTGAGAGAGAGAGAGAGAGAGAGAGAGAGAGAGAGAGAGAGAGAGAGAGAGAGAGAGAGAGAGATCTGGCAAATGTGGTTTATTAAGACACAAATGAAATGTGTATAATGACATGGTTATTACAACATAAAGGTTTATGAGGACACTTCCTTTGTTCTCGTAAACCAAATGGTTTAAAAATACAAAACTGTGTTTTTTATATATGTATATTATATACTAGGGTGTAACGATGCACGTATTCGTATTGAACCGTTCGGTTCGGAACCGAGCGATTCGTTTGACCATTTTTCCTGCCAGTGCGACCAAAATTGTGTTTGCATTCGTCCAACATCAGATAGCAAACGGAATGAAACTGCGCTACTCATTTGTGCTTTATCAGTTTGGACCAATGTCAGTGCAGCACGAGCCGATGTTGATCAAGCGACACTGTTACTTCACAGCGCTAAGATATCCAGTAAAGAAAGCATTTGAATTTGCCACAGAAGTAATAACATCGCTGTGAGATCTAGTGAGAAGCATTAAAATTTCTCTGTTATTAAAGGGACACCAGGCAGGAATCCCGTTTTTGTCAAACAGTGACCCCTAGAGTCGCTGTGGAGAACTTGTATTTAACGTTAATGTCGTAAATACCACTCACGCAGAGCGTGACATGGCGTGACAGTACATTGTGTTTAATTTGTCGTTTAATGAGATCTAATATATGTTCAATGGCAGAACTTTTGCCAAGTGTGTCAGAGGTTCTGGGTTCTAATCCGTACTAGTAGTATAGTTTATTTTCCTCATCAAAACCGATTGTTTATTAGTGATTGTATATCAAGCATGGACAAGTTTTTTGTGCATTAGGTTTTGTGATTTCACCGTAACAAATATAGAGAGTCTCTCAGTTCCTGCAACGGATTGAGGCGCGCGTCCGTGTAAAGACTATGCGGCGTGAGTGATAATGAGCGACACCTGTGAGACGCACCGGTCTCGTATCTCTCACGGAGGAGCGGAAGCATAAAAGGAGGAGCGACGACAGTGCAGATGGAGAGACCGGTGCGTCTCACAGGTGTCGCTCATTATCACTCACGCCACCGGCCTCGCACCGTCCTCTCACGTCCCTCGACCTCGCCCTGCTCACCACAGTTATGTTTATGTTAGTTTATATCATTTGTTTTACATGGGTGTATTTTAACAGTGTTGTTCAATAAAACCCATATAATTACTTACTTTGATACTTTATTTGAACCAATAGGCTATATGCACGCATTACTTCCGCCTTTGACGCAAGACTGCTCTTCAGTTTCTGGTTGGGGAGATTTAAAGCGGAGGAAAACGGGATTATGGCAGAGTCTTCAAAATTTGCTGTCCTCCCGTCTTTGAAACGAAACTTTCATACGTTTAGATGTCATTTTATATATATATATATAGTTATGTTTATTTAATATAATAAAGCAAATAAGCATTTACAAATTGAG
Source organism: Rhinichthys klamathensis goyatoka (assembly GCF_029890125.1). Classification (NCBI taxonomy): domain Eukaryota; kingdom Metazoa; phylum Chordata; class Actinopteri; order Cypriniformes; family Leuciscidae; genus Rhinichthys; species Rhinichthys klamathensis. The sequence goes on from NW_026606712.1 coordinate 1,782,708, forward strand.
GGGTGGCTGTGTCTGTTTTTGTGACTAACGTTCCTTTAGTATAGCCAAAGAGTATAAAAGCCAATATAAATTCTCGGTATCGGCGGAAGTAATCCAGCATCCTCCTTATACCTTCACCGGAAATACGTCATTCACCGCCGTGCATAGAGCCTATTATTAGCCTATTGCTTGTTAATATATATTTGTATTTTAATTTTTAAGTCATTTTAAAGGCTGTTGTTAACTTGGATCTATTTTTACCACAAAAAATTTTTATCCGATTACTCGATTAATCGATGGAATAATCTGTAGAATACTCGATTACTAAAATAGTCGATAGCTGCAGCCCTAGACCAAACCAATCAACGAAACAAGCAACAGGTGTACAACTTCATCAATCAATGAGGAACCATAAACAAACTCAAACACATGAAACAGAACCAAACCAAAACATGTGCAAAACCCACCGAAAACCAACACAAGCACAGATCATCTGTGACAACCTTTATCAATTTTATCGTAGACATATATAGCTACCTTAATTCACAATAATGTTCAATTCACTACATAAAACCAAATGTTTACGTTTACAAGTCATTAAAAACCATGTACAGTATATGAAACTTGACTCTTTCATCTAAAGTATCATATTTTTCAGATACAGAAGGACACTGCAGAAAATGAAAAATTTAGCAGTTGCTGATTGCACAGATGGCGAGGCAATGAAATTTAAAAGATTACAGCCATAAATGAGTCTGTGGATGTGTCTGCTTGCACATCTAGCAGATGAAGTACAGGGAACTTTCTTGTGGATGAAACTACATTTACCTTCACAATGCTCTGGCACAAACATCATTAGCCCAGAGACCTTTCTAGAAGCACGGCAGGGGATTGTGCACCTGCTACTGCTTGACAAACTCCCTCTCTGCCCGGGTGTTCGGTTTTAAGGGCATTGTGGTCCTCTGCCAGACCCAAGCAGCCAGAGAATTCAACTGCCAGCAGAAGTTTATGATTTGAGACAAATATAAACACCTGCAAAAAGGTAGATTTGCCCAGGTTTTTCTGCATCAAAATGAGAGCCAAGAGCATTTTTAGAGTATAATAGGCAGCTTTTTCATTCGAACATTAACTGTGACCACATACAGTACTTACTGTTCTTACATTTGGCTTATCTAAAAATAAAAAATTACAGCAGCTTTCAGATCTAAAAACCTAATCTTTAACACTCAGATTTATATTGCCATAAATGAAACGGAAAGGTTAACATGTCAACCTCATTCCAATATGCTAGCTCCGATAATGCTGTTGGCTCCTCAATTCAGATCAATAATATCTAGCTCATTCCCAGAACAGTGCTGGGAGCTCTCCAAACATCAAAAGACCTTGACACAGGACTTGGGAACTGGCTGACACTGCATGCACCTCAACAACTTTGCTGAACCTTTAGAAATTAAATAAAGTATATAAGTTTGAAGCATGCAATAAAAGACTGCAACCGTGAGTTACGGTAACTACACTCCTCCACACACACACACACACACACACACACACACACACACACACACAAACAAAAAGGTAGTCTGCTTTACAATTTCTGGACTGATATGGGGTCAATGCATCCGCTTAAGAGAGTATTTAAGGACTGTTTCCGTATAGTTCAAAGTTAATTAGTAACCACAGCAGTGTATATAAAGTAGACTTTGGATCATACCTCTGACAGCATTCATTATATATATAACAGATTGGTCTTTCAATGGTGCATTAAGATATGATGTATTTACTCTAAAGATACTCAATATGAAAGGAATATATACCTTAAGCCGACACACTTTCTATAAGCCTTTATCTTCAGTGAGTGTTTATCTTGAAGGACACAAAACTCCACACAAAAAAACAGAACCTCACACTTCAATATTTCAGATACAGTCTGACATGTCAAAGTAAATGACATGGATATTATTCCTGTTTCTTGTTGTCTAGTCGTAGAATTCAAAAATCACCATTTAGTTTTAGGCTTCAGATTGACTTATTTTTGTCATTTATAGCTTAATCTAGTTAGTAGCCGATTAAAACACCTTTAAATCCCTGACTAAACATCTGTTGTTGTTGTTGTTGTTTTTATGGTGCCTTCAGAAATGCAAATAGCACAAGTGACAAAAATACATGCATTGTGGGTGGAAAGGAAAGAGCTTAAAGCAGGATGAGGTTTTAATTCATGAGAATTTTGGTGTCTTTTTTTTTTTTTAGATCATTTATCCTTTTGATTACTGGAAGAAAATGACTCTAATCTGTGGAGTATTAAGGAATTATAATCGTTCTTTTTAATGAGGCATGCTGTTTTGGTTATTTTTCAATAAAAATAATTGAACAGAGGAATAAAAGAGCCTGTCATTAATAGTCACACATGGCTGATCATTTCTATTATACCATCCGATGTCTATAATAACTAATTCACAAAAATAAATGGCACTAATTCTGACAAGTCCAGTTCTGTTTTATGCTCACCTGCATTGTCACATTAAAAAGTACTTTGTAAGAGCACAATACATAAAGCAAACACATCAAGGCCTGGTTTCACACACAGGGCTTAGACCAGGGGTGTCCAATCCTGCTCCTGAAGGGCTTTTGTCCTGCAGAGTTTAGCTTAAACCCCAATTAAACACACCTGAAACAGCTATTCAAGGTTTTAAGGCATACTAGAAACTTTGTCAGGTGTGATGAGGCAAGTTGGAGCTAAACTCTGCAGGACAGTGGCCCTCCAGGACCGACTTTGGCTTACACTAAGCCAGGATTACTGGTGAATAAAAAAAAACATTACTGGTGTGTATCTTGAGATAAAACAATGGCACTGACATAGGCCTAGTTTAAGATATGTCAGTGCAAGTTGCTTTCAGTTAAAACAGCTCAAACATGCATTTTAGTCTGGGACTAGGCTTTTCTCAGCATGCCAACTGTTACTCTTGTCCCCAAGTGTCCTACTATGCATATCATATACCCTATATGAAACATTACAGAGGAATGACAGCCAAATTATACATATGCCACATATGCCATCTGTGACCATGCATGCAGTCTGACCTAATGACTCCTCTATTGTTCAGGTCCAGAGATCTCAGCTCAACTGTCTGTTACACAGACAGACAGATATTTGACATTCTATTATCATTGAAATCAGGTTTGGCAGTCTTATGACATCAGTGTCAAACACATAGATCATGCACCGTTCATATTTTCCAATATGCCACCATTAGGTCGATCTATGGAATTAAGGTGATTCTTCAAGTAGGAGTGCTCTTTTGTCTAATGAAACTGATTTTGAAAGAAAAAAAAACATCTAAAATCATCTCTCATTTTAAAGAACAAATTAAAACAGATTATGTACTCTGCCAATGTTAAATTCAGAGATATGTTAGATTAGCCAGTATTTCTCCAAACTTCCCCTCTTCAACATGTAAAGGATAAAAAAAATGGTTAATATCATATTAATTCTACTTTGCAATGTGTAATAAGAACTTAAAAAACACATTTTCAGTTCGTTTGATATTGATGTGTAGCCTACTGTGTAGCCTACTTTTTTCAAAACTGCTGTCATTAAGTTTTCCCATAAAACTTTATTTTAAAATACGATGACGTTAGTGCAAAATGACAGGGGGCGTGTTTCTGCAATAAATAACGTTACATAAAATAAATAAATGGTCATTACCAAATGGTTAAGGTTTAATTCAAAGTTTTAACGATTTTCAATATCAGAAACAATCAATTACATTTGAATAGTATACATTTAACGCTATAACTGCTAGCTAGATAACTTGTGTTAGAATGTTCAAGGCTTAATCGACTTCTCTAACAACGGCTCATTACCGTCAGACATAATATCAAAACTCCACACCATCACAAATTACACCGAAATCCACTTGAAAAATGATCAAGGCCATGGTCGGGAATTTATTGATACACGTTTTGACAGTCATTTCAAGTAGTCAAAAGTGCCTCCATAATTGAAGAACCCCTCATACATCAGAATACTGAACTGTTATGTTTTACTTACCTTGTGTGACCGCTCTCAACACGTGGACGTGCATGCAGAAAAACGCCCACCAACTCCAAGTGCACAATGCAAACTTTCTCTTTCCATTCCCGCTCACATTCCTCCCGGAGAAACGTGTAAAAATCTTGGAAGAAGAGCTCCTGTGATCACACATGATGGCATTATTGTCCACGCATGTGAGAAATGATGTAGAGTAAGCGCGCGCTGTGGCTTTACGGAAGCCGTTGCCTCCTGAGTAAACACTGTCCTCCTCCACTGCCGTGTTGTGTCTCCCAGGTCTGTGTGCTTTAGACAGAACTGTGAATTTTCTCTCTGTGGGATCACATCCACTGGCGTCCATTCCGGTTTCCGCTCTCCGTAAGTTTCTTATTCACGAGAAGTGACAGTTAGAAAACGTACATTCTGTCCAGTCGAAAGTTCCCGGCAAATGACGTGCTTTTCATTAACAGTTAAATGCAGCTACTGCGCGTGAAGCCCGCGAATTGCACACAAGTCATTACGGGTTTATAAACATACAAAGTCCTGACTCTTGCTGTAATTAACGTTAAATGTATGCATTACACCGATGACACCACAATGATTCACTTTACAGGATCCCGCCAGTCTTTTTTTTTATTATTATTTCTCACTTTCAAAGCACACTCACTTATCTCTTCAAGTCTCATGCGTGAATATTCGCAAGATCCCCTCTTACTTTCCAGATCCAGTTGCATGCAGAGCTGCTCCTCCTGTTTGCTGTTATTTCAACATGTTGGAGGGATTGCAAAGAAAACCATAATCAACCAAACTATCAATCAACTAACGTTACCAGTCGACTGATGTACAATAGCTATCGACAATAATCCATACGGTTGCATGCAGCCACGTAAACCAAGTCAAAGACACCCAAAACCAGTGTGCGTACTAATATGACCTCTCTTAAATTCACCGGCAGTGCCTGATGAAACGTCGAAGCGCATTTGATTATAGGAACAAATCAATAAATACATATGTATATATCGCAAGGTATCCCAGGTGCTCCGGCGGACTCTGGAAATGCCCTGCGAGCTAAAGCAACAAGCGGCTGGTCGTTGTGTACGTGTGAGCAGAGCTCCGGCTCACAGCGAACTGAAGCGAGTGAAATGTAGTGTACAGGTCCAGCAGCGCACTTACACTTACAGCAACTTCCATTGAGAGCTGCAGCCGCGCTCCCTCTCACTCACTCACTCACTCACCTCCGCCCCACTAAAGACTCATTGGCTGCTGCAGCTGGAGGCAATACTTTATACACTCCTAGTACTATTGCTGCATGCCTTATATTTGCTTATATACTTATATATAAAACGGGTGCGAATTAAATGGAGGGTGTTGGGGGGGTCTCTTGTCGCCCTAAATAAAACTTGAAGGATATCAAAACACACTGTTGGGCTTGGGGGGCGTTACTTACAAGTACAAGTTTGTATTAAAAAAGGAACATTTCAGTAGCATTTTAAACAACCTTTCAGTGACCTAAAACGCATTTGCAAACAGAATCGCCTTTGAAGTGGCCATAAATCAAAATTGTCTATTCTTATTTTTTTTATGGAATATTGCATTTTCTTATAAATGATTTATCCATTCACGTAGTTTAAAATAAATCATGTGCCCTCGAAATAACTTCTCCATCTTGCAGCGACATCTCTTCTCTGATGACGTGTTTACTGGCGTGAGGGCGGGGTAACCTGTCACTCACATGACATCACAGCCATAGCAAACCACAACCATCCAATTCCCCATTGAAAAAATCAAGTCCCGCCTTTCATTTTTTCTTGTTCGAGAAGCCGTCTTACTCGGATATATGTCCCAATTTGGAAGAAAAGACTATCACGACTTCTGTTTCATGCCGACTTTAAGGGGTTAGTGCACCCAAAAATGTCAACCACACCTCTATGAGTTTCTTTCTTCTGTTAAACACAAAAGAATATATTGTGAAGAATGTTATTTTGTGTTCAAGAGAAGAAAGAAACTCATACAGGTTTGGAACAAGGGTATGTAAATGATGACAGAATTATAATTTTTGCGTGAACGTATACAAAGTTTTAGATGGGGACACATGTTTGCAAGAGAAACCTCAACAGATTGAGCCTCAATTTCAAATTACCTTTACCTCTTAACAAGAGGTAATTTCAGTGCAAGTGTCATTTCATTGCAAATCAAAAACTAGGTTTTCACCAAAAAGTTCAAATGTAAAAAAAAAAAAAAAAAAAAAAAAAAAAACATACCTAACTGAATTAGGTTGCCTCAACAAAATTAATTTAAGGATAATTTCACGTGTAGAAATTACTCTGGAAAGTAATACAGTTTGACTTTTTTTAGAACTTCTTGTAACCTTTTTGTCATCCGACAATGAAAATGTACCTTTTTTTTGTTATACGAAAGGTCTTATACGAATACGAATCTGCCATGTCAATAAAAAATAAAAGTACCTAATTGACACAACATGCTGTTTTAAAAAAACAAAACAAAAAAAAACAAATGGGCAACAAGATATAATAAGACCAGGCAGATAGAGGACTAAAAAAAATATACAAATAAAATTAACAATAGTAATATATTAAGATATAATACAGTAATATTGATGAAAATAATATTAATAACTAATATACTAATATTAATGAAAATAAATATTGTTGAAAAGGTTATAACACCATTAGGGGTCCTATATAGCACTTTTAAAGCATCATGTTTCTTTATGGAACCTTATAAAAGGGGTTCTATTTAGCACCAAAAAGGCTTCTACTATTGTTACAAGCCGAAGAACCCCAATTTTTTACTGTTTAGAACCATTTTTCTGGGATTACAACAAAATTCTATAGTTCTAACCCTAAGTGTTGATTCTGCTATATAACTCATCCAACTTTTTGTGCTATTGGCAACTTAAGGTGAAGTGTTTAGACTTTCTTGAGTCTTAAAAAAACATAGCAACATGCTGAAAACCACCGTAGCAAGAATTTTGAGAAAACTCTGTTCAATTTGGTGCTTAATATCATGCTTACACCAAACCCTTTAGATTTAGAAACCCAAACCTTGAGCTTGACGCTTTGTAATTAAGACTTTAAATGCCACATATAATCCACCTGAATGTCTCATTGAGTCTAGACACCTGGGGTCTTTAATTGCTCAGGCCAGTGTTATAATTCATTCCGTGGCTGATATTTGTGAGAGCAAGAAAGAAAAGGCAAAACAAATGCCTTTGTCATCACAGCAGGAAACTCTCGGTTTCATAAATGCAGATTGTTCTATATTAATGCAATACAAATAATCAGTGCCGACTCCATCATACCAAACAAGCAGTCCTTTCATCTTCTCTATGTTAACAAATCTGAGCATGAACGATTATGTCAATGAATTCTTGTAAATGGAGCTCTCTTTGTTTACCTGAGTTATAACTGTCAACGCTGAGAGGCTGTTTGATAAGGCTGAGTCACATGATGCCTGGGTTATTTATCACCGCATCGCTGTGATATGTGATTCATCAGCTAGAGATTTTCCATAATCAAAGAGCCCCGTTATGGTTTTAAGACAGCCGACATGATTATTGCGTGTTAGTCGCTGTGCCCGACTGAAGGTGCACGTTGTTTTCGCGCTCAGCTGTTTTGTGTTTCTGATAAGAGATGATGCATATGGCGAGACACTCTGCATAAATGCTTCTGCATCTGTTTATTTCAGAGCCTTGTGTGCGTGGCAAACAGCGTTGAGACAAAGCCAGCAACAGCAGGTCCTTTTTACTTCATGCCTTTCAGATTCAGGTCCTGTTTCCTGTCAATAAATAGTTAGTGTAAACTGTTTGTCTGGGAACAGTCCATCTCATATGCTGAAAATTGGTTACTTCTGTGCTTGTGTGGCCTCAAGATCACTCAAATCCCACGTTCCCTCAAGCCGGTCACAGTCCATCCCCTGCTGGCCACATTCATTGTTGGATCTCAGTAAGCAGAGCTTTGACTGGGAGCAAACTGGGCTACCTTTCCTCACTGGCATCCAATAAATCATTTCTTCCTCTTATCTAAGCCAGAACCACAAGAACCCCGCAATCAGATGAAAAGGATACGTCAAGTCTGTAGACAGAGCATGTGTGGCCATGGGGTTTGTTGTCACCATGCTGGGGGGCTGAGAGGTGCTGGATATCAGAGAGATGAGATAACACACGGCCCGGCTTAAGAAGTCATGCTCCTTCTGTGAAGTATCTCAACCCCCTTGTCAGATACAGATCAACTGAGCAAATGTATCTTCTTTTTTTAGGATGATAAATGACTTATCGTAATGGCAATAAATGTTTCCCTCTCTGTTGGAAGAAAGATAGGCTCTCTGGACAGATTCCAGAATATATTTATCTACTTCTCCTTATAACGTGCAAGTGACATTTCTGATTGGTTCCTCAAGTGCCTCAGGGTTTAATAGAGAGTTCACCCAAAAATTAAAATTCAGTTGTCATTTACTCATCCCTATGTCGTTCCAAACCCATATTATTTTTTTTGATTCTGTGGAAAACCAAAGGAGATCTTTTAAATAAGGTTTATAATGCTTTTTCCATTCAATGAAAGTAAATGGTGGCCAAAAATGACCATAAAGTAAAATGCAAGTCACGGGCTGCCTGTTTTGTTTTCTTGGACCTTTGTTCATGTGTCCTGACTACACGCTGTTCTGTTGCCTTCCACCTTGTGGATTAATCTTTTCTTCATTCGAACCCGTTTTAACTCCATCGTCATCATCTGGACTAAACGTGACATATATTCCAAGTCTTTTAAAGCTTCTATATATCTTGCTTGGCAGCTTAAACATTCTGCTACACTTCTCTGTTTGTATTTGACGTAATAGATAAAATCTTAAGATTTGGAATGATGTGGGTGAATAATGGGTGAATAAATGATAATTGAATGATGTGGTGGAAATGACAGATGCTGCTTTTTCCATTCAGTGAAAGTGAAGGGTGACAAACAAGGATAAAAAAATGTCATAAACACAATTTAAGTTGAAAACATGACTTGGGAATAATCAAAGAATTTTGAAGCATCTGAGGAACATAACTCAATAAATAATTAGCATGTGACACAAAGTTATGTCATTAAACTCTAGATGGCGAAGGCTGATAGGTCCTTAACTTAATTTGTTAGCGATCACATCGTTATCTACATAGAGCAGCTGATTGGTTGCTGTGGTATCAGCAGCCAATGAGCTCGCTGCTCAACATTCAAATACTTGGAATTGGTTGCCGTAAGCAGTTTGCAGCGCGCGTTCAGAAACCCTCCTCCTTCCCCAGCTCCACCTGTATAGATCTGCTATACGGGGTTATGCATGCATGTTATTTGTGCAGCAGCAGCAGCAGCATGTCTTACTTGCTCACAGCAGCATGTCTGTAAAAGTATTGGAAGTAGCAACTCTCTGTACTTGCTCTGCAGCAGCGTAGCAGATCTATTCTGCCAAGACCAAATACATCAACATTACCATATCCATTACCATTCCAATCTCTCTGAGAGTTGTCATGACAGAAATATTCACACACACACTTGCTGTGTCCGAAATCGCCCGCTGTACGCTTAAAGTCCCCATGAATTCAAAATTGACCATACTTACTTTGTTTGCCTAAATTGATCGTTTTGTGGTGAACAGGTCATCCATGCAAGTCAATCCACACAAAAATATTTTTTGGCTTCGTAATCTTTAATCAAAATCTGAAATTTCCCCTCCCCTCTGCATTGGAGGACCTCCCCTGATGACGTAGGTTTGACGGTTTGGGTGTCTGCTTAACATCCGTAACCACGCCCCTCCAACTGACAGTAGACAGGCTGAATGAAAACACCTACTTTTCTAGATCCAATCAGGTGCTAGTTGGAAAAAAAGCCACGCCCACTATTTTGCCTCATTTAGTATTCCGTTTCTCTCGGAAATACGTCACAACACTGGAGAAAAGTCTCTTGCAACTTCCGGTTCACGGGGACTTTAAATAGGGCACTATTTGTGGGGACAGCCATTTGGTGTCCGAAACCATGGTTGACTTTATTAAGTGCACTAATTCAATCCCACAATGCACCGTATTAACGATTGTACAACCGATGTATGCTCAACGGCTAGAGAATACCCATAATGCACTGTGAGAGCCGCGCACTGAATGAATTCCCGCGTCTGGCCAGGAGATGGCGCCTTCAGCTGAATCAATCATCCTTCCAGTTTTCAAATTGCTGGTCCAGCGTAATATCATACAGGTATAAATTCCTTTTTAATTTGTTATTAAATTGTTTAATTACGTTTTATATGCTAACTTCCATGTCAGGTTTCAAGATAAATCTTTTCATTATATACTGGAGCTGCCAGTTTACCAAGTTTCAAATTATTATTATTAAACAGTAAGCAGAAACAATGCAAAAGCGGCAGCACTTCTGGCGCACTCAGTGTCCAAATTCACTTGCTCATTTTTATCAACTCGTTCAAGTGGACTATATTAGTGGAGTAATGTAGGGAATAGTGAATGAGGGTATATTTCGAACACAACAACTGTCTTTTTTGTCCTATTTGCTCACCATTTTCACTTTCATTAAAACATCTCCTTTTGTGTTCAGCAGAAGAAAGAATGTCTGAGCTTGTAACTATATGCATTTGACATAAGAATTTAAACAATACAGGTTTGGAATGACATGAGGGTGAATAAATGATGACATTTTTAGGTGAACTATCCCTTTAAAAGGAAGCGCATCACTTTTTTGAGTAAATGATGTGCCGTGCACTGCCTTGAGCTAAAAGAGTTGGTGCATATTGTCTTATTTTGTCGCACAATCATCATGCAAGAATGATGTCCTATGGGAGCAATCTTTCAGGCAACCAGAAATCGCAATGCTTTGTTGTATCTGTTTTGTTTGAAGCACTAGGAACTCTAAACAAGTCTGCATTCGTCTTTTGCTTTGATAAGCAGCCTCTATTACTCATTACGAGGCCTGAATGACTGTCTCCTTGCCAACACTCAGTGTGGCTCATAACAGACCAAGCAGATGCAGAAAATCCTTCATCCTGTAAGGGAGGAAGACACTGCTGCGAGCTACCGCACCAGCATAGCATCTGGATGGTAGTACAAACTTCTGTATTAGCACCGGCAAGCATGACAAGCACATTGGTTATTGGATAAACAGTTTATGCAAATGTACGTGGGTGCATTTGAAACCTCATGAATGACCCTGAAAAACTGAGGCGTTAATTACGGTCTGACTGAGCCTAGATGGCACTGAACATATAGTGAGGTTTAAAAGTGTAGATGCTGTTTGGTGTGTTATCATAAAGTCATGGTGTAGGCCTACAGAATGTACTGCATGTGTGGGAGTAAGTAAAGCAGACTGTCATGAGATAAAATGCTACATTAATTCAAGTTTGTGCCGATGGTAAATCAGATGCATAAACTAATGAGTCTTTAAGCATGTTTAACAAGATTAAAGGTAGAAATCATTTTAAGTTAGCCTATAGACTGTACAAAAATTGAAAAAATACTATTAAATATGAGATTAAAGACTCTACATTCAAGCAAAATAAATAAATAAATAAATGTAACAGACATATATGCTACATTTGCCATCAAACGTGATTTTCACAAAAATCTTGCCACCCTTTAACTAACCTACAGTAGTGCCCTAACTAGTCATTGCGGTGTAGCCCATGAAGCACAGCCCCACACTGCCCCCTTTGGCACAGTGAAGGAACTGCCTGTACAGTACATGCATGTGTGTGGATGAGAATCCATCCACCGTTTTATTACTTAAACCACAGAAAATATTATGTCTCTTTCACGCATTTATGTTCCTGTGATATTCACGGGCGCACGCACACACACACAAGATTTTAACTCTTTACCATTTTCTTTTTGTTATATGAAGGCCACATTAAAACTTTTTAGTAAAAAAAAAATGAAAATGCATAATTACAAGATCAATTACATTAAAACTCTATTTAATAATCATAATTTAAACAATATTTATTGTGCAAAAATATTTTTTTGCAAGAATTATAACTATAAAATACAGACAATTAAACAAATTTGTTTATATATATATATATGTGTGTGTGTGTGTGTGTGTGTGTATATATACTGTATGTGTATATAGCTATGAAATGAGCTTTAGCAAATTTAGCCATTTTATTCCTAACACATGTAAAACGTAATTTCTACCTCAAAATCCCATTATTTACACTCAATAAATAATGCAAGATGCAATGGAAATGACACCATATCTTCATTTAATTTCAGGATGCATATTTGTCCACTGATGACATTGCTGCTAGTGAACAAATAAACTACTGAGAAGTTTATTTTCTCCCACAGGGCCAAAATAGCGTTGAATATACAGTGCTGTGTGCACTAGTCTGATCAGTAATAGAGTAGCGTGAGCAAGTTGATAACACAACGAGAATACAACCTTGTTCTGATATGTGTTGATTCATTTCTTTGTATAATTATTAGCTCTCTTCTGTGATGAAGTTGCAATCTGTTAGTGTTTACTGATCGCATGGCTTTTCCTTTTAAATCCGCGGGTCCCTTGTGAATGCGTGTAGAAAAAGTGAGGCTCATTTGAGGCTCCTGGGGACCCCTATGAACTCATTTTCAGTTACGCATATGCGAAGAAGCGGCGAAAAAAAATCTTTACTCGGCTGTGGAGTCTTGTTATGCCTCACCACACTGACGGAGGTCACACAGGATGTCTCGCTATGATAAAATGAATCCACCCATTCCAATCCATGCACAATTTCCCTGTATGATTAGACATGAACTGCTGCTTCAACAAAGGCCATGAACCAATCACAGGGGGCAACAGGCTGGCAGCCCACATCGCAAGCTCTCTGGAAGCATGTAAACCTTTGATGAGTGTGAGTCTGAGTGACCAGAATGTTGCCGTGGGGACGCACAAAAGTCATACTGATAGTTTCATTTACCTCAGATAAAATTTATCAGCTGCACACTTCATTGCTGTCCTGAGGTTCAGGACTTATCAGGGAAGGCACATGAAAATGTAATTAATTCAGCAAAGCATGCCCCCAAATAACATTTGACCTGAAATTGCAGCAGGAAATCTGTGTCCCCTGCGGTCACTTCACCGTGCCTGCCTTTATTGTGTATAAGTTCAGACCTTCAAACATGAAAGGCATGAACAATGAATGTGACACTCTGTCCTGTTTCTTAAAGCAGAAGGCAGACTAGTTTTTATATGGAATATCAAAATTCATATAAGGTCATCATGAAATCAAAATTGACCATTCTTATTTCTAACTTATTTCTAACTTCCCCTCCCTCTTTCAGCGACATCTCTTCTCTTCTCTGATGGGGCAACCTGTCACTTTCATGAGATCGACCAATAGCAAACCACAATCATCCAACTATTCAATTATTTCCCAATGGACAAAATCAAGTCCCGCATTCATTTTCTTTCTTGTTCGAGAAACCAGTTAGAAAAGACTAATTGCAACTTCGGTTTCATGTCAACTTTAATCATGGCCAGTGGTTAAGCAATATTTCAAACATGTAATTCAGAAAGGAAGTTAGCACTACTATTATAGTGATAGGTCAGCCAAAAAAATGTAATTCTGTCATTAATTACTTGCCCTCATGTCGATTCAAACCCGTAAGACTTTCTTTCATCTTCTGAACACAAATGAAGATATTTTTTATGAAATCTGAGAGTTTTCTGTCCCTCCATTGACAGCTACGCAACTACTAAGCCCCAGAAAGCTAGTGAAGACATCATAAAAGTAAACGCGCATTGGAGAGCAATATTTTCCTAATAAAGTGGTAAACTCTATTTTTTGCGCAAACAAAGCACTTGTGTCACTCATAAAATTGAGGTTAACCAACTGGAGTCACATGGATTACTTTAATGATTGGGCTTGAAAGTCGTAGTTGCGTAACTGTCAATGCCAGAAAGCTCTCAAATTTGATCAAAAAGGTGATAAATTTCATTTTTCAATTTTGGGTGAACTAACCCTTTAATCATGGGTTACAAAGTCATAATCCGAAGTGGCTCTGACCTAAAATTGATGTGCCAGAGATACTGTGTAAAACACTGCGGTACTAGAATGTTACTGCTAATTGTTTGGCATCAGACAGCCAACCATAAACTAAACGATGCAGGATTCATTAAATACACTTTGTACTGGCACAGAAACTTTCACAGGCTGTTTTTAGTTAAAAATGTCAGAAGAGATGGCAATTACAACTGGAGTGATGAAGAATAAGTTAGATAACCTGTGGCCAGTTGCATAAACTTAGCCATGCGCTATGTTAAGACTGTGTCTTAAGAACTAATTTGGCCCACTAGCAATCAGGTAATCAGTCTTACTTTTCTGATTCAAATTAGACCGATCTAGGAGAGTAAAAAATTAGATGACTAACTTTTAAGTCTAAGCAGTTTATGCTACCGGCCCCAGAGCAGATTTACATAGCGACATTTTTACAGATGCACATTTAAACACTTTATACTTGTTGCACGCTGCATTTAAAAAAAAAAAAAAACTACTTATTTACAGAAATGATATACTTTTTAAAAAAAAACTTGAATATGAAGAATGTGATGTTTTTGAACACTTAATTGGACTTTATTTGTAATTAAATGAAAATATAATTTATATTATTTTCAATTAGTTGAATTTTAGAGTGCATTTTGACCCACTTAAGTATAATATTTCAGAGTAATTATGAAATTATTGAAATGTTAAGTATACGTGTATTGACGAATGTCAAATGCCAATTTATTATCTGCAGTAAGTAAAAAAAAAAAAAAAAAAAAAAAATATATATATATATATATATATATATATATATATATATATATTCAAAACAGTTAAGCATACTTCTTATTCCCAAGGGTATTCTTCATATAAATGACAGTAAAGTAAGCCATTTGAAATCTCTTATAGGCCTACACATTTCACAGTTATTTTTGATCAATACCTGCTGATCATATGGCTAATTACTCTGCAAACACAGAGAATGTTATCATGACAACTCTGATTAGCTAGAAGCACAAGAACACACACTCAAATATCATATAAAGCATTGCATAGAAATATAAAAATGACATATAATGTAATATGTTGCTTTCAAAAATCTAACAGCATGGGCTAACCGGTCCATGTTCAGTCATGTTTTTGCTCAGTCAATAATAGAAATGCACAAATACCTCATAAATGTACAAATAAGCATATTAACTCAATTTACTGGGTGAAATCTGACACCTGAATAATTAAACTTAATAATTACTCACCGAAGGTAAAGTATGAACAGTATAAATAATGGAACAAATATGGCATGCAGCTACTTACACTAAGTGCAAAAAAGATAAATGACATATAAACCATGCAATATCTATGTGATAGATATTGTTTGCACCAAGTATAAACAGCAATAAATATATTGTGCAAATAGTTATAGATGCTGAGGTAACAAAATAAGTAATATCCTATTTCTACTTAAGTTAATAATTAATTTGACAACAAGGTTGGAAATTTGCATTCAGTGTAAATAGACACTGTCAAATTACGAGATGGTTAAGATTTAGCATTTTTTTTATGTGCCAAGAGTATAATTATGCAGGAATCTATTTCAACACTGTTGTTGTCATTCTCATTCATTAATTATTGCTGCAAACACAGGTCTTAAGAGGACTATTGTTTACTCCGTATTGATCATTAGGGATCAAATGTGTAAGTTCGTATCATATAAATGTACAAGGCAAAGACCACGAGAATCATCCTCCCCAAAATCAGCAACTTAATCAATTCCCAAAATATTAAACTTAAACATTTCAAAAAGACCATCAAAGATATAAATTATTGAATAAACACTGTATAAATATTCCTCATAACGAATTATGTTCCATGGCCCATGAGAAACACAACAAGGCACACAAGAATATAATTAGATCATAACATATTCACTTTGATTCAAATTCAATATGTTTATATGGGGAAAACATGCTTGATTTCAATCCAAATTGGAAAATGATGCACTTGCTGCTCAAATAATTTCTCATGCCAGGAAAAAAAAAATGTTTTATGGAAGGAAGCTGTTTTCCCTGCTGAAATTACAGTACACACTCCTACTTGGTTCGGTTGTGAGCACTAAAAAGGAAAAAGAGATATGATAGACCATCAGTGAAGTGTTTCTGATGCAGAGTGAAGATAGCTTTTAAAATGAGGGGAAATGAACGCAGGGAACCCCTGTAGAGTTCAGCGCGTGTGGCTGATGGCTTTGTTACAGCACAGATTTCTTTTCCTGGGGTGAAATTAAAGGTCGAGTCGGAGGTCAGTGGATCAGTGTTTATTGTCGAAATCACAGAATTTTTCGTAAGGTTTGAAGTGTATCCTGCCTTCTTCAAAGACAATTGTTTATTTGAAACACAGTACTTCATTCACAAGTGTTGCCTTGCAGAGTGAAAGGGATAGTTCACCGAAAAATGAACATTTTGTCATCATTTACTCACCCTCATACAATTTAATTACAATGTACGACTTACTTTCTTCTTCCTGCGTCCCAGGTCACCTACTAATAGGAAATATTGTATTGTTTTTGTGAAGAAAAAGTAGGCTACATACTTTTGAGTGCATAGCAATCGAGTATGCAAGCTTTGGGACATAATTATACTTCATCACAATCACGTCTTTAACTGACCGCTCGCTCACTTAGTTACGTGCGTCCTGTCACCGTTTAAGCATGCCCTGTCAATCATCTTGTCACAGTTAAAATCCTCCACATTCAATTTCATTTCATTTCCTACCGTATCGGAGAGAAATGTAATAGCACGCTGATCTGCCAGTCGAGGGTCTTTCATGAGAACTCTCCTCGTGTGTTTGCATAATGATGCATTTAAAGGTTAATGGCCATATGTATCTTCATAAAAGTTCCCACTGCTGTTGCAGATGAAATATAATGTGGATAACATTGGATAAATATATTTTTTGTCAGTTTAGATAGCCCACTGATTATTAATCACTCAAACCTTTATCTAAACCCTGTCCCTTCTGAAAATGAATCTGTGCTTCATTTTGTTTTTTTAGATGTCCCTTCACTGTAACATTTTGGACAGAGATTCCAGTCTTGATTTTTACATATCCTTTTTGGTATTACAGAAGAAATGGTCTTATTTTTGCTTTCTAAAAATGGTTCTGTTGTTTTAACGAAGTCAAAATCCCATGTGCATGCTTGGTCATATCCACAAATCTCAATTTACAGCTTCAAAACTGATTTTATTGTCTTTTGCTCTGAATTAAAAAGTCTTGCTGATTCCCTATGTAAATTTAAAAGAACCAAAAAAGCAATTAAAACATCCCAGATATTAAATAAGATTATAAAGTCACCTGTGAACAGAGATACCATGTTTAAATGAGATCCTTCTATCCCCTACTTTTAAAACGAAAGTAATGCAAATTTATTTATTTGCCTTTCTTTTTATTTCTTTTTTTGTTTGTTTTCCTATTTATTTAATAATTTGATGTATTATCTGTTTAAATGTCAATACTCTGTCCCTCGTAAAAAACAAAATGTAAATGCATAAATGATGTCTTTCCTCTTAAGTAATATTTTGGAAAAAATTACTTGAGGAAAGACATTATCCTTGACATCATCCTTATGAAATATGGCCTAAATAGATTGTCAATTTTGCAGTGCTTGCTTAACTTTCAATAATATACAGCCTTGACTAAGAAAGTCTTTGTATAGCGCTGTTATTAACTTTGAGACCTGGAAACTCCTCACTTCCACTTGTGAAAACAATATGCCTTCCTCTGTGGCTGAATGAAAATATTGCCTATCCATAACCGCTCTCATTGTTATACATTCACAGTGTGGATAATAAATGTGAACTTCTGCTCTTATCCAAGGTTTAATGAAGTTGTAAAATTATCTGTTCCTTTTCACTAGGTGATAAAGTTCTTGACAATGCCATCTGATCTTGTTACAGGTGTGGGAGTTTTTCGGCATTCACACAGTCTGCTCAATTTTCATAGGCTGCTTTTGAGGGATGAATTTTCTGACCCATGCAGCACGGTGTAGTGGTTCCACTGCATTCGTCAGCATCAGGTCTATTAAGGCCGGGCTCCTTCTTACTCAAGGGACACGCTTTGAGCCACATTTGATCACAGAAACACAACACTGAGCTTTGATAGCATCTCAGCGTGTTTCGGTTTACTAGTTTTTGTACTTTCAATGATTTTTACTGTAGAACTATTTTATTACAATTTACAATCAAATGCAAGGCTGTAACCATGTCTTGAACACTGGGCCAGACCAAGCTATTTTTTTTCATAATTATATGCCTAATGCTGAAAAAGGGTCAGTTAATGTTTCTTGTCTCTTCACATCAATTACAAATTACAATACATGAATCATACAAATGGTATTTTCCATTGAAAATTGTGACATTTGTCAAAAAAAAGTTGAGTTGTAAAGATAGAAATCATGCTCAGCCTCTCTGATTGGATTGGCCAGCTCAAACATTTTGACCTTGGCGAACGCTGTTAGACATTGACGAGTGCTGTTTTGCCATCCTAACAAAAATAAGAATATTAAGTATGGTGGACATATCTGAATATTTAGAGGGACATGCCCCCCAAACTTTGATACACACTAGCCAGTATACACTACAAATAAAACTCACTTGGACGTGTAGGCTACTACACATCCCAGATTTTGTGAGTTAATGTCAAATACAGAGTTCCGTTGTTACAACCTACCCCACTACTGGGATGAGTTGTAACACAGGCTGTAGGGATAGATGTAACAATGAGAGGTAATTTGCTGAAATGAGATCCACAATATCCAATTTATGCAAGAACTTCATTGAGAAAAAAAAAGAATAATCAGTTTTGAATGAATTAAAAAATTTAAACTGAATAAAAAAAATTATACTGCATTTCTTTAAATTTTGCACAAATACAATTGCCTGGAGTGTTGTGTTCATTTATCTTTATCGTAGCCCAGCCCTGTCGGGTCACATAAGGATTCAAATACTATCCACCTATTTAGATGTGAAGATATAACATAAAACATAAATATAACATAAAAAACGCTTGATAGAAAAACCAAGATGCACATAAATTCTAAAAACGTGCACACATTTTTTTTATAAATCGGGGCGAGGCCCGACACAACCAATCAATTACAAGACAGCCTTCTCTGTATCGCACGCTCTCTCACACTTAAAATATAGTGTTTCGGTGTGAAAATAAGAACACAAACCTTGTATTTTCATGACTTCTTAATGATTCATCGGACGCTTTCTTAGATTTCCTGTGGAATCTTCTGATATCCGATTCTAGACTTCGCATAATCAGTCGCTCGTCGAAAAACAGTGTCCCAATTCAGGGGCTGCATCCTTTGAAGGCCGAGTCCTTCGAAGTGCACGGCCGACGCGGTCTTCAAAGGATGCCAGGATCATGGCCAGGATGCACCGAGGGGAAAGTATCTTTTTTTTTTTTTTTGAGGGGAAAGTGCATAGATAGACAGTAAAAATATAGCCAATTGCGTCATCGTGGTGCGACGAAAGCTGTCCCCATTTTTTTCTTTTTTTTTCTTTCTTATGCTTCTGTCCCAATTCGAAGGTCCTTCGAAATGTGTGTCGTTTTTTCCCCCGTGAATGCAGGATAGGAGCAGGATCAGAAGGATCCTTCGCAGCCTTGCATACTCATTGCGCGCCAGAGATGAAATTGCCAGATTACACTTTTAAATGTATAGGCCTAAGTTGGCCTATTGGATTTCAATTCAATCGAGTAACCTGTTAGTGGACAGTGGAAATATGCACTGACCCCAGATGATGTCCCACAGCTGGCAGAGGCCTGTCTCTATTGTGGAGCCCATCCAGGATCTCCTGCTCAGCTCAATAAAAGTCTTCAGAAATCGGTTTTATTGTGTATACTGTTAATTTATACTTGTATTTTGTTTTTCTTATCTAAACGTAACTTGTAAATACTTGTAACAAGTAAGTAAAAAGTAGAACAATTTATTTTGTTTCATTTACAAATTAATTGACATGACAAAAATAAACTACAGAATACTTTAATTATAACATTTACAAGATATAACTTGAATTACAAAAATAAAAAATGCATAGAAATTATTTTTTGTTTCATGTACAAATATAACTTATATAAAAGTAATGTATACGATTGTTTCATTTAAAAATTTTAATTCACATAACCAAAAGTTGATTTCTCTACCAATCTGTCAAGAAGAGAAAACAATCTGTTCATTCTCTCCCTGCTCTCCCGTAATAATAACATGACAAAATTACATCCTCTGTCTCTCTGAAACTTCATGTCCTCCCTAACCAGCTCGGTCTCGTTTTCTCTTGTCTGGTGCTGCTGGTTCCTCGTTCTATCCTTCGCGGCCCGAGAAAGAAGTGACGGTAGGCAGGGTTGCCAGGTCTGTGCAACAAAAGTAGCCCAAAAAGCCCATCGGCTTTTCTCCATCGGCCGGCCGAATTCTCCATTGGATTTGTGAGTATGAGGGATGTTTTGGGGTGTTGGAGCGCCGAAATTGTACTTTAAAAAATGTTTAGCCCCGGCAACAACTTAAAAGTAGCCCTAAAACCCCTGGGCCACATTCAAAGCATAGACAGTAAAAGAAATGGACACAGCGACCCCATAGACTTTAACGGAGAAAAGTGAAGTCAATTAGAAGCACTCACTTCCTGATTGCCGAGCGCACTGCGCAGGCTCAAACTGAGCTTGACGATGTAGATGTGACGTGAGCAACCTGTACGTCTTCTAGTAGCTGTGCCAAGAGGAATCTGAATCATTCCCTTCCGAATCTTGCAGAGCCGGAGAGCGTGAGTAGCAGCTGTCCATGAACTAGCAGCAGGAGCAACTTTATGACTCTCTATGGGCTTTTCCCTTGACTTTATGGGCAAATGGAGTGTTTAAACTCAGATGTTAAGTTATCTGTCAAAGTGACGCCAAAATGAATGGGAGTCAATGGAATACTAACAGCAGGCGATGGCTTGCTAACCAATGGCGGCCCCTAGATGAAGCTTCAGTTTCCGGCTGATGGATTACCCCGTTGATTTAAAGGATCCTTCGAATTGGGAAAGCCTTCGTCGCGCCGCTGTGATGCAATCAGCCTTCAGATGCGGCCTTCGGAGGATGCAGCTGACATCTTTCATGTTTGATGTTTAAGGGCATTTGCACACCTGAAAGTCCACACCAAGGTCCGAACTTCATGTTTTGATACATTTTATACAATCGGTAAGTTTTGGTTTGGTTTCACATTCCAATTATGCGAGCGCACTAAAGAACTTTACATGACATACTTGCGTCCTGTCATTATCATCTGCTGCATCTTGACATTGATTGGTTTGTTAACCCTTTGACGCGTACGATCACACCGGTGTGATCAGTCTTGGCTGGTCCCTGGAGCGTACGATCACACCGGTGTGATTAGAACGGTCAGTGCATCACGTGATCAACTGCTAAATTCAAACTTGCTTTCGCGCGTTGGCTGGCGCTGAGCCAGAGACAGACGCACTCAGTGCTGTCATATATCACAACTATTGAGTATTTTAAACCACATAATGTTTATTTTAGGTTTCAGACATTTAAATACACATAAGTACTAGCAAAACAGTGATTTTGAATTAGTAAAATAGACACTGATGTCTATGGAAACGGCAACAATAATCATTTCCATTATAATAAGACAAAACGTTTTATTCATATCAGATACACATTGTGTAAGTAGCTTTACATTTTACCCTATTCTTCTCCTAGTTCACCGGCCACTTACTTTCATGTATTTCGTGAGAAACAACAGGTCCGATTCTCTGAACTGTGAAACAAACTAACATGGCGCCGCCCATCGTGCATACAGCTCAACTAACGCGATCGTTATAAATATGTTTAAACAACAAAACACATCCACTTGCACATATTTGACAATCGGAATATCAGTGTTTCATGCTGTAGCTAATACATTTGTGAATATTTTGAATAGAAAAGGAAAAAAGACATAAAAGCAGATCATCACTCATTCAGCTCTGTGTTGTGATTGCGCTGTGTCACGTGACAAGAAATGACGCGTCACCATGGAAACATTAAAGTGACAGGTTCTAAATAACGGTCGCCTTGAAAAACTCACGCTGGGGGGTCAGTTAGAATATTTTAAACTTACGTGTGAAAGGGTTAACGGACGTGCGTGTAACGGACGACAGTAACAGGATGTAAATGCAGTAACGCTCTTTATTAGAGTGTACAGACAAGGAGGTCATTAGGCACAAAACACAGACGGCAGCCTACACAGTAGACAGTCGGGCGGACACCAACGCAGGATGGATGGTGACGCAGGGACCTCGGTGGACGACTGGTGCTGGTGCTCTGATCCCGTGAATGTCCCTTGTGACGGTGCTTGGTGATCCAGTGAAGGTGCGGAGAATCCAAACGAGAACGACGACTACGACAATAACACAGGGAATCCACAATCCAACACGAACACAGGAACAGGAAACACACCAGGAAAACCACAACGATCTGACAACATGAGACACCAGTTACTGAACATATAAAGGGACAAACAAATTGAAGCCAGCTGGCGCTGCTGATCAACAATGATCAGTGACCATGCCCACAGACACACACACACACCCTCCCAGTCCACCAGGTACTGAAATACGAGGGGGGTCTGGCTAAGTCTGGCTGATCAATGCGTTTTTGACAAACACGTAACTTTGACAAATGGAAGGCGGGATAAATTCTCCTATACGCAGGAGGAAGTTTGAGTCGGACTGCCACCGGACTAATGATCTTGGTGACAGGAAACGGGCCGATAAATTTAGGAGCAAGCTTATTAGATACGGACCGGAGAGGAATGTTCTTAGTAGAAAGCCACACTTTTTGACCAACGACGTATACGGGAGGCTTCGACCGGTGGCGATCGGCTTTGGCCTTGGTGCGCGCCCCCACTTGGAGAAGAGTCTCACAGGCTCTAATCCAAGTGTGGCGACACCTCTGGACGAAGGCGTGAGCGGAGGGGACCGCGACCTCGGATTCTGTACTGGCAAAAACTGGTGGCTGGTAACCTAAACTACATTCAAACCGAGTAAGGCCCGTGGATGACACTGGTAACGAATTGTGGGCATACTCCACCATTGAAAGTTGTTGACTCAGGGAGGAAGGATTTTTGGAAACCAGACATCGTAACACTCTCTCCAAATCTTGGTTGGCTCGGTTTGACCATTACTTTGGGGGTGAAAACCCGAAGAAAGACTGACAGTCGCCCCCAGTAACTTACAAAACTCTTGCCAACATTTGGACACAAATTGGGGTCCCCTGTCAGAAACCACGTCCGTCGGGAGGCCATGTAAGCGAAAGATGTGATCTACAACAGTTACCGCTGTCTCCTTGGCGGAGGGTAATTTGGGCAAGGGAATAAAATGAGCCACCTTCGAGAACCGGTCCACAACAGTCAAAACGACCGTCTTGCCCTGGGAGGGCTGGAGGGCGGTAATAAAATCTAGCGCAATGTGGGACCAGGGTCTCGAAGGGACAGACAGCGGTTGGAGTAACCCATCTGGGGGTCGATTGGAAGTCTTACCAGTGGCACAGACCGAGCAAGCCCAAACAAAACTGTGGATGGCACGAGCCATTAATGGCCACCAGAATCGTTGCTTGACCAAAAAACTGGTGCGATTAACCCCAGGATGACATGCTATGCTGGAACAATGTCCCCACTGAATGACGTCGGACCGATATCCTTCTGGCACAAACAAACGATTTGGGTTTGCAATCGAGCGGAGGCGTTACCCCTTCCAAGGCCTTCATGACCTTCGATTCGACCTCCCATCTGAGAGTGGAGACAACTAACGTCTCGGGTAAAATACACTCGGGAGTAGACGGGCGTTCGGATTGGTCAAAAATTTCGAGATAAAGAATAGGGTTTGATGTTCTTGGAACCCGGGTGGTACGAAAGAGAAAAGTCAAAACATCCGAAAAAAAGTTCCCAGCGAGCCTGCCTAGAGTTGAGTCTTTTGGCGGTTCTGACATATTCTAGGTTCTTATGACCGGTCCATACAATAAAAGGTACCCCTGACCCTTCTAACCAGTGACGCCATTCTTCCAGCGCTAATTTGACTGCCAACAACTCTCTGTTACCAAATGACATAATTACGTTAGGCAGGTGATAAACGATGAGACAAAAACGCGCAAGGATGCATCTTGTCGTCTGTGGAAGAACGTTGGGAGAGTACTGCTCCTACCCCCACCTCTGACGCGTCGACCTCCACCACGAACTGACGTAATAGATCAGGGGCAACAAGGATGGGAGCCAAAACGAAGCGGCTCTTAAGTTTGGCAAATACAGCCTCAGCTGTATCAGACCACCTGAACGTCGTTCCTTGGGGAGGTCAAGGCAGTCAGAGGTGCGGCTAGTTGGCTGAGGTTGCGAATGAAACGCCGATAAAAATTGGCAAACCCCAGAAACCTCTGTAGGGCCTTACAGGAATCTGGACTTGGCCAATCTATCACAGCCTTAACCTTGTCAGGATCCATACGCACTCCCTCAGACGAGACGATGTACCCTAGGAAAGGAACAGACTGTGCATGAAAAACGCATTTCTCCGCCTTGACAAAAAGCCCATTCTCTAGCAACCTCTGAAGCACTGGAAGTCTGACGTGCTGAACGTGTACCTGGAGAGAAGATGAAAAAATCAATATGTCATCCAGGTGGACATATATGAATTGGTCAACCATATCTCTCAGCACGTCATTGACGAGTGCCTGGAAGACCGCTGGGGAGTTGGACAGCCCGAACGCATGGCCAAATATTCAAAGTGCCCCCTGGGACTGGTGATGAATGGAAGACTGCGTTTAATACCCCCAGGGGGTATTAAACGCAGTCTTCCATTCATCACCAGTCCTTATGCGAACCAAATGATAAGCGTTACGTGAATCCAATTTTGTGAAAATGGATGCTCCCTGTAATCTCTCGAAAGCTGAAGACATCAACGTCAAAGGATAAGTATTCTTTATTCTCGTGATGTTGTTCAACCCTCGGTAATCAATACACTGTCGCAGAGATCCTTCCTTCTTTCTGTCAGGTGTGGTGGAGGTGAAAGGAGCGAGGACTCAGGTGCAGAGATAATGGGTTCTTCGATGATAATAACTAGGGTTGGGTATCGGTTGGGTTTTATCCGATACCAGTACCTACTCGGTATTTTTTAAACGGTTCCGGTGCTTAAACGGTTCTTGAAACGGTACTTAAGAAAACGAAACCGCACACACTTTGTCAAAAAATAATACCCCTTTATTTACAGGGCCAAACTGGACACAATATTAACTTATATCTTTAAACAATGTAAATACAAGTAACATATGGTAATAATAAATAAACCAATATAACATAAAATTCACATTACATAAAATCAAATAAAACAATATTGTATCAAACAATGTAATAATACTGGAGATTGACAGAGATTACTACCTGGGTAATCTAATATCGACATGGCTACAGGTTCCCATGTTTTGTCTGCTTGAACCAGTCATGTAAGTTATCTGATCATTGTTGTTACGGCAGCACTTAGCTTGGCAAGTTTGGTATTTCGTTCCCACTGCGTCTTAGCTACGCAGCTTTGAGTAAACTTATGAAAGAGAACGTCTCTGGTTACTGGTGTAACGGTAACCCATGTTCTCTGAATAGGGAACGAGACGCTGCGTTCACTGCCAAACTCCTCGCGCTGCCGACAAGCTTCCTTTTTCGGCAGAGAAATCTGAGGAGGATGATGCGCGCGCCAATATAATACGATGATGTGAGCATCAAGGCGGTGGCCGCGCCATCAGCCAATGGATTGGAGTGAATCGTTATTCTATATGGGCTTCAGACAATCGTTCTGACGCGTAATTTTACACATGAAATGCAGCCAAACCTTGGAGCGTTTTGTCTTCGGCATCTTCAATAATCCCCTCGCTATCAGCAGACGTTCCGGGAGTCTCCCGCATATTGATAATGGCTCCCTGATGCCCGCAAATTAGTTAAAATCTCCCGGAACACTTGAGCGAGCGAGCAAAAGGACGCATGTGAGACAGAACAGATAGTGCTCCAATAAACCGTATAGTGCGTGCACGGGGGAGAGAGAGAGGGAGAGAGCGAGAGACTTTGCGTGTGAGCGCCTTATGCCACAGAGACTCAGGCACCGAAATCAGGCACCGACATTTTCGTTCTTATTCGGTCTGGTTACTACCGTTTACGTCAGAACCGGTTCCCTATTGGCACTGCGTTTCGGTACCCAACCCTAATAATAACAAAACAAAAATACAAACAAAACTACCCCGTAGGGGAAAACAAATGACTTGACTGACTTGATACAAGGGGTAACACACCAGGTACATACGACAATGAAACAGCACAGGACTGCAAACACAGGGAGAATAAATAGGGAGACCAAACAAAGGTGGTAATGAGGGAGGACAGGTGGGGCAAACAAATCAATAATCAGGTAACAAGATGGGAGGGGCTAGACAATCAACAGGAGAGCACATGGCACAAGGAAACATACATGACAAGCCATGTGCTCACACCAAACGTGACTTGAACACAAGCACATGGCCAGTAAAACCAATCACCAGCCATGTGCTCACACAAAACGAGACATGAACACGCAGCTAATGAAAACACTCATAAGCCACGTGTTCACACAAAACATGACAACATGAAAGCACACAGCTAGTGTAAAACACAAGCTGTGTGCTACACAGCACAAGACACGAAAGAACATGAAACAAGGCACAGACAAGATAAAACAGGTGTGTCAGGGCTCTGTCACAAAACCAAGAAATAGACTAGACAGAAGTGACAGAACCCTGACACTTTCCCACAAAAAAGAACCCCGCCCCCGCTGGAGATGAGGAAGGTCTAATGAGTTTGGATGCTAGAGAATCAGAAATATATTTCTCCATAGCCTCCCTCTCTGGAACAGAAAGACTTAGTGCCATAGACTTAGTGCCCTCACCTGGCACTAAGTCTATGCCACAGTCATGGGGACGATGTGGAGGAAAAGAAGCAGCACGAGACTTACTGAACACTTCCCTCAGGTCCTGGTACTCCTCGGGCACGTTAGACAAATAGATGTAGATGATGATGGTGATGATGAGGTCTTCTCGGCGGAGATCCCACCCGATAGTAGCCTCATTGTTACTACCTGGTTTGATCTTTTACCGGGCATGAGTGGATGAAGTGGCCCGCCTTCCCACAGTACAAACACAGTCCTTGGGATCTCCGCCGTTCTCTCTCCTCCCGGGAAAGCCGAGCTCTACCCACCTGCATGGGCTCGGGATCGGATACGGGGCTGACCGTGTCCAGGTTGTCGGAGCGCAGGGTCTCCGTGCCGCGAAACGGATGTTTCTGCTGGAAGCGACCCATTCTGCTCAGCCGAGCATCAACTCTTAGCGCCAGTTCAATGAGTCCATTCAAGCTGGGTGGAAGGTCCAGCATATAAATCTCTCTCTGGACACGATCAGCCAACCCATGCAGGAATCTGTCCCACTGTGCCTCCTCTGGATGGAATATTCCGACACCGAGCCGTTATCTTGGCGGAGATCAGCGAGTAGTCTGGCCGCCTCCCTACCCGCTACCGCACGATCGAAAACCCTTCTCATCTCCTCGGAGAGTGCCCGGAACGAGGCGCAGCATGGGTCTTGATTCTCCCACACCGCCATTCCCGAAAGAGCCGCCTTGCCTGATAGCAGCGTGAGGACAAATGCCACTTTGGTCTGTTCCTGGTTGAACTTTATTCAGCATTGTATTGTCTTCCGGTTGTGTTGTGGGCCGTGAGATTTCACGTAGTGAAACTACGCAAAGCTTCTAGGTTGCACGTCACACGTAGGCTCACTATTGGCCGACGCTGGTCATGTGTGTGATGCATGTGACGTACAACCTAGAAGCTTTGCGTAGTTTCACTACGTGAAGTCTCGAGGCCCACAGGGAAGGAAATGAATAGTTGAATAAAGTCATTATTTTTGTTTGTTTTTTGCGCACAAAAAGTATTCTCGTCGCTTGATAAACTTAAGATTGAGCCACTGTAGTCACTCGGACTATTTTAACGATGTCTTTCATAAGTTTTGGGCTGGCCAGTTTCGATCCCTTAAGAAGCCTATGGAGGAGTGATCCAGCTCTCAGATTTAATCAAAAATATCGTAATTTGTGCTCCGAAGATGAACGAAAGTCTTACGGGGTTGGAACAACATAAGGGTGAGTAATTACTGACAGAATTTTCATTTTTGGGTGAACTAACCCTTTTAACAGGTGATGTATTTTATCTGCGTTGAAAATGACCTGTAAAAATCTAGTGAATTCTAAAAAGTTTTACAGTGAAGAAACAATTTAGGTTCAGCATTTCATCATGTCAGCCACATGGTGCGTAAAATGCACTATATCACAGTCTATCACATTATCTTGGTTTACCTATGTGTCTGTGCAGTGTGCCCTCATCTTAAATTGATGTATTATATTCATTTCACTGATAATCAGCAATGTCTTTGATTCAAATAATAGTGGGCTGCTTGTATGGAGACAAATGAGCAGCTTAAACATGAATGAATGGCTTCAAAACTGAGGGTGATGATTCATCTTTCCTCTGCTCTTCGGAATAACATCCCGCTTAAGTTTCATATCCCCTCGTTAGATAAATCAATTGTATTTAAGTAATGTGATAATAGAGAACTGGCCGTCTTTACCTGCACACTGTGTGAGTAGATTATAACAATGAAGGGGATGAGGGCATGTCTGCCTTTTGTGAGACTAAAATCACATTACGAGTGAAGGACATGACCTTCCTTTAACTCTCTCCATCTGGTCTAATGCACTTAATACCAGTGGATGTATAAGAGAGGCCCCTTAGATTAAGATGTATTCAGATCAAGATGATGCTTAGGCCTAATGAGATATATCTCTACCAATAGCCTCTCATTTCTGAATTTTGCTCATTGTTTGCACTTCACGAGTTCGCATCTACATATAATTATTATGATAAAGATTGTGCGTACTTGGCGTGCTGTCCGGGTGGAGGGCTCCGAGCTGGGAATTCTGCCCGAACCCAGAGTACTCCCCCGTGGTAAGAGTAGATGGAACTAGAGATGGAACTGAAAGAGAGGAGATGGGGTGGAGGTGGGATGCTGATAAACTGTCAAGGAACCAGTGTGGGTTCTGCTGATATTATCCTGTCCTAGATTGATTACTGATTGCTCCCCACTGGTGCTGATTGGGTTAATTAACTGCACCTGCTCCTCCCGAACCTTGTTTATCAAACCTCATGTAAAGGGTTAGTTCACCCAAAAATGAAAACTGTCGTTAAATACTCACCCTCATGTTGTCGTTAAATACTCACCCTCATGTTGTCCCAAATCCATAAGACTTTCGTTCATCTTCGGAACACAAATGAAGATATTTTTGATAAAATCTGTGTGATTTCTGTCCCTCCATTGACTGACGCAACTATCACTTTGATGCTTCAAAAAGTTCATAAAGAGATCGTAAAACTAATCCATAGAATATAGCGATTTAATCCAAATTTTCTGAAGAGACACGATCACTTTATATGATGAACAGATTGAATTTAAGCTTTTATTCACAAGAACATTCATCGATTCACACATCAGTTGTGGTAAACGGAAGCTTACGCACGTTTGAGCTTCCACGAGAACCAATGATGTTCATTCTTGTGTGTTACGCAGCACGTTTGAGCTTCAGCAAGAGGTTTTCTTTTCATTTTTTGCATCAAGCAGGTTCGACAGCTTCAGGGAGTATGTTCGCTGATCAATGTTTATATGTAAATAAAATCTTAAATTATATACGTGTATAAATATGGTTTATAAATTATATATATTTATATAGTACATAAATGTATAGTTTATAAATTATATATATATATAAATGGCAAATTTGCCAATGCCAATCTTTGCCTTCAGGTCACGTTTCTGAGAATCTTTCCTATATATGACTCTAATGAGCACACAGCTCATTCCGGATCTCACCCGCAGTCTCATTTCTGTGCAAGAAGGCAAACACAATGCTTTCCACTGCCTTCAATAACTAGTCCATTTGTTATACCATTTTCAGGCCTATTGTTCCTTTTGCTCAGCGGTTGGGCACGGAAATGGATTCTTGGTCAAACCGCTGTTATTAATGGACTTGACTGAGCAGAGCTCGCGGATGCAAATGAGAATGAGAGAATAAGATGAAAATTGCTTTCAGAAACTTTAGACCTCCCCATTGATATGTGCCTTCTTCCAGCTCTGTGATTAGAAGCATTAACTAAATGTGAGCCTAATCAAATATTTATGGAGCACAGACACATGCCAGTGTGTATAAATTCATTTCGCCCGTGTTTGTGTCCAAAAATTAATCATTCGATCAGAAAAGACATTAGCTTTGATTTCATTATTCATTTATATTTGACCAACAGGGCTTGAGAATGAATGAAGTCCGACAGAAGAGAGGAGTACTCAAGTAGACCAGAAGGAAGCTTTGAACCGATCAGAGACGTTGTATCGAGGCTGATGTTCATCGATTTACCCACTTCTAAGGAAATTGACGGACTCGTTCAGAGCCAGGGTCCATTATGGCTCTCAGTAATGGAGACTTTTTTGAAAACAATTTATCATTTTTAAGTTACGATCAAAACAAATAAGATTACCGCATAAACCCTTGATATTTGGAAAGCTGTAATGGTTTTGCCTCACTATTCGGATTCACCAAGGACTGCATCATCGGTTTAAGGAGAATACAGAAATATCACATCTTGTCCTGCTCTAAGGGCAAAACTCTATTTCTAGCTATAAAAACATTAAAATGATCTCTCTGATCCATGATGTCTACCACTTAACTATTCATTGTGATATTTCATTGAGCATTGCAAAGGGAATTCTATTCCCTATACTATTCCCTAAGAAAATACACAAACTGGATTTATACACATTTGAGTGCAAAGGACGGCAAAGAGAAGAGACGGCAACATGACGAGAAAAAGCATGAGAAACAAAAATGTTTCATCAATTTGCTCTTATTGTTGGTTGATTGAAAATAGGACTGCATCAAAAGGATGCATACTTATGTTTCTCAATGATTATTATAGCATTTAGGAACCATATGTAAATCAAAACACTTCAAGTCTGGTTCATTTTTGGTTATTTTTTCAGCATGATTTTATCTTAGCAGCGTTGTGTAATTATGGCCAAAGGTACTCACCTGCTTCAAGAGCCTGTTTTCTTTCACTCAATGATTCAGAGAACTCGGATTATTCAGAGAAGGTCATCTTTAATGTTCTTTTAAAAAATACTGTATATGTTCAATCTATGTGGAACTCCAATTTCTTTAAAATGTGGATGTGACACGCACAAAATAAGTTTTGTTGAGATTATTACTTTTTGTTTTCTTTCCTTCTATATACAATAGTATTTTATTTGATTTTGATTTATGTAATTTAATATTAATGAGAGCGGGTACGGAAAGCACAATGACATGTATTTCCTAAAATGGACACAGGGTGGCAGTAATCGCGAGTAGCATCACACGGGGACATTTAGCGATGCGCAGAGCAAGATAGGCTCATAATCCGAGTCAATGGAGAATGAGCAACTGTGTTCCTGCGTCACTGATTTCTCTGTAATATTTAATATATTTCCAGGTCAGTTACACACCGTTTATGTGACTCCAGATGTTTATAAGCTTATATGAATCCCCAGTGAAGTGTGCTCCGTAAGCTAAAAACATGTCAAATGTGTAAACAGTTAAAATTGACAGTAAGTTACTCAGTAGAGAAAATGGCGGCCGATGCCCGCAGATTGTTTTTTATTTCTTTCTTATGGCTTCGGGGCATTTGTGGGTTATTTCAACGTGTGTGGAAAACAGCTATAAGTGTTAAAAGGGTAAAAAGTTAATGTGAATGTACATCATAAGACCAGTTACGGCTGCGACCATGTTTAAGGGCGCACGTGTGTTAATATTACAATAATACAGAGTAAGTTCATAGAACTGAGTGCTAAAGTTATGGGGCAGAAATGTTTATTTTTGAAGTGTGAGTTCTTATAGTGTAAATGTGACAACTTAACTGCAAATGAGAATTATCCTGTTGTATAAAGTGAACACTTATAAATGTACATTTATTACAAAAATATTCTTTTGATAAGAGAACAAAGATGACGGATGTTAAAGAGAAAAGTGCAGATCGATGATAAAGCAGAAATTTGATTTAAATGGAAAATGTCTGTTTTTGGTTTCATACAAATTTTGATAAGCTAATGTTTGTAAAATATGTGAGTATACATTTATGTGAAAACAGACCTTTCAAGAATATATTGCTTCATGTTATCCAAATGTGGATATAACCTGTGCTTAAAAGCAAACAAAGACAAAAATAACAGAAAATAACTCATGATTGCAGATACAAAGTTAAATTGAAGTTGAAAAAAAACATAATCCGAGTCAATGGAGAATAAGCAACTGTGTTCCTGCGTCACTGATTTCTCTGTAATATTTAATATATTTCCAGAGCACTCCTTGGAGAGGATTATATATATATCTGCCAGCGGAGACCTAGCCGGGACCCGCAACAGATTTTTGGGGGCTCGTCCGGGATACTTTGGCGCCATCTAGCGGAGCGGGAGCCGAATGATGACAACGCTGACCAGTGATTACCCTGTCCAGCCGTGGAACTGCGAACGAGTGGAGTTCTTTGATCCGGAGCTGACTGCATCATCGCCGAATCGTGTGGCTAGCCGTGGGGAGACGAGAAGCCAAGAAGCCATCATGTCGCGTGGTGGGAGGAAAAGCCTAGTGTGGGACATTAGGAAAAGCTTACTCACCCTGTCAGCTGGAGAGCTTCTTCAGGTCGCCAGAGCGGTGGAGCCGATGTCGAGCGAGGACCAGTCAGAGCTTGTGGAGGGAGACGAGGAAGGATGTTACGATTACATCAACTCGTTCATGTACAGTAAGCAGTTACTTGACACGGAGGACGAGGGAATGGTTCAGTTGTTGATATTGAAAGACGCTATTGACGATGTGGTGAAATGTCGTGATGATGATGTGTCGAGGTCAAATGTAAAAGGCGATTTTGAGTTACATACTGAGCAGGGTCGGGGTAAGCTTGATGACCGTGTTGATTTTATTGAAGGTTCAGCCATTACCCAAACAGCCCCTGAAAACACCACAGACACTCAAACAAAGTGCTAGCTAGCTATGAAGAAATTAGCAAGAAACTCATACAGTGCTTACCAACACATGCTGTACCGCCACAGACACCGTTAACTCAATCCTCATGCCTTCTTCAACAGCCAGACAGAAAACCACCGAGTGAACTTGTCTCTCAGTCGGCACGTGAGGGAATGGTGTCCTTAAGGGAACTCAGCTACCTGCCTCGGAGAGAGTTCAAAGTGCAAGGCGGACAGATCGGTGACCAATCTTCAGACATCAGCTACAATAATGTCTGTAGACAAATTGATGATGGAATCAAAGAAGGATTTCCAGATTCAGAGATTGTTCGTGGTGTGCTGAGAATCATGAAACCAGACATATTCAAAGAAATGTTGATAAACAAAGACGACATGACAGTGACTGAACTCAAGGGGTTTCTTCAAACCCACCTAAGAGAAAAAAATAGCGCAGAGTTATTTCAAGAGTTGATGTGCACGAAACAAGACGAGAATGAGACACCACAACAGTTTCTCTATCGTGTGATAGGGTTAAAACAACGCATCCTGTTGACATCAAGACTGGCTGACACTAACATTAAATACTCTACAGCTACAGTGCAAGATGTTTTCTTACATACAGTGTACCAAGGCTTTGGACACAAACACACTGACATACGCAGAGAGCTCAAACCTTTGTTGACAAACGGTGGCGTCACTGATGAGATGATTCTGCGTCATGTGATGAAAATCACTAGTGAAGAAAACGAGAGAATGAAAAGACTTGGCTCATCCCGTCGACAGACTGTAACGAATGCGCACAGCGCACAGCTTGAGTCGGATGTGGAAAAGACACCTAGCACGAAGCCAGAGAGTGTAGAGTCCAAATCAAATCAAAGCAAACAAAACCAAATCCTTTGAGAGAGCTCACGACCAAAGTAGAGGAGCTCACCAGACTGGTTGAGACTATGCAAAAACAAAACCAACAACAGGTAACTCACAATGTTCGTCAGTACAGTCAAAATAGGACACCATCAAAACATGGAAAATCCTATGGTTGTCCAAGCTGCGTGGAACAAGACAGACAAGACTGTAAACACTGTTTCACATGCGGGGAGGAAGGACACCGCGCAGCAGGCTGTTTAAAACGACCAAAGAGACAGGGAAACTCCAATCGGGCACTGGAGAGGGACATCTAGATAAGTCCCAACCAGAAAGTGAGGTCAACAATGACAAAACACGCCCCTCCTCACCCTCAATCCCAGTAATGAGAAGCACATTAAGTCACTGTAACCAAGTAGCTCAGCTCCCTCCCCAGTCACCACGTGTAGCTAAAGCAAGAGCGGTTGCTAGCCTAATTGGGAAAAAGGCCCTAGTTCAGAGTTATCTAAATTGTTTAGCAGTCACTTCTTTGCTCGACTCTGGGTCACAAGTCAGTATAGTCAGCCGTGCCTGGAAAGAAGAATACCTACCTGACATCAGTATTCACTCAGTTTCAGAGATCTTAGGGGAGGAGGAATTGAAGGTTATTGCAGCAAATGGTAGTCTCATTCCCTATGAAGGGTGGGTAGCGATTACAGTGAACTTGCCAGGGAATTTGGACCCCAACCTGTCCATTAGTGTCCCATTCCTCATCAGCAGCTACCCCATGGATAAACCATTGATTGGCTTTAATGTTTTGGAAGTGCTAATTTGTGGCAAACCAGAGAGACTAGTGCCAGTACTTGCTAGCCTTCTTAGCAATGCCATATCTGTTCCCAAAGAAACAGCTGGAGCTCTCGTCCACTTTATTCAGACAGCAAAGCCAGTTATGCAGAGGGGACGCTTAAGAACAGGTGCCAGGGATATCGTGCTCCCAGCTGGCCAAGTGTTGTGGGTGAGGTGTCGGGTTCCATCAAACATGGATGCTTCTACCCGATTAGTGTTATTTGAGACGGATGAGGACAGCCTCCCGCCTGGACAGTGGGATGCAGGGCCAGGTTTGTTTGAAATCCAGAGCCCAACAAAGCCTTATGTCACCATTCCAATTGGTAATAACACCAATCATGAGATCACAATACCACGTAAAACAGCTCTAGGGATCCTGCAGCGTGCTGAAAATGTTGTGGAGGCAGATATCCTGGACAAATCACAGCCGGCAGCGACCGTCAGTCAGGTCACCACCACTCAGGTCAGCAACTCAGATCCACCTCTGTGGGACCCACCTGTAAACCTCGACCATCTGGAGGAAGAACAGCAAGAGGCTGCTAGAAAGATGCTTCATGAGGAGTCAAACGCCTTTGCAAGGGATGGGAATGACCTTGGCTGTATTCCAGATCTGCAAATGGTAATCAATCTCAATGACGATATTCCTGTGCAGAGAGCGTACACATCCATTCCCAAACCACTGTTTAAAGAAGTAAAAGATTAGATTCAAGATCTTCTTGTAAAGGGTTGGATAGTTAAATCTAAGTCTTCTTATTCTGCCCCAGTTGTATGTGTGCGGAAGAAGGACGGCACTCTCCGTCTCTGTATAGACTATCGTCTCCTAAATAAAAAAAACGTACCCGACAGACATCCTCTGCCGCGAATACAGGATTTGATAGACGCGCTAGGTGGGTACTCAATGTTCAGCATACTGGACCAAGGTAAAGCTTACCACCAGGGGTTTATGGCAGAAGGATCACACCATCTCACTGCATTCATCACTTCCTGGGGGCTTTACGAATGGATACGAATCCCGTTTGGACTTTCCAATGCACCTGCAGCTTTTCAAAGGAGCATGGAGGAGATGTTAGGCTCTCTGAGAGACGAGTACTACATCCCGTACCTGGATGACCTACTGTGCTACTCCAGATCTTTCAGTGACCATGTGGAGGTGATTCGCAAGGTCCTCCAAGCACTGCAGCATCATGGGGTGAAGCTACGGCCAGAAAAGTGCGAGATGTTTCGGAAGGAGGTTCGCTATGTTGGACGCTTGGTGTCGGCCAAGGGAGTTCGAATTGACCCCAAAGACCTAGAGGCAGTGATGGCTTTAAAAACCAAAACGCCCCAAACAGTTGGTGACCTCCGACAGGTTCTCGGCTTCCTGAGTTATTACCGCTCCTACATACAGGACTTTGCTAAAATAGCAAAGCCATTGTACGAGCTGCTCCAAGTTAAGTCATCCATGCCCCAACTCATTCCACGTCACAGCAAGCCCAGGGGTCCACAACTTCCGTCCAAAACACCCATCATATGGACGGCTGATCACCAAACCACCTTGGAAAGGCTTGTCAGATATGCTGACCAACCCCCCAGTCCTCGCATACCCCAACTTCGAGGAGCCATTCGTCCTACACACGGATGCATCGGAGAAAGGGCTCGGCGCAATCCTCTATCAGCGACAGTGTGGAAAAATGCGAGTCATTGGATATCGATCACGAACTCTGACACCTGCGGAAAGAAACTACCGACTCCACAGTGGAAAACTCGAGTTCCTTGCTCTGAGGTGGGCAGTGTGTGAGAAATTTAGAGACTATCTCTTCTATGCTCCACATTTTACCATTTACACTGACAACAACCCGCTTACTTATGTCATGAGCACTGCGAAACTCAATGCAGTTGGACATCGCTGGGTTGGAGAATTGTCAGAGTTCCACTTCAATATTAAATACAGACCTGGGAATAACAATATAGATGCCGACACGCTCTCACGCATCCCACTCGATATTGACAACTATGTAGCTACATGCACGGAGGAGCTGTCTCAGGATGTGCTGCATGCGACTTGGAAAGGGGGTCGAGCAGCCCAAAAGAAAGATGTAGCATGGATAGCTGCACTTTACACCTCCTCTGCTGATGTGATGCCACAGCCTCATTCACTTTTGCCCAAAATAAGCCACGAAGAGCTGGCAAAAGGCCAACAAGAGGACCCTGGAATAGGGGAAATAATGAGATTAAAAGAGGCAAATAATGTTCTTACTGATGAGGTAAGAAGTTCAGTGAGTGGGCTCACTTGCAAGCTTCTTCTTGAGCGGAATCAACTACATGTGGAGAATGGAGTCCTGTACCGCCAAACATCAGAGCGAAAACAGTTAGTCTTGCCTACCATGTATCGGTCGGTTGCCCTAAAGCATCTCCATGACAACATGGGTCACGTTGGCACTGAACGTGTGCTTCATCTCGCCAGAGAACGGTTCTATTGGCCACACATGAAGAGGTGTATAGAGGAGTATGTCACCAGGAAATGCAGCTGCATAAAGCAAAAGAAACCCACCTCACATGTGAGTGCGCCAATGGGTGGTCTGACTTCTACTTTCCCTCTTGATCTGGTTTGCATAGACTACCTACATCTGGAGAAAAGCAAAGGAGGCTATGAGTACATTCTGTTAGTAATAGACCATTTTACCAGATTTGCCCAGGCTTACCCCACTAAAAACAATTCAGGACAAACTGCAGCTGAACGGATATACAATGACTACATACCTCGTCTAGGTTATCCAAATCGTCTCCACCATGATCAAGGACGTGAGTTCGAGAACAATCTGTTTCGCACTCTTGGACGGCTGTCAGGGGTCGGACACTCACGAACATCTCCATACCACCCACAGTGTAACCCTGCTGAGAGGTTCAACCGTACACTGCT
Source organism: Rhinichthys klamathensis goyatoka (assembly GCF_029890125.1). Classification (NCBI taxonomy): domain Eukaryota; kingdom Metazoa; phylum Chordata; class Actinopteri; order Cypriniformes; family Leuciscidae; genus Rhinichthys; species Rhinichthys klamathensis. The sequence goes on from NW_026606712.1 coordinate 1,820,489, forward strand.
GCAAATGTTACGGACATTGATAGACAGGGAAAAGGAGAGATGGAAAGAACATTTGCCACAAATGATACATGCATATAACTGTACTTGCCACGAGTCCACCGGATACTCACCTCATTACCTGCTGTATGGGCAACACCCCCGTCTCCCCGTGGATCTCTTGTTTGGATTATTGGGAAACAACGAATCAGTGACACACAAAGGATATGTGGATAAATGGTCAAAAAGGATGACGGAAGCGTATAAGATTGCAAACAAATCCAGCCTGTCATCAAGTGCAAAGAACAAGTCCTACTATGATCAAAAGGTGAGGGGTGTGGTCCTCAAACCAGGAGATTGAGTACTGGTCCGAAACATGGGCGACCGAGGTGGATCCGGCAAGCTACGCTCATACTGGGAGAAGAGGATCTATGTGGTGAAGGAGTCAATCTCAGACGATCCGGTATATGTCATCCATCCTGAGGGAGACCCAAATGCAAGGAACAGGACCATACACAGAAACTTGCTGCTGTTAGTGAATGACTTGCCTGTTGACAACCCAGCACAGCCAGCTGATTCTGTTGTAAACCCCCGTCAGAGGCAAAAGCAGCCTCAACAGAGGGTAAAGTCTGCTGACAAGGATGGGATATCGGACACTGATGAGGAGGATAAGTGGACAGGAGGTTATTGGCTGAGAACACCTGTCGTCGGGAAGGAAAATGATCAAGTTGGACATGACAGCTCAGCGGCCTCAGAGAGAGAGAGCAGAGTATGGTGTCAAAGTCATCTCCTACAACAGTGCCTGGTCGGACTCCAAAGAAACCGACCATGACCCACAAATAATGTCCAGATACATTACTGATGAGGGAAACCGAACCGATGGACGCATACTTACCAGATGGACGAGAGACACCTGTAAGAGACTACATACACACGGGTGAGACAAACCTACCTGAAAGAGAGCACGAACAAGAAAATCCTGAAAAAGAGGATAAACAAAGCTCAACGGATAGAGAAGTAGAAGTAGTGGGAGACAAATCACAGACAAGTAAACAACTTGAGAATACTTACCTATCCCAGCTTGAAGATACATATGGACATGAGGAGCAAGTACAAGAGGAAAGACCAACTTCTTCCCCTACTATGACTTGGCCTTCAGAAGAGACACACAGAGAGGTTAGGAGGTCGGCCAGAGAGAGAAGGCCGAGGCCGATATTCACTTATGAGTCAATGGGCCAACCCTCATTACAAACCCATGTAGAGTCCATTTCCTCAGTCTACCTCACCCCCCTACCTTTCATGCCACATATGCATAGCCAGTTCATTTTACCTACTGCTTATACACCTCATATGTACATGCCTTATACATATTACATGCCCGTTACTACACACGTTTACTAGAAAACAAACAAGAGTAGGAGTTTTAGTTTTGTTTTTATGGGTAAATGTGGGGAGCCATTTTTGTTTGTCGGGGTGGATGTGACACGTGTAACCCCTCCACCCGGGTCCTACTCGCCCCGCTGTGTGCGGGCCTCGAACCCGGGTCTCCGGCATGAGAGTCAGGCGCTCTAACAAGGAGGCTAAAGACTGCAGCCTCTAGCATCTGGCGCTAGAGAGCCTTTTGAGATCAGAGGAGTGAGGTTTACTTGCACAGCGACTACTAGCTGGCCTCCGTTACACTCACCCCTCTAAACCTCACTCCCATCCGGGTCACGGCACCAATGTAACCCCTCCATCCGGGTCCTACTCGCCCCGCTGTGTGCGGGCCTCGAACCCGGGTCTCCGGCATGAGAGTCAGGCGCTCTAACAAGGAGGCTAAAGACTGCAGCCTCTAGCATCTGTCGCTAGAGAGCCTTTTGAGATCAGAGGAGTGAGGTTTACTTGCACAGCGACTACTAGCTGGCCTCCGTTACACACGCACAAAATAAGTTTTGTTGAGATTATTACTTTTTGTTTTCTTTCCTTCTATATACAATAGTATTTTATTTTATTTTGATTTATGTAATTTAATATTAATGAGAGGGTACGGAAAGCACAATGACATGTATTTCCTAAAATGGACACAGGGTGGCAGTAATCGCGAGTAGCATCACACGGGGACATTTAGCGATGCGCAGAGCAAGATAGGCTGATAATCCGAGTCAATGGAGAATGAGCAACTGTGTTCCTGCGTCACTGATTTCTCTGTAATATTTAATATATTTCCAGGTCAGTTACACACCGTTTATGTGACTCCAGATATTTATAAGCTTATATGAATCCCCAGTGAAGTGTGCTCCGTAAGCTAAAAACATGTCAAATGTGTAAACAGTTAAAATTGACAGTACGCAGTAGAGAAAATGGCGGCCGATGCCCGCAGATTGTTTTTTATTTCTTTCTTATGGCTTCGGGGCATTTGTGGGTTATTTCAACGTGTGTGGAAAACAGCTATATGTGTTAAAAGGGTAAAAAGTTAATGTGAATGTACATCATAAGACCAGTTACGGCTGCGACCATGTTTAAGGGCGCACGTGTGTTAATATTACAATAATACAGAGTACGGTAAGTTCATAGAACTGAGTGCCAAAGTTATGGGGCAGAAATGTTTATTTTTGAAGTGTGAGTTCTTATAGTGTAAATGTGACAACTTAACTGCAAATGAGAATTATCCTGTTGTATAAAGTGAACACTTATAAATGTACATTTATTTCAAAAATATTCTTTTGAAAAGAGAACAAAGATGACGGATGTTAAAGAGAAAAGTGCAGATCGATGATAGAGCAAAAATGTGATTTAAATGGAAAATGTCTGTTTTTGGTTTCATACAAATTTTGATAAGCTAATGTTTGTAAAATATGTGAGTATACATTTATGTGAAAACAGACCTTTCAAGAATATATTGCTTCATGTTATCCAAATGTGGATATAACCTGTGCTTAAAAGCAAACAAAGACAAAAATAACAGAAAATAACTCATGATTGCAGATACAAAGTTAAATTGAAGTTGAAAATAAACATAATCCGAGTCAATGGAGAATGAGCAACTGTGTTCCTGCGTCACTGATTTCTCTGTAATATTTAATATATTTCCAGAGCACTCCTTGGAGAGGAATATATATATCTGCCAGCGGAGACCTAGCCGGGACCCGCAACATGAATACAACTGAATAAACATTTTGTTTCACTTGTCATAAAGTGGATTAATAGGCACTCATGATGCGTGAGCAGCAGAATGTTAAGAATGCTGCTCAACAAGTGTGGTCTTCGATGTAAATATCTAGTCAACAATGACAGCATGAGAGTCAACAAACTTTTCTGTGAGACACATACTTGTCTCCCTCAAACACAACCGCTGCCAAAACTTTATTTGCTTATGGGCCAATTTGCACATTGACCTATTTTTCAAAACAAGACAGCAATTTGCTAAAATTCTAATACCATAAATTCCAAATCTAAAAAATGAAATAATATCAACAATTAGATGTAGCTGAACACCTACACATGTGTCTTTTAATTTCTATACAAATACAAAAGGGGAGCAATTAGGAATAATTTTGTACGTTAATGTAATGGACCATGTAACATGGCTGTGAAAGTCACTCTTGTTTTGTAAAGAAATTTTGCCAAATAAATCATTGTAAAATTCTACATGTTATTAGTGGTTTTAGGTTGTTTTTGTGAGTGATAACGTGTGTTTGTGGTGTGTGACAACCTTTGCTAGTGTTACATTGTTGAGTTGAAACATGAATTAAAGGGATAGTTGAAACTTCTGTCATCATTTACTCACCCTCAAGTTGTTCCAATTCCAAACCTGTATGAATTATGTTCTTCTGCGGAACACAAAAAAAGTATCCAAACAGTTGATGGACCCCATTGCCTTCCATAGTATTTTTCTTTTTCTTTTTTACTATGGAAGTCAATGAAGTCCATCAACTGTTTGGTTAGCCATATTCTTCAAAATACCTTCTTTTGTGTTCGGCAGAAGAAATAAATTCATACAGCTTTGGAACGACTTGAAGGTGATTTGATGATGACCGAATTTTCATTTTTGGATGAACTATCCCTTTAGGTGGTTTTAGTGCATTTTAAATGTGGTATTAACTGCTGTGCCAAGTTTAATGTTGGTTTGGAGGACTGTGTGAAGTGTTTTGAAATAGTGTATTGAGAAATGTGTCAAAAAGTAAAGTAAAAAAAAACTGTAACAATCAATAAAATATACATACTGTAACTTAACTTTTAATTGACCAGTTGCTTTGTTTTTGCCACTAGAGGGAACACTCTTTATCTAATTGACTGACTCTCTTTGTTTGACACTGTGAAGTCAAAACTAAAAGGTCTGAATTAGATCTATGATAGTAAGTGTTGTCTGTATTGTAATGTTCCTTGTACATAACCCCAATATGAATCATTTTCTATGCTCATTAATGAAGTCTACATAATAGGCAATGTGCTATTTTAATAACTGTGACCTGATCTCACTAGGATTTCCAGAGTTTCATTCATTCATTCATTGTAAATAATTTCTCGCTACACCACGACTCTCCAACATAACTTTTTTATGCTATAGCTGAAACCGCAATATAGCCTATAAACAATAGTTCAAATAAAACTCAAGTGCTTTGTCAAGTTAAATTGAAGTCCAGGTAAATCAGGTTTAGGCCTATTTTTTGTTCTGCTCATTTCTGTCTTGTAAAATAAGAATGAAACTGTCCCTCTGGAAGCAAAGTGTGACATTTGTGTTGCCATAAACAAATGTTTTGGGGTTGCATTTGCATGTTCTGAACCATGATGAAACTATCTGTCAGACGCTGGAGTGGAGAACATTTCCCCCTGTTAGACAACAAATGAGCACATAAATAAAGACTTCACACATACGTATATTCCTAAAACTGTCTGACAGCTGTATCTCAACAAAATCATGGCGCTCCAACGTTATTTAGGGCACTTTTCATCTTCCAGCTTTAGATGAGACAGATCATTTTACAGATTTTGTGTTATATTTAAGATGAACAACCAATAGGAGGCTTTCAGAATTGTGTCAATGACTTATTAAGATGATTGTTAGAATAATTAAGATTCGTATCATGCTAACTATCACATCATAGCCTTTTGTTTAGCGTTAGATAAGCAAATCAGGCTATTCATCCAGTAAAAAAACAATACCACACCAATGGATTACTAACTACAATATCTTAGATAATGATGGAATATGAATGAGAAATGTCTAAATGTTAACAGGTAAGCCAAATGAAGTGAAGTAAGCAAACTAAACTACAATTAAGTAGAACTGAGAAATTAGCTAATGCTCGATGATGAGAAAATGAAAAAAAAGAGTTATTTTACATTGTAAGAAGACTCTGAAAAAATACTCTTTTAAATTGTTGTTTCTATTCAGTAGTATTACACATATTGAGTAAATCTAATTTAATATTTATATTCCTCACTTAAAGTGCACATATGCCTAAATTTACGACAAGGTTTCATTTGTTAACATAAGTTATTAACTAACATGAGCAATACATTTGTTACTGTATTTGTTCATAGTTAATAAAAAATCCAGCTTGCTTGTTCATGTTACTTCACAGTGCCTAATGTTAAGAAATACAGCTTTTTTTTTTAGATTAGATTAACATTAACAAAGAAGATTAATAAATGCTGTTGAAGTGCAGTTCATTATTAGTTCATGTTAATGTACTTAACTAATTTTAACTAATGAAACCTTATTGTAAAGTGTTACCAAGATATTTATTGACTTATTTTTTCCAAGGAGAGCTAGACAATGAGAGCCATTTAAAGGTCAGAAAGTGTTTGCTTGTTGCACTTCGGACACATAAAACGTCGTTCACTGCAGCTGCAAGTTAATATTGTGATGAGCTCCATTAGCCCCGCCCACTAGCGCTTTGAGTGACAGCTTACTGTGAGGCTGCAGGTGAAATCATCCAGCTTGTCTTGTGAGTTGTTGCGACAGAGTTGAGCTGTTTGAAACTCTGTCGTCTTCAAGTAACTAGAATGGATCTGTTGAATTAGACCCCGAGGAGTGATCTTCAACAGGTAAATCACTTTTCTGTCGATTTAAAGAGGAGCACGATGATGAATTTAACTGTTTAGTAAGTAAACATTTCAGAGCCGAACTTAATCACAAACTTTTCGACGCACCTCGGCGTCCGACCGTACGCAGGAAACCATACGTATCAGGTTAAAAAAAATATTAACAAAACAACGGCTGTGCTTGTGTGGTTTTTGGACTTCTTGCACTATATGTGTACATTACTTGACTTTAATGTAGAATTAGGTAGTCATTTCCAGTGTCGCGCGCATAAACGAAGCATGTTAAAGTGATGCAACAGATGAATTAGTGTGATTAGATTATCTTCTTGGCACAAATATAATAAACTATATATGGGTTATCTTACTCATAAAATCTATCGTTCTCTCCATTTATTAGGCACTCATCCTCCCTCATAATCTAATAACCAGCTATGATTTAGGCTAAATGAGTTTAATCTTGCAGTTCCAACATGGACTATAAACTACAATTCTGATGCCATAATAAAATGAGTGCTGGAATCTAACAAGTGTGCATGCTGTGTGCACTCATTGAAAAGTCAGGGAGTGAAAGGATCATGCATTGCCACATTAATCTGGCACCATTAATCCAAATCCAATGACAATTTGTGTTGTTGTGCATGGTTATTCTGTCATTTATGTAATGCACATAAACATCAATCTACTGTCAACCTCTTTTTGTCTCTCTTCTGCATGCTCCATATATCAACTTGTTGCTGTTACTGTTGAGTTTTTGCAATATTCATGGGATTTGGTGCATTTTTGCTGTCTCTAATCAGATTATGATTTTTTTGTGTGCGTTATTTAAGGCAAAATCCTTTATTACACAATCACTAATTCAACTAATGTAAATAGCTGCTGTTGCCATAGTGAGACACACACTGTCTGTCTGTGTCCCCCTCGGTCCTGCTTGTGAGATGTGTATAGTGTGAAGAGATGTCATGATGTGATCGTTCATAAATGGGAGGTTCTACTATGTATGTTCAACAGATGCGCTATTCTGACCTCATATTTGCCTAACAAATTGAGCCACATGTCATGGCATGCTTTCTTTGATAAAGACATTAGGAGAGTGCTATTACAACTAAACTTTTCCTTTAAAAGACAGCTTGCTCTACAGGAATAGTAGTTGTTGTAGGATGCCTCATATGCTTGGTGCGTCTGCCCTGCCTTAGGCCTAGCGAGTTTCGTGATGTTCTGCAAGAACATGTCAACTTCTCATCCACTCCCAGGTGATAAATCAGTGATTAAAGAATACAACTCAATGTGTATTGTTGCAGGACAGCAAACAGTAATGCCTTATGAATAGAATCACCATTTTGGATTTGAGTATTATGAATGTGAATGCATTTGAATGAATGAAATAGTTGACATCAAACACATGAATGGGATCTTCTGAAATAGTTTAGGTTAGTTTTCTTTTAAATGTCATAATTAAAATCGATTTGATCTATGATTGTTCCAAATAAAAAGAGACAATTTATTATAAAAAAAAATACAATTGTCAAAATTATAGGGCTCACAGAGAAAATAACATTGAGTGATAATAAATATGAGGGTAAAAATGCTATCTTAAATATGTCAAATCACTAGGCCTATTTCAGTGGTGAGTGTTGATGTACAGCTAGCATAAAGAAACACTCCAAACAACTGAAATAACAAATATTAAATGTGTTCTAGCAGTGCCTATTAGCATGTATTATTTACATCTACAGTACTGTTGATTTAACAGCATAATTTGTTCAAACTGAGTGTTTATTCTTAACTGGTTTGGCTGAAGTATTTGATCCACACTCAATGTATTTTGTTAAAAAGTAAGGTAACACTTTACAATAAGGTTTCATTCGTAAACATTAGTTAACTATGTTAGTTAACATTAACTAATAATGAACTGCACTTCTACAGCATTTATTAATCTTTGTTAATGTTAATTTCAGCATTTACTAATACATTATTTAAAATCAAAAGTTGTATTTGTCAACATTAGTTAATGCACTGTGAAGTAACAAGAACAAACAATGAACAACTGGATTTATTAATGTTAACAAAGATGTATTGTATTGCTCATGGTTAGTTCATGTTAAATAATGCACTAACTAATGTTAACAATGAGACCTTATTGTAAAGTGTTATATGCCACTCCTTTCCAAAATGCATTTCAGGGGTCAAATATTGCCCAGTAATTAAAGAGTCAATCAAAAGATACTGGGGGTCCCAATCTTGGCTCCTTCAGACGGCCAAACTGGTGGAATCGTCTGGAGAAGGATTGTAAAGTTATTCAAGTGCAATTGGGTGAAATTTCATATGTATGAAAAAATTACAAATTTTAGGCACTCTTTTTGATAAGGCAGTTTTTTGGGGAACTTATACAAGTCCCTTGCAGGAACTGCACAGTCTGTCCATAGTTCCTTCAACAACCTTATCATTAGGAACAGGCTTCAGATATATTTTGAAGTTTCTCAACTTCAAGTACACAATAGGATATTTAAGGCACCTTCAAAGTAAGGCATGTTGATGTTTGTGTATGTGATGTATTATGCAGAGATACAACATCAAATTAGGTTGAATCAAGACACTGGTAGAATACACAGTTCTGTATGTATCTAGTCCTATATACTGTGGTGTTACAGATATGTGGCGTGACATACAAAGTATGTTTTTTATATACAGTCCAATTTGACCAATATACTAAATAATACTCAATACCAATCTGTGGCATAATGATCACAATGCTTTTAACGTGCCACTGACAACATTTTTTATCACGCAATGTGAATTATGAATGTGGGTCTTTGAAAAAGTGCTATTTTATGAAGAAATTATGAGGCAAAACTCTGTTGTCTTTGAAAAAAAAAGAAAGAAATTCTGATAGAACAAAGAGTGTTTCACCACAAAGGCATTCAAATGATTTACAAACCTTGAAATATAGTGAAACAGCGTGTCATGTAGTGATTTCCTGGACAAAATATTTATGCATCAGATGCATTATTTATGCATAATTATGCATCTGTACATAATTAACACATATGTGCTACACATGGACACATTTTGTAATGTCATGAAACAGCTTTAAATATGTACATTTTAAGCTCATTTAATAGTGAAGTGCAAGCAGAGATGCTGTAACGTCTGAACAATATGAGCATCTTGATGTTTCGCTCAGAATCCTATAGAACTGTGCAAGCACAGATATACACTTGAAAAGCATGCCATGTCAACATACGCGCCACACCTGACTGAGGGAGAGGAGAAAGCTCCTGTTTCTGTATTGTGAATGTCATCAGATCGGCTCTTAGGTTCATGTGCATGGCATCGTCCCTCACAAAGGTTGAATTGTTAGTGTTTGCTGGATCCAATTTCGAGCAATTGCATTACAGCTGGAATGTGCAGATTCACTATTAAACCCAAAACAATGGATTTCTTATGGGTCATTTGAAGCAACTGCATATGTCTGTCATCGATCTGGGAATGTAGCATTTTTAGACTGTCTCGGTTGCATCTGTACGGTCTGTCATAAAGTTTTATTTGAAACGTGGTTTGTGATCTGAGGCTGCTATTTGCATGCCTGTCAAAAGCACACTATCACCAAAAATTCAGGAAGCAAGCTATGAGGACCGTCTTGATCACTCACTTGTTTATTTATTGGCTTATGTATGTTAATTAAACTGAGTCAGTATTTTGACAATAAAAAGAGGTGTGGGATTGTCTTGTCTGCCCAGTTTGTGGTTAGTATTTAGGAAACTTGTTTGAAAACAGTCAGTGTTTGTTCAGTTCTGTTTGTTGATGTTAGTTGCACATAAATGACACACCTCACGGAAGGATGTGCTGTAAATAACATAGTGTTATAATAATACCATGTTAGAATAATATTACAAAGTCATCAGACGTATAAAATAACACAAATGTATGAGAATTAGAAGTAAAAAAAAAAGGTATAACTTCTGGATATACACTATACCATTAAAAGTTTTCTGTTCACCAAGGCCATGCACATTTATTTGATCATAAATACAGTAAAAACTGTATTATTGTGGAATAATATTACATTTTAAAATAACTGTTGTCTGTTTGAATGCATTTTAAAATCCTGTGTTTTATTCCTGTGATGTCAAAGCTGAATTTCCAGCATCATTACTCCAGTCTTCAGTGTCACATGATCCTTCAGAAATCATTCTAATATGATGATTTGCTGCTCAAGAAACATTTCTTAATATTATCATCAATGTTGTGAATAGATTTGCTGCTTAATATCTGTGAGGAAACCATGATCATTTTTCGGGGTTTTTTGATGAACAAAGGTCAAAAGACCAGCATTTATTTGAAATAGAAATCTTTTGTAACATTATAAATGTCTTTACTCCTATCGGTTAATTTAATAAATTCTTGCTGAATAAAAGTAATTTCTTCCCCCCCCCCCCCCCCGCCCCACAATTTATATTCGGCTACAAAATTAAAGTCAAATAACACAATATTTTTAAGCTCATGAGAAACAAATTGTTCAAACTTATTAGTGGTCTCACTGGTCTTGGTCTCCAGGGTTAAAGTTCACAACCTTAAAGGGATATTTCAACCAAATGTGAAAATTGCCATGTTGTCTCTGTAACTTTCCTCTGTGGATCACAATACAAGACACATTGCACAACGACTAGTATCAGAACTTCAAAAACGGCTAAAAAAACCCCCCACAGAACTCCATACAACTTACTGTATGCAGTATATTGCAAGTTTTTTGAAGTCATACCCCAAAAAGATATTTCTTTGCTGAGCATCTCCTGCTCCATGGCTCTCAGATCTCAGCCTCGCTCATATACGGTTCAAATACGTTGCATCACGTCAATGATGTCAAACTTTGTGTACAAACCCAACATAGCATTTGTGTGACTGAGTGAGATTTGAGAGCTTCAGCAGAAAAATGTTTGCTCACTTCCTCACAGAAAGCCATTGCATGACTTCAGAAGGCTTGGAATATTGCCTTGCCTATGAGTCTCATGGACACTTTTATGGTGCGTTGTTTGTTTTTGTCAAACACCCGTCCCTTTTGAAGTCCTTTGGTGATCAAACAGAAAGAAAGTCATATGGGTTTGGAACGATATGAGGATGATTTGAAATGATTTTCATTTTTGAGTAAACTGTTCCTGTTATGTTTATGTAATAATACATGACATATCTCAGTTGTTATCTTACAAATATGCTATATTTAGATTTCTCATCAGCGCAGTCTTAATTAGGTCAGAATTTACTCTAGATCCTGGTGTTTAGAGTGTAAAATTTCAGTCATTGTAAGGGAGCAGGCCCCACATCAGGACTGTTTCACTTTCACACAAAACAGTTTAGAGCAGTTCCCCCGAACTGGTAGCTTGGCGGAGCAGGGCTGCAGCCCATTGGCTGAGGCGCTTTTGGTTTGTGGTTTTTTTTTTCTTTTCTAAAATCGGATGGAGCCTCGTGGAACACGTGGTGGGGCTTCCGCTAGCTTGGTTTTACGCTGCTCTTCAACATGAAAATCACTCAAGCAGGGTCCCACAGGGAAACAACCTGTAGATGTAACACAATTGCATTGTTCTTGACTGCTCGATGACGGTGAACTTGAAACAATGTAAATAATTCTCTGTTAAACAACACAAAATGATAGGTGTTTGACTTGTTAGTTTGATTAAATTTGTGTCTGTGTCTGATTAGTAGTTTGTAAAACACTTCTAAATCTAATGTATATACCATTATAAAAATTGGGGTCAGATAAAATTTGATTTGAAAGAATTAATACTTTTATTCCGATATAACATTAAATTGATCAAAAGTGACAGAAAAGACATTTATAATGTTGCAATATATTTCTATTTCTAAAAAAAAAACTGTTCTTTTGAACTCTTTGTTCATCGAATAATCCTGAACAAAAAATCACAGTTTCCACAAAAACATTAAGCAACACAACCATTTTGAACATTGATAATAATAATAAAACATTTTTCTTGTGCATCAAATCATCAAATTAGAATAATTTCTGAAGGATCATGTGACACTGAAGACTGCAGTAATGATGCTGAAAATTCAACTTTGACATCACAGGAATTAATGAAATTTGAAAAATTTTAAACTGTAATAATATTTCACAAGATTACTATTTTACTGTATTTTTGATCAAATAAATGCAGTCTTGTTGAGCATAAGATACTTTTTTTCAAAAAGAGTATTTGAAATCCGATTCAATCTCAGTCTCAGTGGTCAGATCACATTTCAGGTAGTTTTTTAATTTTAATACAAAGTGCAGTATATTTTTAGGAGCTGTGTTTCCAAATTCACTCATTTTTCCTTCACTCTTTCCTCATATTGCAAACTACGCATTGAACAAGTCGTTTTGAGTAACAAAAAAAAGAAAAAGAATCAGTTATCCTATTTTCTTTCCACTCTATCAATGATTTTCAGATGTTTTATGAGTCTCATGCCTCTTAGACAATGATGCAGACACAGATATATTGACTTACACTGGTAAGTGGAAGTTGATCTCCTGATAATTTGTATTTAAATATACTGCAAAATGAGTATCACTTCTGCTGTGCAACTTTAAATGTGTTCCCAACATTTCTCCTTTTAAGAGGCCCCGCTAAACACCTGCTAATGAAATGAGGAAGTGAAGAGCGCTCTCTTACTCACTTACTCCAAAATAAGTCGAGAGGAAATCTGGTCAAGGTACATAAGACAGGGGTGGGGGTGGACTGTGTGTTTGTGTGTCTGTCGGGGTGAACCGCCGTAGTACGTGATGCTTCATTTTTAACTCGGCTGAGTCACGTCCTGACATGAACACAAAGCCAATGTGATGAATGACAGTATAATGTCTTATATCTTAATCAGCGTGTTATGATGTGGGGGGGGGGGGGAGAAACCCATCGTTTCCCAAGCAAGAGCGCCGTTAAAGGTCCTCTCTCGCGCAAAAGGTGGCCGTTTTCAGCGTGGGAGAATGCACACGCCCTAGTGCTTTCAAAGCTCTACGTTGACACGGTCTCCCACTCATTTCTCTGATTTCCAAATATGAGAAACTGTCTTTTAAACAACATTAGACAATGCTGATGCCTAATATTAGACACAAGTTCTTCATCCCTCCGACATCGGATTGACTGCATATTGCACTTGAAAATTGCAAACGCTGGCTGAGAAATCTGCAGTTCTTCCTTCCCTTTAACCAGAAACCATCATGTCACACACCCACTGATGTCTGGTCAAATGTCTACTGTAGGGATGGGGAAGTGAGGCCATTACGGTTGGTTTGCGCTCACATGTGCAGTTGTTCCTGAGCCGAGGGGTGCAAAAGTGAAAGGGCAGATATAGGGATGTTTGGTATGATGGATACACAGGAATATGCTAAAGCGTGTGTGGGCATATCAGTAGTAATGGTTTGATTTCATTTGCAAAGGCATGGAGCGCTGGAAAACAATGCTGGTATTATGCCGCTGAAGGGGACTGACTGCACCTCCACCTGCAACAAGAAATTTGTCATGCAGAGTCTTGAATTAACATGTTGCTGCTTGTTAATTTACATCTACGCCCCACAGAAAATCAGGGAAAATATGAAAGGTTATCAAGAGCATGCTGGAACTTTTTATTTTTGTAGGACTAAATTGACTCACAGGCTAGAAAAAGACACATACACCTTGTATTGTCTCTTTAAAGTAGGTGAGACATCAAAGTATTCTCACCAGAGAAAGTCTCTTTTATCAGTTTCATTGTGATTCGGTTTCTTCCAGAGAATGGAAATGTGACATGATGAATGTCTGCGGAATTGGCTGGAATTTAAGCCTTTTCTGGCATTGGATAATGAACCGTGTCATGAGGGTGACTCGTGTACACTCCTAAACATCTTAAAAGATTCGGTTTACACAGCCAAAGGTTCAGATGCATTCATTTGATCAAAAGTGACAATTAATACTTGCATAATGTTACAAAAGACTTCTATTTCAAACCAATGCTGTTCTTCTTTCTGTTCATTAAAGAATCTGAGAGAAAAAAAAATCAGTTTCCACAAAAATATGAAGCAGCACAACTATTTTCAACATTGAAAATAAGGAATGTTTCTTGAGCATCAAATCAGCATTTCTACTTGGTGAGCATAAAAGACTGCACTGAATGTTGAATGTTCATTAACAACCGACCAATCAGATTCGAGCTCCAGAGACTAGATTCAGCAGCATTAAAATAGGTCATTTTCTTTATTTGCTACTGGATTTCCACTGGAAATACATTGTTATAAAACAAATTAGGTTGTCATGACAAATTAGATGGGTGCTAGGGTTGCTTTCCTATTTGCAATCACGTGTCAATCTGTCCGAGAGCTGTTGACACAGGATGCGTTCAGTGTTTCCTCTGGACTATTTTTCTAATTGTTGGTCTGTATGTTTAAAGGGATAGTTCACCCAAAAATATCCATATTTTTATAGGCTATATTGAGGCATTTCTCAAAATATCTGCTTTTTATTGTGCCCTATACCTATACAGAGCAACGATCTCAAAGCTGTTCATTACATTAATAAGCCCCTTAATTTATTAATCTAGTATGCAATTAGCAGCAAGCGTTCATAAGTACTTGCACCTCCTCACTTTAAAAGGCTTTATTATACAATTCCATTTAATACATTTTAATGAAGTGTTTAATTCCAGTATTTTTGAGTCTTCGTACTGTATTATGTATAGCCTTTATCAGCCATCTGCAGGCCTGCTCTCGGCATTCATAACATTGGACTGTTAATCACTGTGCCGCTGTGCCGAACGGGTACACCGTTGATTCACACGTGTATGTGAGTGTCAGCCATCAGCTATTCAGAAGACAATCAGCTCAGGTCAGCAGTGGAGACAAACTCTTTCACATCAGCGGTGTGCTGTGACGTCTATACAGCCGCTGTCCACAAGGTTTAAAAAAAGATCTGGTTTGTCACACCGCTCTTAAATGAGGCAGTGTGTGGTAGAACCCAAAAGCATGCCCACCACAGGACATGAATGCCCACTACAGCTGCTGGTCACTCTTGCATCAATTGTTTTATTGTTGCTATTATGCTGAAGATATTTAAAGACAATAAATGGCTAAAGGTAGTAGTGTTAAAGTAACTTTACAATTGTGGAAACAATAATCCTTGTCACTGAAAATGTATACAGTTGCAAGTGTCAGGGACCGTTTCATAACATATTGTATTACTCTCTTGTAACAAGAAGTTGTATTTAAATAAACTATAATTAACCATTAAGCAAATAAATCTACATGAAACCCTGTTTGCAGATTTAAAATCTCTAATGTGAGTGAAACAGGAGATTGTACTGTGGTTTAACAACATGCCTGTTCAGCTGACAAAACCTCTGACAAAAAGTCAGATTTTCAGTTGCTAAAAATGCTATAAAACTGTTTTGAAAGTTGCGAGTTTCAAACCATGTGTGATCTGTAAAACGGTATGTCTATCCATCACAGCCTCATCGTGTTAAATTCATTATGGCATCTACCCTGATTTAAGTTTATTGGCTGCACGGTCAGAGACATCAGCAGAAAAGGAAATAAAATAAAACATATATAAAAAATGAAAACTGTTGTATTAGCAAATTTTTCTGATAACATTTCTGTTTTTTGGTAGGGCTGCACAATTTGGCCAAAAAACTTGGATTATATATAAATAATAAAATAATAATGATGATGATGATGCTTGCTTATAATAATAATAATCTTAACACTTAACAATGTTTCATTAGTTAACTACTTTAGTTAACATGAACTAAGAATCAACCATAATTCTACAGCATTTATTATTCTTAGTTTGTTTATTAACATTTGCTACATTATTAACAATCAAATGTATTGGTTAACATTAGTTAATGCTGTATTTTTATTAACTAACATTAACAAAGATTAATAAATTCTGTAACAATTGCTCATTGTTAGTTCATGTTAGTTAATACATTAATGTTAACAATTGAGACCTTATTGTAAAGTTAAAATTCTAATAATAATTGTTGTTATTAATGATTATTATTACATACAAATATTCAACAAAATATGAAATATTTCTATTGTAATTTCTATTTATATTTGACAGTATAATTGTACATTTACAGTGCTAATATTTACGTATGTGTTCTTCAATTTCAAACGTTAAACCATCAAACGTATACTTTGGTGGAAAACTGCAGGTAGCCCATAAAGCTTCACATCTATCTTTGTGCATGCAATAACAAGTTTTACTTTTTATTTATTTATCTGATGTACTGTCAATGCTGTGGGTGTGAAAGGAGTGTCGAAATAGCGTATGCAACTTTATTCTCCCTCATTGTCTCATAGGGGCCTCTGCAGGAATGGAGAACGGAGGCTTAATGAACTTGCTAGACTATGGGGAGGCTTTGTGGGAGAATGCAGAGAAGAACCGGTACATCTTATGCCGTTTCATCAACCCCAACAAGCTAACCTCATATCTGCGGCAATGCAAGGTCATCGACGAACAAGACGAAGACGAGGTGCTCAACTCACGTCTGCTAGAGTCCAAAGTCAACCGAGCAGGTATTATTTATTCAGTGTTCTTGTGTGCGCTTAAGCATATAGCGCTATAGCACTGTTGATGATGTGATACGGATCCATCCAAGATTGAGGAGACATCAACATTCATAGATGCCAGTGACAGAAAATACTAAACCCTGTGGAATATGGAAATGCAAATTCCATGGCGAAAACATTTACATGCAAATCACATCATCAATCAGTTACTCGGTCACCCCATCTTTCACTGTGTTTTTTCCAGTGGTGTAATTTGATGATGAATGGAGGCTTTTAATCCTGTGAGCTGCTGCTGTAGTTTTTCTTTCCCAACGACTCCTTCCTGAACCTTCGTATCATTTTTCAACTTCCGAACGGCCAGAGGCAGAACGGATGACAGGGATTTCGCCGAGCAGCCAATTGCTGAAGTCTGCACTGTTTGTTTGTCACAAAGCAGCACATCAAAATGCTTGTTTACCACAGCTGGGATTTTCACAGCCCCTTAATGATTCTCTTTTCCCTCTGGGACTAGCAGTTTGGCATGTAATACAGAAGATCTTTCAAGTACTTTTTGTGCCATGACTTTCTCTAGTGAGTTAAAATACAATGCATCGCTTTTATCAAAGACAAGTCTGGACTTTCCTGCTACAGTGCAAGAAAACTACAAAGTATAATTCCAGCTTCAAGCAATTTGTCTGTCCACACCAGATGCGACAAAATAAAACAAGCTAATAAATAAATGACAAATCACAGCCAATCAGAATAATGTGTGGGCGGAGCTTTCTCTGCAAGTGCATTTGTGTCTCATTTTAATATAATGCAGATCACAATCAGTACCTAAGCTGTCAGTTACATTTGTGAAATGAATTGTGATTTGCCGGATGGTGGCGCCCATTGAGACTCTATGTCTTTGGAGCCTCTCAAGGGGTGATGGACCTTTAATCCCACTTTAAGCAATACACCAAGTGTGATTGGCTAATACAGTTTGTAGAAGCATGTTTGCAGGATCCTGAAAGTCTGAGGACCTGAGAAACTAAATTACTGACACTCATTTTTTTTAAAAATGTCATCAGCGATAATGGAACAAATAACAAACTATTTTTTATAGAATAAAGATGTGGAAAGAATATGATGGTTTCACATAATCAGTAATGTCAGGGAATGTTGTTTTCATGGTGATTGTTTGAAATGTTGATGCAAGGCGCTATGTAAAATAGTGTTTCGCATATTATGACGAACATCTGAGTAAAACAGATTCTTGAAAAAAAGAGAAAAAACGGAGGGCAGTTGTTGATGGGATGGAGTCAGATCTGAATGCAGCTGTTTGTAAGAAAGGGCGGGGTTTAAAGGGATAGTTTACTGTAAAATGAAAAGATGTGTCATTAATTACTCTCCCTTATGTCTGTCCAAACCTGTAAGACTTTCATTCATCTTCGGAACACAAAGATATTTTTTATGAAATCTGAGAGATGTCTGTCGCTTCATTGACAGCCTACAGAACTACAACTTTGTCACTTCAACAAGTTTCATTAAAATATCTTGATTTGTGTTTTGAAGATGAATGAAAATCTTGGAGTAAATGAATTGAATGATTGTAGAAGTCCGGCATATGTCACCAGAGAGAAGTTTGATGTTTTACTGGAAGGTTTATGACATTTTGCATTACGAGGTCAAAACAAATAAAAGAAACCTATGCATGGATGAATTATTCACAATAAGATCACTAAAATGCACTCAGAGAATAGATAGGGTGAATTTCCATTTTATTCTGGCTTAAAATGAATATATAAATAATTTATCAATATTTGCTTTAATGTTTTGTCTTGTCAGCTAAATAACTAAACTAAGATGCTGTTTTATTGAAGAACAACATAAACAATGACAATGATATAACATAAAATAATGACTAAATTTAAAGTAAAAAAAAAAACAACTGTGTAAAAATATTGCTTCTGTTTGATAGAAGTGATTCAACCTGATCATATTAACAGATACTAAGTATTTTTTAAGGGTCACATCAGGTAGAAAAAACACACTTTTCTCAGTTCAACAAGTGTAATGCTGCAGTGGTTTTTGCCTCAGGTCGGTTGTTGGATATCCTGCACACGAAGGGAGAGCGAGGCTATGTGGTTTTTCTAGAGAGTCTGGAGTTGTACTACCCTGACCTCTACAAACTCGTCACGGGGAAGGAGCCCACTCGCAGATGTTCCACTATAGTCGGTGAGATGCTTTTAAATTAAAATGCCACCCATATAAATGACCTACGACCATGCCTTAAAATGTCTGTTGCCTTCCACCTGCTTCCCCTCTGGGATGTGCATCTGCCTTAAATCCTCTTTCAGATCTGTGCAGTAGCCTAATAAACCAGTGCTGTGGTGCACTAATGGTATCATAGGGTACTTTGGTGATAAATTATTACCATACTCATACACCGTGGTATTTACATTTTATCTCAATAATAACGTGGTACTTTTTTGTGCAGTTGTGTTTCTTTGACTGTATTTGGTGGTTTTCCTGTAGTGGAAGAGGGCCAGGAAGGACTCATCCAGTTCTTAATGAATGAAGTCATAAAACTACAGCAGCAGTCCAAGGCTAAAGACGTGCAGCGAGTGGATATCTTGTCCAAATGTCGCACGCTAGAGGACGATTCCAAGAAGCTACGGCTGGTCAACCGGGAGTTGCAGACTTTCCAGGAGCGCTACAATAAGATGAAAGAAGAGCGCAATAACTATAATGATGAACTTATAAAGGTGAAGGATGACAACTATCAGCTGGCCATGCGGTACGCTCAGCTCAGCGAGGAGAAGAATATGGCCGTGATGAGGAGCCGAGACCTTCAGCTTGAGGTCAGAGGGCTTCTGAAAGCATTGCAGGATGATTTGAGTCTCTGTCTCCTTGATTTACTACTAAAAGTGATGGGTCACTCATATTTACATGAATTATTTGACTATGTGGGATACAAATGTTGGCTGCTGTCTCTCCATTTCCTCCAGATTGACCAACTAAAGCACAAGTTGAACAAGTTGGATGAGGAGTGCAAAATGGAGAGAAGGCAATCTCTGAAATTGAAGAATGACATTGAGAACCGCCCTCGGAAAGAGCAGATTTTTGAGCTGGAGCGGGAGAATGAGGTCTTGAAGATCAAACTCCAGGAGCTGCAGTCCATCATACAGGTGAAGACCCTTTCTGCATCACAGTAAATGGAAGACAGTGAAAAGCAAACAGTTGGGAAAGGTTATTCAAAGTTAGAGTTTTCACAGTTGTTTTGTATGCTTGTTTTGTTTTTTTTCATGCATAGCCCGGTCCTCTACCTGATTCAGACAAGGCCATCTTGGATATCCTGGAGCATGACCGACAGGAGGCTCTGGAGGATCGTCAGGAGTTAGTCAACAGACTCTATAACCTGCACGAAGAGGTCCGACAGGCCGAGGAGCTTCGGGACAAGGTCAGGACTAGCCTTATGCCTTGAATACCGTAAAACTTCAAATAGTAGCCCGGGCTTTTATTTTCCCAAATCGTCGAACTGCACCGGCTTGTATTTGAGACAGGCGTCTATATGAGACAGGCCTTTATAATTTAGTGTTGAGATGTTGTTCATTGAGCATAGGCCTAGAGTCTCTAATCTCTAAAAAATCCCCAAATGCTCCACGTGAAACTTCCGACCTTTTACTATCGCGTCAACTGATTTTGATTAATATGCGCGAGGGAGAGAGACCAAGACATAGCGCTCGTGTTGTTTGTGAGAGTGCGTGCGCGTGGCCGGAGCGCTCTCTCTGCTCGCGCCCTGTCAAGCGCAGCAGTCATTCTATTCTACATCACTCACCGATCAAAAAAGGCTTTGGCGGGACAAACATTTGCGTTGGCGGCTGCCAAAAAGCGGACGATCTGACGGTTTTAGAAGATTAAATACAACCCGAAACTAAAAAACAGACCCGGCCTCTATTTGAGACCGGCCTTTATTTACCCAAACCTGCAGCCACACCAGGCGTGTAAAATAGACAGGCGTCTATTTGGGACTCGGCTATTATTTGAAGTTTTACGGTAATCATTTCAGCATCAAGCTCCTTCCCAAACAATGCATTGCAAATTTACATGTTAGGTAAAATAGTCTATTTTCAATTAGATCAAAATAATGGATGCTTTTCCTTGCTAGGAAAAACCTAAAAAAAATTCAAACATCAAATTGAAATATATTACTATTCAAAAGTATGGGTCAGTATGATTTAAAAAAAATTTTATAACTTGAAATACCTGAAATGAATTAAAAGTGACAGTAAAGATAATGTTACAAAAGATTTTACATTTCAAATAAAGGCTGTTCTTTCGATCTTTCTATTCATCAAAGACTCCTGAAACAAAAATGCATCACAGTTTCCATAAAAATATGAAGCAACAAAGCTGTTTTCAACATTGTTGATAATGGAAAATGTTTCTTGAGCATCAAATCATCATATTAGAATGATTTCTGAAGGATCATGTGACACTGAAGACTGGAGTAATGATGCAGAAAATTCAGCTAAATGGTGAATACATTATATTTGTATAGAAAATGGTTATCTTACATTGTAAAAATATTTCATATTACTGTTTTCTGATCAAATAAATGAAGCCTTGATGAGTGTAAGAGACTTTTCAAAAACATCTTACCGACCCCAAGCCTTTGAAAAGTAGTTTATATTTATCCATTTTTCATGATACAATACAAGTAGCCTTTATTCATAGGTGTGCTAGTTGCACTGCGTTCTTCTGGGATTACCTTATCTGCAAGTAATGCAGTGCTTTTTTGCCAAAATTAGTCATGTCATATAACAGCACAACTTTGCTGCCTTTAGATCAGTCTTTATGTCATGATACCTTATGATGATGTGATGCCCTAAAAATGCTGTCTGGATTGGCAGCTCACTTTTGGAAGAGAGCTTCAGAGTGGGGTCATATTGGTCACTTTTTGGTCACATCCTGAATGTTTAAATGTCATAATGAACATGCCAAATGTGATATTACGTCATTAAGTGTGTTTAATATGGACTCAGCATGAGAGTTTTTAGTTGACGGCTAGAAATAATGAAGTGTAGGCAAAGGTTGTTTTTTTCTTGTCACACATGAACGAGAAGTGACAGAGGCTGATGAGGACTGGCTGCTCTAAGTGGCTCCTTCTGCAATGTGCTGCAGCTCTAATTAGAAGTGCATCTGAAGTGACGTGTGAAAAGTGTCAGAATTCAGGGTAAGGCAGGAAGGGGGGGAGGGTAGGTGGCAGTGACGACTTATCACAGTCAGCCCTCTTTTGGAGCTTTTCAAATGTTCCAATTCTTGCATAAAATGTGTATTTTATAGTGTTGAAGGCCAAAAAAAGTGTTTTAGTTAGTCTTACTCGCATCTCTCTTAACTCTGCAACCATGTTTAATACATGCAGAATGCTTGTCATAGCCAAACAATATCTTCCACATTCCCAAATAAATCTTTGGTGTTTGTTTGTTTATTGACGGAAAGTAATCCTAGTTTGAAAGGATCGGTGTGCTATACTGAAATTTCTGCTACAGCAAAATGTAAATGCATGCCTAGGCAGAGCCTTTTCTCTGTAAATGATGAAGCAGTCAGCAGGGTTTGAGCTGCATAACACCATTGTGAAGTGTGAAATGTTGTTTTGAGGGTTAGGTATTAATAATGTGCTGAAAATAAACCCTACAAACTGTTGCTTATAAATCTTTTTTTTACAGTTTAGAAGGTTTCCTCTCAGGTTCATGCTATACAGTGTTGAATGATGCCATTGTGCTCTTTATTCTACTGATGGGTTTAAATGAGAAACGTTTCATCTAATAATGCACAGTACCTGGAAGAGAAGGAGGACCTTGAATTGAAGTGCTCCACGTTGGTGAAGGACTGCGAAATGTACAAGAACCGCATGAATACAGTCATGATGCAGCTGGAAGAGGTGGAACGTGAGCGGGACCAGGTTGAGTACTAATGTGTTCCTAGCGATGGCTTTAAATCAGTTCACTTCCTGTTACTTAAGTAAATACGATATAGTATTGCTTTCTTCGTCTCACAGGCTTTCAAGTCAAGAGATGATGCTCAACACCTCGTGTCTCAATGCCTGATTGACAAAGACAAGTACCGCAAACAAATACGGGAGCTGGAAGAGAAGAGCGATGAACTTCAAATTGAAATTGTACGCAAAGAAGCCAAGATAGTCAACCTGGAGTGCAAACTGAGACGGTTGGCCAAGGAAAATGGTTTGGATCAGGTGAGACTTTATCTGTCCGATGGACAAGTTGTGTTTTTTTCTATTTTGAAACTTGTCTTCCCCCCCCCCCCCCCCCCCCCCCCCCCCCTTTTCTGCTTTGATGTCACAATATCAGTTGTTGGTGTATTAGGGCCCGTCCACACTACAGCGTTTTCGTTTAAAAACGGAGACCTTTTGCTACGTTTAGTGTGCACCTCCCGTCCACACTAAAACGGCTAAAACGGATACCCAAACCGGAGAAGTTTCGAAACGCTGCCGATCCGTTTTTCGTTTTGAATCTCCGGAGGGCGTTTTAGTGTAGACGGGTCAAAACGTCGGACTTTAGAAATGATGACGTAGTAGAGGCTCACGCTCGGCTCTATGATTGGGTGTCATCAGTCATGGCGTATATCTTTGCTAGCAGCTGTTGTACAAGTAAATTCTGCATTTTACAACGCTATAACTGCCTACATGCGCCGGAGTCAAGCTATTATTCGAGCGATCTGTGACAATTCCCGTGTGCAGCGGCGGCGTTGACCGTAGATGGAGCGTCGGTTTGGGGTTAACCCAGAGCATGGTGGGATAATTTTATCAATGAAGTTGTGTTTACACCGGCATGCGCATGCCCAGTGTTGGTGAATGGTCACGTGATCCGCGTTTTCAGTCGTTTTAATGTGGACAGAGATCAATTCTAATACGCAGCTAAAACGCTGGTGTGGACGGAGATCGTATTCATTTTAATTATCCGTTTCTAAACTAAAACGCAGTAGTGTGGATGGGGCCTTAGATATATGCTTTATTCCAAGCCACTGAATATTTCTTCTGATTTCTTTCATGATATTTCCCCCTCAGAGTCTGCCACGAGACATGACTCCACTAATTATAGCTCAGCACTTTGGGCAACCTGATGCAAATACAGGAGGTCCTTCAGAGGACTCTGGAGAAGAAACTGTTGATGATCAAGAGTTTAAGCTCCAACGCAGATGTAACCTCAAGGGCAGAGTGAGTAGAAACTTCTCATTGAATGTCTTTGTAATTATTATACGGGTATAAGCTATTATTTCTGCATTTTAACATTTGTCATTCTCATTTATTAGATCAACAGACCAAAATCTCCAGCAGCTGGACCCAAAAGTCCTCAATTCCAAGGTAAAATGTTTATTAAAGAGCTCTGGTGCTGTATGCCAACTCGCAGTTAATATGTGGTGAAAGCATGATAACGTTCACCAAATGTTTGCAATAAGAATGAGCTTGGCTTCTTTTAATTTCATCTCTTATTACGTAGCCGTGCCTTTCACCAATGGAGATCTGTCAGAACATGCAGCCTCTGACAACACAGGTCTTACCAGTGCCAGCGTAATGATTTCTGCGGATGTCTTCTGTAAAAATGTATGACTCTTTCATCTCATTTGTTTTTTCTCTCCAAGTAGCTTTAATTTGAAGGCAACTGTTGTGTATGTGTTTTTTTTTTTTTTAGCTGCGTCCCCGTAACGACAGCATCTTGTCCACTGCGCCAGAGCCTCCGGGCCCTCAATCCATTGTCAGGAGGATCAAGGAGAACCCAAACTCTCAATACAGGTGGTAAGTGTAACGTACACACATAAAACTTGTGTAGCTGTATATCTTTAAAACTAGCTGTGGCTATATTGTTATTACTTTTATAGATTATTTTCACTGCATTTCCACAAAAAATACCATAGTTAACGCAGTAACAATAGTAAAGTCATATTGAATTGTTGTTGGTTGGTATTATAGAGTAAAATTTACTGTCCTGAATCTGTCTTTCAGTCTTCCCTGTTCAGAAACTGCAGACACTGACAGTGGAGACAATGCCGACATGGGTATGAACATGCATAAATCATTTATTCCGCCCACTCACCGTCTGAATCATACACTTAAGTGACTCGTCTTTGTAAAAAATGTCTCTTTCTTTTGCTTTAGATGACCACGACTTAGACATGTCCTCCTACGGGCCATCATCCATCCATTCATCTTCGTCTTCCCACCAATCTGAGACAATGGACTCGTATGATCTGGAGCAAGTCAATAACATCTTTAGGAAATTCTCTTTGGAGAGGTTTTTTTTTTTTGTTATTTATAACCATTCTTTGAACACTGCAGTGAATTCCTTTTTGGTGACTTTGAGAAAAAAAATCTTTATGTCTCCGTCATCTCAGTTCGTCTTCACTTTACAAAATTATAAATCAATATTATAACTTCTCTTTGATATGTGCATGTCTATCTTTTTTTTTTTCAGACCATTTCGTCCTTCATTGACCTCAGGCCCTCAGCGAAACTCATTGCGGCCTGTGCAGAGCCTTTTTCTCTCTGGTGAAAACCTACTGTCAGAAATCACTATGATTGGTGGAAATGATAGTGGCATCTTTGTGTCCTTTGTCCAGTCTGGCTCTGATGCAGAACAGGCCGGAGTTAAAGTCGGACACCATCTTTTAATGGTAAGTTGAACTCCTGCATTTGTTCCACAACCAATAAAAAAATGAAAAAACTGTAGTGGTGGTTTTGTTTCCCCAGCTGGAGGGCAGTATCCGTGGAGAAGCCCAGAGTGTGGCTTTGGACACCTGTACCAAGGAAGAAGCTCACTGGACCCTGCAGAGATGCACCGGACAGGTGCATCTCCATTACAAGTCAAACTATGATGGTGAGTCCAGACTCTTAAAAGAAAAGAGTTTAACAATTTCAGTGTGAGGGTCCAATATTTTGAAAAGTCTTGGGAAGAGCCTAACATCAGCCCGCAGTTCTGTCTGAATCAAATGTGCTGCTGCTGCTCTGTTTGGTGTAAAAGTCTACTCTGAGTCCATCACACACACCATCGTATTCAGTGTGGTGTTGGGTTGCATTCAATTCTAAGCACCTCAATGGCTCTTGTGCTCAGGTGTTATTTATTAGACCACAAAATGTCCTGTTTTGAGCCCGCTTTCTTGTTTCCAGGTTACAGACGGCTGCTGAAGGATATTGAAGATGGCACAGTGGTGTCTGGAGACTCCTTCTACATACGTCTCAATCTGAACATCTACAGCCAGTCGGACAGCTGCTCACTGAACGTACGATGTGACGAGGTTGTCCATGTTTTGGACACCATGCACCAGGGCAAATGCGAGTGGCTGTGCGCCCGTGTGGACGCTTTCACCGACAAGGACCTGGAGAAAGGCACCATACCTAGCTACTCCAGGTGAGGACACTGAACAATGAGTGACCATTATAGTGTCGGTTTCAAATCGAGTGTGAACATTTGTCTATTGTCTGCTGCAGATTGTTTGTCAGTGTGTGGGTGAGTGTGTGGGCGTGCATTTTTATATCTGTTGACTGTGACGAGAAGCTGTTAAGCGAACTTAGCTGTCACCTCCTCCCCAGAGCCCAGCAGCTCCTCTTGGTGAAGATTCAGAAGCTGATGTGTCGAGGAGGTCGAGAGGAAGTCGAAACTCTGAGAGGGCTCCGGGTCAGTTCCTTCTGGATTGTTGGAGAAATGTGCCCACTTTCGGCTTTTACATTTGTAGATGAGTCAGAACTGACGGGACGCAACTTGAATGCCAATTAAAGGGATAGATAAAGAAATATAAAGCTTTTTATTATTTTGAAGGGATAGTTCTCCTATTAAATGAAAATTCTGTCATCATTTACTTACCCTCATGTCATTCTAAACCTATATGACTGACTTTCTTCTGTGGAACATAAAGATATTTTGACTGTTTTTGTCCATCTAATGACAAAACATCTTCTTTTGTGTACTGGTCAACTGTAGGTCTAAAGGCCCGTTCACACCAAGAATGATCGCTATAAAGAAAACTATAACAATAACAATATTAGCAGAATCCACAACATCGCACGGTAACGCTCTGTTAATTATAAGCACACACTGCATTTTGTCATCTTCCAAGCTCTTTAAAGTCGGTGGATTCTCATTGGCTATCAATGTTTTTATCAGCGACATTGTTCTTCTGTCGTTAATGTTATAGATATGATGTGGATTGCGCCATTCTCACAGAATCAGAACGATTATGAAAACTTAATTAGGGGCCAAGCACCAAAGGTGCGTACTGCGTTGGCACCTATTGTATACGTTGGCTTTCTTCTTCTTCCGTTTCTTCTTTTTACGCTCTTGAGTCTATGGCAGCCCAAGTTCTGAAATTTGGCACACTGATAGAGGACAGTCCCATCATAAACCACAGCCAATTTGGAATCTCTAGCTCAGTCCATCTAGCGCCAACACCTGTCCAAATGTTAGTAACTTTTGAACGGTAAGGGCTAGAAACAAACTTTATTTTTTTTCCTCTGATTCCTTGGCTAAAGACAATTTGAGGTAATTTTCCGTCATGAAAATTTTTCTGACATTTAAAATTTTCTGAAAAACCTACTTTTTTGAACTCCTCCTAGGCCTTTGCTCCGATTTCACGGAAATTTTACCAGCTCATCTTCAGACCATGCAGACAAAAATTCGGTTATGGAATTCAATGCGCAAACGAATTCGACAAATTCCCCACCAAAATGAATGAGAGGCTATATCTACGGAACGCTTTAGCATGTTATGACAACTGTGCCCTGAGGCTACCTGCACAGTTTCGACGCAGTGCTACCTAGTGGTCAGGAGATATGAAAAACTATCATTTTTTCTTAAAACTTCGGAACTGTTTGGCCAAACATCACAAAACTGGTCTCTTTAGATTCATTGCAGCATGCCGAGTGGAACGATACCCAATTTTCCCATATCGGCCATTTTTAATTTTGTTGTAAAATGCTATATTTTACGAATGCATTGGTGTATCGTTACGCAACTCGGTATATGTCTTCGGCACCATGCCCTGACAGTACTCAAAACATTTCTGAGCAGTGCCAACTTGTGGTCAAAAGTTAAAATTAAATCTTAAAAAACGCTATTAACTTTTTAATAAATTAGCCTATTGTAATGACACTGGTCCTAATAGATTCATTTGGTCATGCTGACAACATAGATACCAATTTTGGCCGAACTTCCTGTCCGCCATTTTGATTTTCTTTAAAAACCTACTTTTTCGAACTCCTCCTAGACCATCTTCAGACTGTGCCGACAAAACGTTATGGATTTCGTGTCGATAGCTGTGTATACCACAGCAACAAATTTGAGGCATGATGCCAAAATATTTCTGAGGCTGTATCTCAGCAATGCTTTGGCATATTGACACCAAACTTTGCATGTCATTGTCACATTACTCTGACCACACCACATCAATTTGGTCACAGCGCCATCCATTAGTCGAAAGTGATAGACGATCAAATCATTACTAGTGACTGTATTTATGATTTTTTCTGGCATTTTGCCAAAAAGGATCTTAATTTGCCTTTAATTGCTCATTGTTGCAGTTGCTCTGATGCCCAGCCATGCTTGCATGACTTATTGGGCATTCTTTGTGCTTGGTCCCTTAATTGCTGCTTGCAGCTATATTAGTTATCTTGTTATTGTCCTTGGTGTAAACAGGCCTTTTTAAGTCTATTTATAATGTCAGTCAATGCTTCTTGGACCAAAACAGTCATAATTTGACCATCAGAATTAAACAAACTGTTTTTGCTGCTGCACCTCTGTTATGATTGGCTAACCTCCATATTACAGTAGTTCGCACTATTGCTCAATACTTTGTAGGTGTTGATGTGTGTATGGTCATATGTCAGATTATTGATTGTCGTGATGTTATACTGTACCTACAATGGTTTTGGAATGAGATGTTTTTCAGCTTAGTTTTCAAAAATTCTACGGGAAAATCTCACTTTCCATGTCT
This sequence comes from Rhinichthys klamathensis goyatoka, assembly GCF_029890125.1. Lineage (NCBI taxonomy): Eukaryota > Metazoa > Chordata > Actinopteri > Cypriniformes > Leuciscidae > Rhinichthys > Rhinichthys klamathensis. Next base: position 1,848,993 of record NW_026606712.1, read on the forward strand.
TCCCTTCTAATGAATTCTCTCTCTTCCGTTTGTGCTCACAGAACACTCTACAACCTGAGGAACCCACACCTTCTGTAGACCCCAAGTCTAGTCCACGTCTGTCCAGAGCCGGTGTCTTCATCTTTCAGTTATTACAGGTAACAGGTCCTCTTTAGTTTGCTCACACTGCCATAGGTCTGAGGTCTTATCTGCAGATAGGAAAAGAGTGGAGTCTTGCTGAGATTAAAAGCGATCCCTGGTGTCAGTTTGTCAGCAGGGTGGATAACAAGTACAAGAGGATGAACAGCAGTGAGCGTGTCCGCATTGTCAATGGAGGAAATCCATCATCAGTTTCCAGACCAGGTTTTGAAACCCTGAGGTCTGAGGGTAAGACTGCCCACCCTTGTCTTTACTTATTTATTTCAGCGAAATCTTTGCAGTGGATGCCATATAGATGGGTTTTCGTACTAAATATTAGGGAATTTTTAAAGCTGGATTTCCAGGACTGAAAAATTCATGGAAATGCAATTGGAAACAGAAATGTTATGCTCTAAATTGTTTTATCAGCTAGTAATTGCCCTTTTTGAGTGCAATCTCCCAAAAAAATATTTTCAAAATTTGTGAATGCCTGGAAAATGCATTGGTTGAAAGGGATGGGAACAAAATGGTTATTCACAGTCCACTCATGTCCATTTCTAGTGTTTATGCTGATTCACATTTGACATTTAGCAGTATTTTTTCCATTCTTTCAGACACATCTGACCCAGAGAGCGACTTAAACAAGAGCTTGAATCTGATCCCTTACAGTCTAGTGACTCCACACCACTGCCAGCGCAAAAGACCCATCCTCTTCACCCCCAACATCCTAGCCAAGACCATCGTCCAGAAGTTCCTTAATCTCGGAGGGGCTATGGAGTTCAATATCTGCAAACCAGGTAAAAATAGCTGGAAGAGGTTTATCCTTCTAATTATAGCAGCACACTGTGGTGGTGATGATGATAGAGATATTGTTCTGTAAATGGAAACAGTGGCTGCCAACTATGGGTCACGTATATGATATACTCATCTTAATAAATGGATCCTTATTTTAATTTGTTCCATGACTTCAACTGTTATGTCACAGGCAGCAACCCACTCAGTCCTTGTTTAGCACAAGTATTTGCATAGCATTTTTAATGTATGTAATAAACCTTAGTAAATAATATATCAGATAAATCCAACTGTTACAGTTAGAAATGAACTTTATCAGTTATTAATGTAGAGTGGGTTTGCAGTGGGGCAGGGCATAGAGATCGACTGGTGTTTATGCGTAAGTGCCTAATAACCAATATTCAGGACTATATGCATTTATTTATTGATTTGTTTGTATTTATTGTTCTTTTTCTGTTTTGTTTTTTTACATAACTGAATAATTCATTAATTTGAAGGTGAACAGCCTGCTTTATGATACTTCTATATTAAAATAATTTATGCGAGTTCAAATAAAAAGTTACCTGTGAGCAATGTAGTTTCCTGTGGAACGCACAGTGGTGTAATGGCATTTTTGACCCCATGATTTTTGATGACATTCAATTCATTAATGGGTCAAGGAAATCTGCAATCATAAACTCTTTTTTCTTTTTCTTTTTTTTGTGCTATACTGACTCTGCAGTGCCATGGCAAAAGAAATAGTTTCAGCTTTAGAGATTGTGAGAATCTGAATGCGAAGAGAGAGAAAACGAGGTGCCATAGTCAGATGATTCATGAAAGAAATGAATCTTCTTACTTGGTCTTTTAATTGTAATGGTGCTTCTCCAAAAGTACCAAGATAATCATAAATATAACATTTAACGAACTGGAACTACTTAAGAATAATCGAATCAGTACCACATCCTTGCGATTGTCATCCCTGCAAGCAGTGTTTTCCTTGACATGCCTGCTTACAAGAACTATAAATTCATCTTCTTTCCAGACATTGTGACAAAAGATGAATTCCTCATGAAACAGAAGATAGAGCCCATCATTTATTCCAAGGAAAAGCAGGCAGGCACACATGAATGCATCACCCCAGAAAATATCGAAGCGGTTGCCTTTAAGGTACAGTAATAAATGTTCTTTTCAGAATAATTTAATAATAGCTAAATTATGTTTTTGCTTTTATGTGCTGTCACATCTTCTGCTTACTCAAGAAGCTTGTCAGTATGCGTGTGCTTGCTGTTTTGCCAAACAGTATCATTTAGAAGAGCTTCCTCTTGGTGAGTGCTTAACCTTTTCCTAAAGACACCATTGGGATTTTCACAGTACACCTAGCCCTGGCCCAACTTCTTTAATACCAGCAATGTTTTACACTTGTCATTTTGAAAAGGGGTTAAAGGGTTAGTTCACCTCAAAATCCTTTACTGACCCTCATTCTAAATCCATAAGGTTATTCATAATAACCTGAGAGGTTTCTGTCCCTCCATTTGAAAGGTCAAGTAGCCAAAATTTCTAAGATCCAAAAAGGCGTCATAAAACAAATCCATATGAATTGAGCGCTTTAATCCAAGATATTGCTTTATACTGTATGATAAACAGATTTAACTTGTGCTCTATATGTGTGTGTCGATCATTGCTTTTATGTAAAAGCCTATCACATATCCAACTCAAAAAGTCTCACTGTGTTTAATGTGACTGAGAGGGGAATCAGCAGTAGTATGTAGGAGACAGACAGCTCCTGATGGCTGCAGATGCAATCTGCTTGTTGGGGTTTTATCAGGTGGTTAGATGAGAGGCAGCATATTGTTTTTTCACTTGCTAATGTGTCAGGAGATGAGTCTAATTTTCCACTGCAAATCTTGTTCGAGAGTTGTGCCAAAAACAGGACAAAAACGAGAACCGACACCTTGCTGGATGAGTTCTCAATTCTCTTTTCTGGTTTAAATTATGCATGAATATTTACAATATAGTTTATTAAGTGTGGCTTTAAATGTTAACACATAAATGCAACAAAATGAAAGTGTATAGTTTAAAAAAGAAAATGCATTCTATTAAATCAGCCTTTTGCTTCTTAGAATAAGCACTGTCTTCTGGAAGCTGATCTGAGCTGTGTGAAAGACCTGTTGAGGAGAGAGATCTACCCCATCGTGATCTTCATCAAAATCTGTGAAAGGAACATCAAAAAATTAAGGCAAGCAGTCTTTCAAGGTCTTCAGACTCATTGCACTCTTGAATGCATGTCATATTGATTATTCAGATTCATTATTCATGGGCGAATGATCCTTAGACCATTTAGTAATAGTTTGTGATGTTTTCTTCGAGCAGACGGCTCCCTCTGAAGGTGGACTCCGAGGAGGAGTTCTTGAAGATGTGTCGCTCCAAGGAGAAGGAGCTGGAGACGCTGCCGTGCTTGTACGCCAGCGTGGAGCCCGACTCGTGGGGTGGGGTGGAGGATCTCGTCAAGATCATCAAGGACAAGATTTTTGAGGAGCAGAAGAAGACGGTCTGGGTGGAGCAGGACATGCTGTAACCTGATCACGGAAGCAAGTTTCTGCGCACCAAAACTCTGTCTGTTTGCACATGTGTGCATGCAGCACAGGCTTGTGAACAGGAAGTGACTCTGTCAAAGGCCACAGCTTGGTGAGGTGTGTTTCTCTCTGCTGTCAAAAAAAAAAAAGGCACGGTCGAGGAACGGCTCCATGTGTTGCACCTGTGGTTCATATAGTAAGCAGTGGAAATGTTCTCACCCCTGAGATTCTTATCTATTATTCTCCTGAAGCGAAGCTGTTGTCAATAAAACATTATCCTTCCCAGCATTCACCTGTAATGCTCGATATAGTGCTGCCCAGTGCATTTTGCTTCAGTTTTATTCTGGCCGATTTGTGTATAACTGTAAATTCAATCAGATGCAATTATTGTTGCAGTATACAGTATGTACTTTTTATCTTTAAAGGCACATTACATAAGTTAATATAGTTCGTTCGTCACTTCTATATTTATTTTAATACAAGCCCATATTGTAATGTGTTTTCTAAGTTAGTCTGTAAACTCTGTATACAGATAACACGTGTGTTTTTTTTCTCGGTGCTCATATCAGCTGCTACCTAAATACTTGCCAAGGTTTTAAGCATACTGTAGTTCAATGGCATTATATGTATTTACATGCTGAGCTCAACTTTGTGGATTTTTTTTTTTAATGTTGGCATTATTTTGGAGTCTGACTTCCTAAAGTGGGCTCTCATGTTCTCTAGATGTTATCATAATGAGAGCTGTTTCTGATGTAAGCCTTATCCATGTACCGTCTTTACTCTTTGCCATTTATACATGTACCATGATTTACGGGTAGCTTACAAATAATAGGATTTTTACATTTTAGGTTAATGTGAATGTATAAGGGAAAATTTATATTTTAGGTGTTTACTGTTATTCACCCCCTGAATGTATGAAGTCATTAAACACTTCAAGCGTAATAATTATAAAAGAGTTATGAAAAAATAATATTGAATGATGAATGAATCAACTACCCTTATTCTGACCCTTGTGATTTTAAACACAGCATACAGATGTGTATATACTTTTTTATATATATTTATTGTTGAGATTGATGCCAGCCTTATCACCTGTTTAATAAAATGAAACAGCAGTGATTATCTAAATGACAGGATGTTTTTTAGTTAATGTTTGTATGGCATCTTATCCAGGGGTGTACACCTTTATTTCGAGGGGTATTAATTTTGGAAAAACAACACAAATTTGTCACTATTATGTTTAAGATAGTAAAAAACTTTATGTAATATCCTACTCCAAAGCCTTGATTTTAATATTTGTACATATTGTTTTATAAACGGACACAGGAATGTACTTTGCAGCTGACACAACATTGCATGGTGTGTTTTATGTAATAAAAGGATTTGAGAAGCAGCATTTATGGGTTAAAACTCACTCTTCACGCACATGTGCTTCAGAAAGATACTGACACATTTGTGCTGTTGAAATGAGAAGTGAAAAACAGTAAAAAGGGCTTGAAAAGAGGAAAAATCCTGGAGAGAGTGTGTCACGGGCAGCGCAGTGGAAATTTCAGTTGGGCCCTGACAAGCTGACTTCTTGTTGCTTTATGTGGTGGTGGTGGTGGTTCCTCTCAGAGTGAGCGTCACTCGCAGACAACAACTCTGACGGTAAACCAACTTTCCACTGTGATTGTAAACACCATAGAAGAGGCTCTCGGATCTGTCGCCGCTCGCTAAAACAAGGAGAAAGCCGTTTCATTCAACACAACACATCACGTTAGATGTTTACGACCTGAAAACTGGGCATTTTGTGTTGTTCAGAATGAAATGCTGTGTTTGCTTCCTTTTAAATGCGACAGGTTCTTGTTTAAAGCCCAAGGGGAAGTAGAGATATAGAAATATAATTTGCACATCAATGCAAACACATTATGTTTTGAAAGTCTTGGGCAAACAAACGTGCGTGGCCCATGTACTTTAGAGATTATGCACAAACTAATTTGTATCCTTTATCAGAATATATTCAAAACCCACAACATGAAAATCGAGTCCATACAACTTTGAGCTTTTCATTGCCACACTTCCAGCGGTTTTTGTTTGTGCCTTTCTCACACAGAAGATCGCTACAGGAAGTGTTGCGTACGTCTCGAGCGTGTCAATTTGCTGTGGCAGATGGCTTGCCAATCTGTTGAATGCAGTGGTCCCTGCATCCATCAATCAAATCTGTGAGGAGCACCGGCGCTGAAATGTCATAATGGACTCCATGGAGGAGTGTGTCTGTCACAGACATCAGAACCTTTGTGTCTTAGGCCATCTGTATCTCCATATTTCATATGTTTTTCGCATTGTTAAATATGTTTTTATGTGTGAATGTGCGGAGAAATGTGTGCTTTGTTACAGAACTTTGTTAACAAAAACATATTTTCAAGATCGTTGCTTTGATTGAAGAGGAAAGCTTTTGCTCATCAGCTGCACCCTTAGAAGGTGTTTAAAGTCACCATGAAATCAAAATGAACAATTCGTGTTTCTTTATGGAATATTGCAGTATTTATTATGAATTATTTTTCCATGCACATTATTTTTTAATTTATTTAAAAGACGTGCCCTCATAATCTTTGATCAAAATAACTTTTCCTCCCTCTTGCATCTCTTCTCTTCTCTGATGACGTGTTTACTGGCGCGAGGGCAGGACAATCTGTCACTCGCATGAGTTCGACCAATAGCAAACCACAACCGTCCAATCAATTTCCATGGACAAAATCAACTTTTTTTTCTTGTTCAAGAAGCCGTTTCACTCACAATACGTCACAATAGGGAACAGGCTAGGGAAGAAAATATTTTACAATAGGGAAGAAAAGACTATCGCAACTTCCGTTTCATGCAGACTTTAATGTTTACATATGCTGCTCTTTATGGTAATATTATCACTTTAAAGTTGATGTTATTTATTTGGTCTCTGCTTGTGAAAATACAATTGCTATTTTCTTTTGTTATTATTTCTTTCAACCTCCCTCTGATAAACATGGCCTCGTTTTCTCGCTTCCTCAGTCTAAAAAACATTGTGGCCATCAAGTACAGACCTCTATTAATGACATACACTTTTCCATGTATGAAAGTCAATATGCTGGAATCAAAGAGTAGCATCAATTTAATTATTTGCTGTTTATTTAATTAGACATTTCCTTCTACTTCTATAGTCCTCTGAGACCAGATGCCTGCTGGGTTTAGTGAATTCTTATCTCACTTAATTAGACTGGACAAAGCTTTGAATCTGTTTTCTGACTGTTTTACTTTCTGATTCCCTTGCCAAATGTGTTTTCCAAGCATTTGTGCCTGAAAACATTATTTTATCCGATTTGTTCTAAATCTTCTTAATGAATAGTCTTAAATAACCTTTAGAAAACAAGGTTAAAGGATTAGTTCACCCAAAAATGAACATTCTGTAATCTTTTTTTTTTTTTTTTTTTTTTTAAGCTCTTGGCCTATAACAATAGTTCATAGTGAACGGGGCCAAAACAAAAAATCACCATAAAAATAGGACTTTTGCATTACTATGTACTTGCTTGAGAAAAACGAGTTCGTAAAGATCCCTCAAAAATTCTCCTTTTGATGTACAGGTTTGGAACAACATGAAGGGGAGTAAAAAAGGACAAATATTTCATTTTTGCATGACTTGTCCCTTTAAAACGACTGCTTATTAACAAGATTTTTAAAAGGCTTTTAAAGACTATATTTTTAAAGAGTCTATGCTGACTTCTTATGTAAAATGCATACACAAATGAATGTTTTTGATTTTTTTTTTTGCTAGAAAACGTGCTCATTGGCCAGAATATGCAAAAGACTTACCATAAGACAATAACTTTGACTGCTACACAAAAAAAGAAAGAAAAAAAGAGAGAAATGAAATCTACATTTAAGACTATATGTTTCTATTCAGTGACTTACCAACAGTTTATATTCAATTATTAATGCCATAATAATTGTTGTCTGATTTTAGTGCATTAGAACATTAACATTTAAAAAGCTCCAATGCATCTGGTGAATTAAATTTAACTCTTGCTTTATCCCATGAATGAACTATATGAATACCCAAAGTTATAGCACTTGGTGCTCCATTGCCACTTTTGCTTGAAAGCATATAGTGTGAAACATGGATGGCGGTTATGCCTATTTCAGCCTTAGCTCGCCTCAACACATTTTCCAAGAATGCTATCATGTGCAGTTTACTCCAATGAGAAGAATGGATACTTGTACTTCTGTGTTGCTTTCTGATTTGGTGATGAAAATGTGTAATCATGGCCGTGTTGCTTTCTGAAAGCCTCTTCAGCTGCATTTCGTGTTCATGTTGATTTCATTTTTCCTCCAAAAACCCAGTCCAATTAACCTCCTGCTTGAAAATCAACTTGAAAGCTTTTCCATTAAATGTTTTCCTTGTGCACATCAACTCGACAAATAGGTTTAAGAACTCTGCATCGGGACCACAGTAATCAGAGAGTGTTTTTTTCCAGTGCTGTGAATGGCATTGAATAATCTACTTGGAGGAAAAAATTGTCACTATTTATATGCTAATTTCAGAAGCCCTGATTTTCATATGTAGGTGGTCAGTGGGACTAAAATAGCCCGCTCTAAGAAAAATAAGAAAAATGTGTTTGTGATACTGGGCTGCATGGGCAAACATTTAAATATGAAATATTATTTTATATTGTTAACAGTATGTGTAATAATCATCTTATTAGACAAAATAGAACAAAGCCATACTAATGACTGATTTCCATTCAAGATGTTTTAATAAACAAGATCCTTATGTTTTTTTAACCTGCAGATGAAGCTGTAAACTTTTCTTTTCAACAACATTATTGATCTGACCGTACTGACGCTGTTGTATGTATGAGAACTGAACTGAGGACAATAACATCATTTTTTGCAGAATTGGTTTATAGATGAAATTAACTAATTTAATAACTGTAATGAACTTTACAAGATAACTGAATCAACACTGAACTGACTTCAGCCGAAATGCATCATTTTCCTGTTATCACTATAAAGCTGCTTTGAAACAATCTGTAGGCCTATTGTAAAGCGCTATATAAATAAAGGGGACTTTTCTTTTCTTTTGCCTCGACACGTATGGACCTAACAGACAGAGCTCACTTTACAAAAAGAAACCAATGATGTACATGCACTAGCAAAACATGACTAAAAGGAAATGTATGAATGTATGCGCTGGTTAACACTGCCCTCTGCTGAATGAACAGTTATTTTTGATGAGCCTTTTTTGTCCCTATAACAACCCATGCAAATACATATATAAAATATTCGTCAGGCATGATTAAATAAGTGTGAGATATTCAGTTGGTCATACCAACATATCAACATTGCCACTCACTTGAGGTGACCCGCTCAAATATCAAATATCAAAGCAGGAATTTATTAGCCTACGAATATGACTAATGAGATTGGACATCATTTAAAACTATATATAAGAAAAATGCACTGTAAAAAAAGTTGCTGCCTTAAATTTGTAATCAACTTGGATGTTTAAGTTATTTCAACTTAAATTACATTTAACTGAATTTTAAAAATGGATTGAGTCTTGTATATCATTTAAAGGCTGAAAAAAAGTAGCTTTGCATAATATTTTTCTATGATAAGCAGTGAATCGATTTCGTTTAAAATAATAATATTTGAAAAACGTTTGTCAATCAAAAAGACACTTTGTTGTCATGTGACAAGGGCTGGGTCTCCATGTTTCCTGCTTCGATTCACAAGCTCTTGATTCGCTTTATACGATTCGCTTTGATTTCGCTAATGCTGTATGGGCAATGTTTAAGACTATTTTAAATCAGATCTTGTCCTTTTGAACCTTTCATTAAAGTCCCCCTGTAGTCAATAATTGTATCCCTTAAAACTCATCTTTGATCACCAAAATTACATGTTTAAACATTTTTTTTCCTGTGAAAAAAAAATCTTCATGCCCTATAGCTATAGTATCCATGAAGATGCTAAAAACTTGATATTCACCACAGGGGGACTTTAAAAGAACCATTTTTTTAAAATGACTTTTGCCCTTAAATGTTACACTGCTGGACACTGTAGACCTAACATGTAGGGGAAAACATTATGACACCAAAATGAAGATTGTCCATTTACATGCAAATTGTTTTTAGCCAATAATAGCCTACCTTTTTTTAATACGCCGTTTGCTAAGTTTCAAGTTTTAGTACACAGACAGTAGTCCATGACAGACTTGGGGCCACTGTATGGCATTTCTGGCACTGGAATCCCCCTCAGGTCTATTCAAACGCCCATTTCGCTGGCGCCCCCTACCGACCACGCGCTACACGGCAGTAGGGGCATCAGAGATCAGTCCAGCACAGAAACTTCCCAGAACTGAGACGAAACAACAGAAAGCCGCTCGCGCTCCTCCAGAATGAACTTTTGGGACTTACGTCGCTACCAGATTATAAAGGAATACGTGTTTCAGCTAAATAACATTTCCTGACAACATTTACCGCTTGATATTTTTCATTACCACCACGACCAACGGATTTGTTTAGTAGGCAGCTGCCCTTTTCATAGTTTCAACGGACAGCAGTGGTCGCTTTGCTGGGGAAGAACTTCTTCAGTGTCAACGGTTTTTCTTTCACAAATGTCTTTATAATGGAGGAAAATGTCGTTTATTGTTTGTTTTAACCGGTGAATATTCGCAGATAACGTTAGATATTTGGCGGCGCCAGCTGAGTCTATTCCATGTAGATTTTGTACAAAACATAAAGTCAAGTTCTCGGGCACTTTAATGAATACATCAGGTGGTAACGTTAACTAACCGTGTCGAAGTTGTAAAGGATGGCTGGCGTGGTACGCACCCTGAGCCGGTGTCTGCTGCCCGCTGAGGCCGCTCACGACGACAGGAGTACCGGGAAGGAACGAGCCCGCGAGCGCGATGTGAACCCGGAGCGCGAGGCGAAGCGGCGCAGTCGCGAGATAGATGCCATGCTCGCGCGCGAGAGGCGCTCGGTGCGGCGTCTGGTGAAGATCCTGCTGCTAGGCGCCGGAGAAAGCGGCAAATCCACATTCCTCAAACAAATGAGGATCATCCACGGAAAAGAGTTTAACCAGAAAGCGCTACTCGACTTCAGGGACACGATCTTTGAGAATGTCATCAAGGTAACGGTCTCATACATGACAGTTTGCTTGAGTTTTTGTTGTTTCTGACGTCATAATTGTCTGTTTTGTTTGTCAATAATTTTGTGGATATGCTGCCTTTTACATTTGTTAAGTCATACACTAAATGAGATGATCAATAATATTGTTAATTCATACAAACAACTTGAATTAACTTTAAAAGCGGACTTGACTACTAGATAGAGAAAATATTAGCCTAATTAATTGTCCAAGTTAGTGATAGATAACTTAGATAGGTTGATTTAAATGTTACTGATATAAATTTATATCAGTAATTTTATACTGATATAAAATTATATATAGCCTATTAGTGCTGTCAAATCGATTAATTGCGATTAATCGCATCTAACAGAATACTTACAAATATAGGCTAATATGCAATACTATATATACACATATATTATATAAACAAACTTTTGTGTTAGATGTGATTAATCCCGATTAATCGATTTGGCAGTGCAAATATAGGCTACATGAAATATAGGCTACATTTTGTACATTATTTAATCAATATTTACAATTTACTTAAACTTGAATTTACAGTGGACATGACTAGATCAATTCAGAATAATTTATTATTCATGTTAGTAATAGATAGATTTCATTAAATGCAACTACTGAATCAATAATCTTAATAATACTGTTTTATAGCATCAAAATTCAAAGCGTCTTAAAATTATGTGCCAGATTATTTAGTTAAGGTCTGGACAAGTTTCTTTTCCAATCTTGCCTGTTTTCTGCTGAGACAGGCTCTTTTGTCACAATAAGTAAGCTAAACATGCTCCTCACAAATGAGAAACACAAATAAATGCAATTTTGCATTCAGCATAATTAATACTTCCTCAGTGTCTGTGCGTCAGTCATCAACAAGTGCTCACATGAACTCCCATCACATGTACACGATCCTTCTTATGCTGTCAAACATGCAGACTCACATGAGTTGCTATCAAACCAATTCTTTCTTCATATAGGCCTATATCAGATCAGACTAATAGATGTACAGATCAGTATAATTAGATTAATTAGAATTGGACACCCATGGCCATGTGAAAAAATGTATTACCGGTATAGTATCTGACTAATTCATTTAGCTGTTAGTCATGTGATGGTTGTTTTAGGCATCTGCTCTACCGCAAAGCAAAATCCATGGGGATCATTCTTGGGTCCTTTCCCTATAAGCACATCTATTTAAGATGCCTGTGTTTAATAACAGTGGCTTGACTCACAGCTCAGAGTTAACGGGAAATTAGTGAAAATGCGTCCCAGAATGTGTGTGAGAAGACATGGGCCTGGGGCTTGCTGGAGTTGGCGAGGATCATGAGGAACAATGTTTGGCCTTTCTGGTAGAAGCAACTTTTTAATATGTTTTTTTACAAACCAGTAATCACAAATCAGCAACTTAACATTTGCAGGCTGGCAAATGTTCTTCAGAATTACAAGACTAAGTTTAGCTGTCCTTAAAATTAAGCAGTACATTGAGTCACTTTGTTTTGTCTAGGTTCATCCCTCACTCCGCTATGAACGGAGAGACTGTGTCTGACTTATCATTGTGATCAGCTCATGTGCTTTCTGAGCTCACGTGTCTTTGGATGTCTCAATATGTCTTGATAAAGAAGACTTCTGTTATTTTCCCCTATCTGTGTACTTTCTGCTCTTGTGTCTTCCTCTCTTAATCTCTTACTTAGTTTCACATAGGAAGTTTACTGATGTGATACATCTGATGTGATCATAGTAAAGACTTTAAGATGAGCTGCTGATAGCACAAGACATGCTCTCCATGTTACAATAGTGATAGAGAAGATCTAACACTCTTTCATGTTGTTCAATACGCCTATGTGCAGTTGACGGAGTCAGAATTTTTCTGTGGCGTTTTGTTACAACACAGCAGGTCCATTGTTAAACAAATCAGTGTATTGTGCATTGTCTTGTCATTGTCGTCTTTTTTTTGTTGCTTTGACTTTATGTTAGATGCGCTGAAATCGTATGATCAATATCATGATGCTCATTCTAGCCTTATCTAATCATTTATTAATAATACAGAAAAAATGCTGTTTATACAACATGCAGAAACATGCAGTAATGCAAAACAGGAAATGATATCATAGTGAGGAGGACCCCTGCAGACCTTCATGACTCAATGTTGAGGTCAGGAAGTCAAAATATCAGAGACCGTTTTACCTTTTTGACAAGGCCTGGTTAGTTCAGGTTGTGGTGCAACTCCCCAAAACATTGATAAATTATGAGTTAATAATTCATGATATTGTAAAAAGAAAACACCTTTTACCTTGAAAAAGTTTGTAAAATATTGTATTAAATGCAACTACATTAATCATCACTGTTGTGTTGCATCAAAACATCTTAAAAATGATGTTGTTGAGTCAGATTAAGTTATTCTAAGGTTACCAAAGGCATGTTTACTTGCCCAAACCTGCTTGTTTCCTGCCGCCACATGCATTTTTGTCACAAGTAAAGCCAACATGGTCCCCACACAAATGAGAAACACAAATACATGGCATATTTTGAAAGTAAACATTAAGATTTGTACACTTACATGTATTCATGGTTTAAAGAAAAGTTAGGCCTATGTTTTAAGTGATGGCTACACCACATGACATTTTTAGAAATGCCATAAAGTTTTTCAAACCAACTTCAATACAATGTGCTTTTCTGCTCTACTGAACACAAATATGTCTGTATTCTGGCAAACTATGGTGATCATTTATTAAGTGGGAAACTGAAATGATAAATATTCCTATCCTTGGTCTTGTTATCTTACCCACAGTTTGGCCAAAAGCAGGGCTGCCAGATCAGAGGTTTGGCTCAGTTGAAGAGTTTTGCTTTATATGGAAAAGGATATGTTTCTCAGAACGTCAGTGCAGAGGTCCACATGTTCCATCTCCATGATTCTTGTCCACCAAAAACTTAGCCAAACTATCAGGGATCACATCATGCATCCTCCCCAAAGCCAGTGAAATGTTCTTATGTAAGCTTTTGTTTAGACTCCAGGGGCCTCCTTTATAACCGTTGCGTACGCACAAAACAGGCCCTGAAAGAGGCGTACGCCACTTCCGACGCATGAGTTGCGATTTATAAAAACAAACTCGACGGGAAAATTTGCGCACCTGCACGCAAACTCTGATCCATGCGTACGAACGTTTTGGAGATGGAGCAGTTTGGCGACACCGATGGTGAACTGGAGTTAAATGTCTTTTTGGTCACTTTTAGACAGAAAATGTAAAGAAAATTATACATATACAGAAAGATAATACATATATAATTTCACTCACCAAGCCTAGCACTTGAAGGAAGCAAATATCCATCCCTTCTTAGATGTCCGCGCCAGCGAGCGCATTGGGCCGTTTAGTGAAACTGACGCATAGCCTATCTAACGGCAGATGAAGTAAACCTAATCATAAATACAGTGCATGTTCACAATAACAGTTTAAATAAATAAAAGAATGATGTTTTACTTCTGATATTTCATTTAGATTAAATAGGCCATTCTCATTAATGGAGTTAAACACTTAAACTACATGAAATCATTAATACATGAAATATTTATTGTGGATGCATCATGCAATGCTTTTGAATACTTTTCCTCTGGCATGCTGTGTTTTAACTACAGAGATAATTGCTTATTATGATAATAGCAGATTGTCTGAGAAAATAGTTTAGTGCAAATAATGCGCAACAAGGTCTAGCCTATCTGTTTCCATTAAAAATATAAATCAATTAAAAATACTATTTGGCCATTGGAAAAGATTGAGAAAAACTTTCTCTGAAATGTATTTTACACTAGGCTATTTGATTTATTTATTCAAAAACAAGGCAAGGGTAGGCTACTAAATGATTTTTATTAATGTAATGTGACGCCACATCCGTATTTCATATTTCCCTAATGTCTTGTACCGTTAAACATGTTATCACATGGATGAATAATCATATGCAAATGATATGCAGATGAGGATATGCATAGTAAAACTAGGCGTTATAATCTCCATATATGGTTATTTCGGGGGAGGAGACGCATGTGCGCACATTCTTCCGCTGACTGGGATTTATAAAGTGAATTCTGCGCAGGTTCTGGCGTACGCACGGTTTTATAAGTCTGAATATTTTTTTGCGTACACCATTTTTGGCTATCGGGCGCATGTACACTTTTAGTAAGGAACCTACGTACAGTTTTATAATTGAGACCCCAGGAGAATATGTCGTACAATGACACGACTGAGACCGAGCTAAAAGATTGACTTTGTTCGACTGGGACTGATTGCGATCAGATCTTCTTCTAACCCCACGGAGGACATGGGGAGCAAAGCTGCAGAACTGAGCTTTCTTTGTGCAGATAATGTCATCAGTTTATTTTTAATAAGACCCCTTCACCACAAAGTAACTAGTAGTTCTGATCTTTTTAATTAGCTTCAGAGGCAAATGTTGAGGTCTGTGTTTTGGAGCATCTATTTGTCTATGATAACTTGAAGTGAGTTTTATGACTAGTCGCACGAAACGGCCTAAGTGTATGTGTTGGCACTGATTACATGGTCCACTCACTGCCCTTTCAGTCAAGTGAAAAGAGCAAATGGGCATGAAGAATGTGCCTAAAGTTTTGTGTTTCTAAATGGCTTACCATGGATTCTTGTCACCATTCATTAACTGTAGATGTCAAAAAGCTTTATGAAACATCTTGTGTAGATTTGAAAAGCTCAGATTATCAGGGTCTAGGAAGAAAAAACGGAGCAACGGCCTATTTACCCTAAATACTCTTTAACACCAAGAACGGTAATGATAACTAGATTAGCGTTCGGAGAGTAACAATATTATAAACCTGCCACAGCTATGGCACTCTAAATGCACTAACTCTCTAAAGTCAGGTGGCAGTCAAGGTTTCATCAGCTGGAAAAAAACATTCCATTAGTGATTCCAACAATATCATTGCTCTGTGTCGTTAACCTTATTGAATAATTTTATGAGAATAAAAAACTACTTTTATTCAAGTCAAAATATTTCTTGGCTGAATCAAGGTTACAGCAACAAAAACCGTAACCCTTTAATATGCCCTTGTGGTGCAATTTTAGCCGTTTCCCCCACAATGTGTATTTTGATGTATATTTGCTAAACGTAATTTTTTTTGGATTACACTAGCATAGAGATGACACAGTTTGACTAAAAGCCTAAAACGTTTGATTTGATCGAGTTTCTAATGGTGAGCCAGAAATATGGTAAGGTTTTGTGAACAATGCAGCTTTTTTTTTAGGAAGTATAAAAATTCTACATTAGAATTGGTGTGAATAATTTTATAAAATTGTTTGGGAATTTCATTTAGTTTAGGTCTAAAACAGTTGCCCATTACTGGGGCAAAACGTTTTTTTTTTTTTTTTTGTAGAACAAGTGGCCAGTAAAAGTAAAGCATGTGATAATACGTTATTTCACAGCCCAAAAGATGTGTGAATTGGATGCCGAGCTGGACTGGAGACCTTGTTTGTTAGCGATGAAGTCAAGGTCAGATTGGAATAGCTCCACAATGGTGGTCTCTATGGGCTCTTGGTATCGCACAGAGCCAGAGGAAATGCCTCTCCTCAGTGCAGACAGTGAATACCGCAAACAATGGCGATTTAGTCGTGCCATCATCTCCCCTCTGACCATTTGTCATCACCCTGTTGTTCAGCCCATCCCTCTGTAGGCTTTAGGATGATGACAGTGTCGGTTATGTTTGTTTAACTAATACCAATTTGGAGGAACCCCAGTCCAGACTTTTCCTCAGGGGTGGAAAAAACATGAACACACAATTAGAGAGGTTAACAGTTGCATGAACGTATCTTAGCCTATGTGCTGATCAAATTATTGGTTATTTTAAAGATAACATTATCTTCATTTCAGCCACTTTACAGTGGCAAAAGTCCAGGACATAGTCCTCTCAACTCCTTCCAGATCCTTCCATTAATGCCTTTTGGGTATTACGGCACCATTTGCCTGTAGAGGTGATCTGGAAAGAATGTAAAATGTTTTTTACAATCAATGATTTTTTCAAAGACAACTTTGTAGGTTAAAATCTAATTTAAAATAAATCCTTTATCATCGTCCCAGGGCATATTTTACATGATTTGTCAGTGCACATTATTGGAAAAAAAGGGAGGTAACACTTTTACTATAAGGTCTAATTGGTTAACATTAGTTAATGCATTGACTAACAATGAGCAGTATTTTTTTTTTACAGCATTTATTAACCTTTGTTAATGTTATGTAGTAAAAACGCTGTTGTTCATGTTAGTTGACACTAGTGCATTAAGTAGTGTTAACAGATACTTTTGATCTAAAAAAAAAAAGTATTTTTAAATAAGATTAATAAATGCTGCTGAAGTATTTTTCATTGTTCATGTTACTGATGTAGTTATGATCTGATCCAAAACTAGATGGATAAAATCAAATCCCATCCCATACTATTTCCCACTGAATGTCATTTGATTTACAAATATGCATTACAAAAGCTAAATGTGTTGTGTGAGTACAGTGTACTCATAATGTCCAGATAAATTATTTGATACACCACAGTCAGTCTTTCCTTTCCTGCCTTGTTGTTGTTAACCCACTTTGAGTAGGTTGTGTAATTTATGTCTGGGAATTTATTACTTCCTAGATCAGTAGCTAGCTATCTATTCATTACTGTTAACTCTTTGTGAGAGTGATTTAAAGTCTGACCTGAGACTGACATGACATGTCGGGACACGATAAAATCTCACCTCAGTTTGGCCCCTTGTACCCCTCACTTATCATTTGATCCTCCAAGAGTCAATTTCCCTATTGCTAAGGTCTCTTGTGCAATGGGACACCACTGGCATTGAAGCATTTCCTCTGTTTACTACATCCTTGAGAAAATGGTTGCGGTATTCAGTAACGGCCCAGAATGTGTTTTTGCTCCATCATCTCTAGGAGAGCGCGTACAGAGGGGCAAATTACCAATAAGTTGTGCCACACCGAAAGGTTTGAGTTCATGCGTCCTGTTTGCAAGATGTTTGTGGGGGAGGATACAGGAAGTAGCTGAAGGGTGACCCAGGGAGCAAGCATATATCAAGCCCATCTTCCTGTGTGATAAATCTGAGAGTTCCTCTGTGACCGGAGTCTTGGGAGGCTCCTTCACTGGTGGCTTGTTTATGGCTAAAGAGTTGTTGCTGATTTAACTGTGGTTGCTCACCGGTGGGGAACCCATGAGCGGCTGCCTGGATTGCTCCCCACATCTGCTTACGCTGCAAAATCACAGCGCTGCCATTACCACCACTGGAGTAATTACTACGCCTGACACGCAGGGCCCGTCTAATGCGTGTCAGATGAGGGCCGATGGTTAGGATTCGCTGTCAGCTCTCGACAGAAACCAATATCCCTGAATTTCATTTTTACTCTTTGTTGACTGAACATTCAGGAAATCCCCTCCTTTTTCAACAAACAACAAGGAGAATATAATGAATTTAGTCTGTTTTAGACATGGAAAAGTCTGTGGCTTTTTGCTGAAGATTTAAAAAACAAGTCGCTTCGGAAGATGCCATTCAAAACAAACACTAAAGGCTTGTTTTCAGGAGGCATTCAAGAAACGCTAGGAGACATACTCACGGCGAGGTGAGGTTTTGGTGGTTTTCAGAGATATTTTTGGGACTTTGCCACAACTCAGGAAGAGATTGGAAGCCCTGCAGCTGACCTCTCCGCTGTGATAAAGCCGCCTCACCGCTCTCTCTCTCCTCTTGCCCTGACTGTGTCAACGGATCAAGCCAAGGAGGACAGGAAGATACGTCTACGCTTCCCAGATAGTGTTGGCCAGAAGTGGGTGAAAGGTCAGAGATGGTTGGAAGGGTTTTGGGGGCAGCCTCTTGGAGACAAATAAAGGCAGAAGTGTGAGTGAGTTTGGCCCCTAGGAAAGTACCCTGACAACCCTGAACCAAAGCACACTATTAAGATCAGTAAGCCTAACCAGTAGGGAGGCCTTGAGCATGAACAACTGTTTACATTTGTGAACTGTTTGATGGCTTGGGAAATCTTGGGATTTGGGAGGTGGGGGAATCTGATGGATTTGATGGAGTCAGCCAGACTAACAGGACTGTACCACATTCATTTCCTGTCGCTGTCCTGCTGTTTTATTGGTTTTGCAATGCATGCGTCTCGTGTTGATATGCATATCACTTGTACATGCGGACAGACTAAGAGTCTCTGTTGCGTTGCGTTTACGCCCAACCCAATGACCTGTCGTGCTGGAATGGCAATAAACGGACTTGTCCGGGTCACAGGGTCAAATCCCATAAAGCACCTGTGCCTGAGGAACCCTTTATCTTCTTTGGAGGCAAAATCTGGCTGGACGCTCTAATTACTGTAGCATACATTTGCCCAGGGCACTTTTGAGTGCTAGTGTCGATGATTCATACGTGGCCCGTTAGAGCAGAAAGAGAGGCCTAGGACCCCCTTCTGGGACCCTGAACATCAGGATGTTATTCCAGTGAAACAAAAGGAGGGTGAAATGTGCTGCAAAGCAGGATTTTGCCTCGGTTGATTGATAGTACTGCAGTTATTATTGTGAAAAGTCAATGGCCTTATGTTACATTTACAAAGCGTCTCATGATATTTCTGCTCGTCCACAGAGCCCAACCCTCCTGGTTACTGCCAAAGAGTCTCAGTTCAGGGTTTTGTGTATTCAGTGTTATGCTTGGAAGTGAGGAGGCTCATCGCGGAAGTTTAGTTTCAGTGCATTTGCTGTCCTTAACAGGGCTTTCTGGAGATGTTTTTGGCTTCAGAGTGGAGTGTTTCAGGCATAGGCACAAATCTTGTGTTTTGGAAATACATGTCATGACTGAACAGCAGCAATCTTCGTCCAAATGCAGTTCAAACACCCTTCAGATTTGTCACTGTTTTAACTAACAGTGGTGCTTATTTAAAGGGACCATATTATTGACTTTATTTTATTTCATTTATAAATATTTTAGATTTTTTTTGGTTTAATTTTTATCCTGAGGTACAAAATATAATGCTAGGCAAAAACTGTTTTTTGCAGCAGCAGTAGTAGTTTTACTAAATGTTCTTCTCTCTCTCTCTCTCTCTGACACTTTTGTTTACGATAAAAACCTGTCCACCCCAACATAAATGTTCGGCACAAAAATTCTGTATGATTGTCTCATGCAGATTTGTCTGTTCAGGCCAATATATGTAAAATGCCTCTTATATGATGGACTAAACTCATATTGGTGTAGTTCACACTGCTGATAATCAGGGCAGGCATGCCATGTTGCTGAATACTGAAATTCAGTGGTATGGGCTCATTTCCCAAAGCCTTTTTACTTAAACATGAGTTGGTAACTAGTTTGAAACTTGTTTGGGAGATTTACAGAGGCAGGATTTTAGCATGTTTAAAGTGTGCTGTAGGTAGCGTGAAGACATTGCTCATATCTTTATTTTATCTCCAGAAGAATTGCTACATCCAGCTTCCTGCTTCCAGCTCCTGAGGACACACCCTGCTGTTGTTATGCACCCTTGACACAAAAACATGGCATTCATCTCTCTCTCCTTCTCTTTGTCTTTTTTTTTAATTTTTTTTAAAGGGGATGCGGGTACTGGTGGATGCCCGAGACAAACTTGGCGTTTCCTGGCAGAACTCAGAGAACGAGAAGCATGGCATGTTTGTGATGTCCTTTGAGAACAAAGCAGGCATGCCCGTTGAACCCTGTACCTTTCAGCTATACGTCCCGGCCCTGCAGGCGCTCTGGAATGACAGTGGCATCCAGGAAGCCTACGGCCGACGGAGTGAGTTTCAGCTGGTGAGTGTAATCATAATAGATTTCCTGTCAACCTGTGCCATCTGGATACTCATACACTTCACAGGAAGCACCACACAGTTCTTTGCGTAGTTGCCGACGAGTGTTCTCATAAAAAAACTGATGTATTATTTACCTGTATTCACCTGGGTTAAGTGCATTGCTCAAGGGCACAGTGGTGATTGCTCATGGATAGCCTGCTATAGTGGAGCTTCAATCTGACTAACCTTCGAAATATAGTGATATTATTTAGCTAAATTGTGACAGTGCACCCATTTATAAATGAAAAGATTTTTATTTCAAATAAATGCTGTTTTTCTTTTTTACTTTTAACTAGGGGTGTGACGAGATCTCGTGCCACGAGATCTCGCGAGACTAAATATGACGAGATTTGTCGTCGAGTGAAAAAGCTGTCTCGCGATATCGCCATGAATATTTCACCGCTACACTCACATTCGCCTAAACTATCGTTTTGTTGTTTTTATAAAAAAATAAAAACCATTATAAACTAATGTAAAAGTCTGCTCTGCTCATCCAGCCAAGTTGCCGGTGCAATCAGTGCAGCACGAATCACAGTTCACTGATCGCGTGACGATGGCGGAGGATTCGTTGCGCAACAGACTAAACGTCTGATAAATGTCTTATCTTGTAGAATATGCGCGCTCAGCACCGCTGCTCCCTATACGCGCGGTCACGAATTTGTAAGTGAAAGTAAAACACAAGCTCCCTGATGTGCATTGCGCACAAATTAGGCTGCATACATACAATAGTCCGTCTCCCAATACCCATCTCTGGACTGTTTATTTGCGGCTATGGTTTCTGTTTGCACTGCGAATATTGAGAGAGTAGGCCTACTGTAACGTATAAAGGACAACAGACAAGGGAGGCTCCATTTCTGAACTTATAATCGGAACGCAAGAACAACTGTAGAGACAAACACACCAGCCTCGTTTCTCTCTACCCGACCTTTTCCGAACTCACCGCATTAACCCTATAACTGCATAACTGCCGGTGCAAAATAAAACCGCGGTTTCACAACAATTATAAAGAGTCTGTGTGCTAACTTTGATTATGGTTGCACTTGCACTTATTGTTTGCACTTAATAAGAGAAAACAGTTATTTATTTTTGTTATTTATACTGTTTTTATTTCTCTGTTCAATGTATGTAAAGGAGTTCAGTTAGGTCACACACAGCCTCAATCAGAAGTTCTGAAAGCTCTTAAATGTACATAGTCTGAAGAGACTAATGTGAAATCATACAGGAGAAAAGCCAATCAATAAAAACTTTTTACAGTGCTTGTATATTGTTTTCTTTCAATGCATTTGATAATTCACACTCATAACGTAGACCTGAAATGACATGCATTAGAAGATTATTAGTTAAAACATTGAAAAGTGCACCTGCATACTATTTTTCCAGTCATGAATTTTGTCATTGAGGATTTCTGAAAAATTGTGCAAAAATCTCGTCTCGTCTCGTTAACCCAATCTCGTGTCTCGTCTCGTCTCGTGAGATAAGCGTCTCGCCACACCCCTACTTTTAACTTTTAAAAAAAAAATTGAAACATCAAAGTATCCTGAAAAAATGTATCACGGTTTCCACAAAAATAATAAGCGGCACAAATGTTTTCAACATTGGTAATAAAAATAAATATTTCCTGAGCAGCAAACCAGCATTTTAGAATGATTTCTAATGGATCATGTGAGTAATGATGCTGAAAATCCAGCTTTTCCACCGCAAGAATGAATTCCATTTTAAATGTATTAAAATAAAATAAAAACTGTTATTTTCCATTGTAATAATATTTCATATAACTGTTAATATTAACTTAATATAATCAATCAAAGAGACATAAGAGATTTCTTTTCAAAACATTAAAAAATCTTACCAACCCCAAACTTCCGAACAGTGGTGTATATTCATATAAAAATAAATAAATATGTTATGTTAAATAATATACTTCCTGACTATTCAAAACATTTTACTTGTATGTGTGTTCCCTGGGAATCAAAACTACAAGCTCTACCATTTGATAGGCTAGAGGTTACGGGAAATACAGTAATATTTCAGTGTCATTTAGATGTAAATCGTTGGCCTAGCTATTAAAGCTAGACACTGGGAGACCTTAATTAAACCTGCTGAGTGCAGAAAAGCAGAGGAAGCTTGACTTATTTATGTGCATCTCATCTCAGCGTGTACGTTGCCACAGGACTTTAATGAGTTCAGAAGCTGTGCACAGGAGTCTCTCAAACTTTAATCGCCCTGACTGCGCACTGGAGCGATGCGATTCACACTTTATGAATTTTTTAACTTTGTTGAGAGTCCTGAAGATCTAGGTCAGTGGTGCAGGATGGAGGACAGGATAGACAGTGAGGAAACCTATGAGGAAATGGCACAAATTTCCCTTCATGCATGAGATGGTTTGACTTCTCACTGCTCACGTTTTTCATAAAATCTACTTTTTCTCTGAAATTAGGAGCATAAAGTGTCTGAAGCATCTCACTGATTATTATTTTGATAATGTGGCTCCTGATCTTTTGCTACGATCATACTCATTTCAAAGGCTGAGAACAGACGGCTGTAATCTGCTAAATCAGATTTATGTCTTTGGCTCTGATGTGATGAGCTCATCTGTTGGCAGAGCTCCGCCCCCAAAACCCCTTGTTTTTTTCTTTCTTCTTTACAACTGGGTTTGAATCATCAGCCTTTGCTACTATGATGAAACACAGATGGTCCTGATTAAGGACGTGTTCAAATTAAAAAAGACTATTTACTTGTAATATTCTTCAGATAAAAGTTTAAAAAGTTTAAGATATTTAATATATTACTCAAGTTGGACAATTTATTGTGTATTAAAATTTGATATACTTCCCAATTAAAGTCACAGTGATTTTGTCAAAATTGAATTGTGACTAGAAAAATGTGAAAACCTTTTAGAGCAATGCTTTGGTTTAATTAGTGGTTCAATGTTGATATCTATAATGCTGATATTGTCTGTAATAAATTAATAATTAATAAATATTAACCAAAAAACAAAAAAAAACATAACATAATTTTGAACTGTTGACGCCCAGAATGACGATTTATTCTATAGTATGCTAATATGGATTAGAAGTAAAGAAAATTATATCTTATATTACAGTTTTATGGGAGCAGATGAAGAAGAGTGCTGTTTTTGTTTCATTTATTTAATTGAATAAAGTGAACAGATCTTAAGTGATGTCTGTTGTCTTTTTCCCATTGTGAGAACAGAATAAAAAGAAAAGCCGAGAACTAACACCACAGTACTTTAATGAAAGATAAAATAGACCTTGACAGAGAATTTGAAACCCCATCAAAGTGATAATTTAGTGAGAAGAACTAAGAATCTCTTAACATTCAACATCTAGCTGGGTAAGCTTTTTAAGTGCGCTTCTCTCATTTTAAAGCCATTATTTGCAGATTTTTGCCTTAATGAAACATATGTGACGTCTGTGGATTTTGACCCAGCTGTTTTTCCAATTCGGTCCGTGACATGAGTCTTTTGACCCTATAAGGGTTACGTTGAACTGGCCGACTGGGCCAAAGGTTTGGTGCCCCTGCCTCCCTCAGTCTCTTTTGTTCTCTATGTACTGTGAAGGCCTGTTTGTTTGTGAGTTAATTCAGAATCCTGTGAGTGGGAGGACATTACAGGGCTCAGCCTGTCCGACTGAGCAACTCCCGTTCCCTTTTGACCAGAGACCAAGCATTAACCCTGTCCTACAAGTTTTAGTTTCTGCCCCAAACAAAAGTGTGCCTGTGGGAATGCTGCTCTTTTTTTCCCTTTACAGAAAGTCTCTTTTCTACCAGTCCTATGAAACATTGAGTAGAGGACATGCTATTGAGACCAGAAACTCTCTCTCTAGATCCCACAAACCATCTACATGTACAGTACACAGGGTGTAGTATACAGCAAATTTCAGAGACTGAATCTGAATTACACCATGTAGATTCTGGATTTTGAACATTTAATACCAAAGAAATGTTATAATGTTATAATAGGAAATGAAGAAATATTTCAGTAATTTAAGTAAATTTAGGACTTTGATCAGATGTTTCGGTCAGATGTTCTTTGGATCATCTCAAATCATGCTGGAGAACATGATCATCAGGTTTGACATACTTGTGGAGTTCATGCATCTCTTTGTGAGAAACTTGGCCTGGATCTCACCAATCTCTACTCTGTTCCTTTGGCTCTTGGGAGGATTGTGGTGGTGCGAGGGCGGTCCTTCATCCCTCGGTTGTAGCCTATTAGAGGATCTCTTTAGGGAAAAAGTATTGGCATTGACTATGAGAAACAAGCATAAGACTTTTTGTCAGTATGCAACCCTAAATTAATGTCAGAATTCCGTATGACCATTGGATGTGAGGGATTGTATTGACTTGGCTGAATGGATCTTGACAAATTTGTGTGATTTGAATTTAATGGTTGAGTGAAGGGATTTGTGCTGATATGTAATTTCCTTCCACTAGCATTTATATGAGGAAAATTTTAAAGGAAAACTGGCTTTAATGTGTGTGAGACTTGCACATTACCATACAAAAAACAAAGAAAATGGACTGTATCCATTGTCAGTAAGGTTGCCAAAATCCCAAGACTCGCCATTAGCGGGAAGGCGGCTCTGGTCATACTGTGATTGAACACAAACGTTGCTTTGCTTGAAGGCTGCGGAGAGTTCATGGACAGGAAGTCTGTATTGCTGCTTTGTTGAAGGCTGATGCCGCTGCCCCTCCAAGAAACCACACTAGATCTCACGGCCCAGACCTGCAGATCTGTATGAGCAATGCAGCTTCACAGCTGTTGAGTCAGAGCCATCATAAATTCATTCCTGGCAAACTCACCATAATCTTCACATGTACGCACAAAAAAGGGTGGGTCGCTTGAATATCAAGTAAAGTGAGACGCTGTTGAATAATCCTTAAAAAACGTCTTTATAGGAAAGCTTAATTCATTTCTAATTAAGGTATTTGGTTTGAAACTGAAAACAAAAACTTGAGTAATCACAATGTTACTAGTATTGGCAGAGGCTGTGCATCCACAACCGGGTGATTCTCCCAGAGATCGTTTTGGATCATATTTCTTCTCAATATAAACAGAAAAAAAGGACATTATATTTTGCATAAAGAAAATAGATCCATTAAAGGGATAGTTCACCCAAAAATGAAAATTAGCCCATGATTTACTCACCCTCAAGCCATCCTAGGTGTGTATGACATTCTTCTTTCAGACGAATACAATCGGAGTTATATTAAAAAATGACCTGGCTAATCCAATATTTATAATGGCAGTGAATGGCCATTTGTCGGAAGCTAGTTATCTAAGTTGATAGTTATGGATATTTTTCTTACACAAACGCATCATTTTGCTTCAGAAGGCATTTATTAAATCCCCGGAGCTGTGGGAGATTTTATCATGGATGGATGCACTTTTTTGGGCTTCAAATTTTGGGCTCTCATTCACTGCCATTTTATTAGCCAGGACATTTTTTAATAGGCTATGACTCCAATTGTATTCATCTGAAAGAAGAATGTCATATACACCTAGGATGGCTTGAGGGTGAGTAAATCATGGGGTAAATTTCATTTTTGGGTGAACTATCCCTTTAAGACTTATTTGCATTGTGACATTATTTTCATTACAGTCCACTACACAATGTATTATTAGAAAAATAATAATAATAATTCTTTTGAGTTGGAAATGAAATACACAGAAGCCAGTTTCTGTAAAAAATAAAATAAAAAGGTCATTGTCTCATGATTGTGACTATATTTCTTTTAATTGCATCTTTGCCTCCCAATTTAAACTTTAGGCTTACAAAGTGACTCAATATACCACACTATGATTTTAAATCTCGTAATTGCGACTTAATATTTATTTTATATTGCAAGTGTGACTTTATTTTAAATATATAAGTTAATATTGTGAGTAAATATACATAATATACAAATCTCATTATGGTTCTGATTTCTCATAATTGTTACTTTATACACTGTCACATTACTTTTTTGTAAACTTTATTTCACAATTAGCCTATCTTTTTTTTTTTTTACCTTTTACAAGCTTCAATAGAAATATAACCTAGATATGTTCTTGACATGGTATTATCATCTTATATTCTGTTGTTGTTGTTCATCCGAAGGTCATGAAGTAGACATTTAATTGATCTTTTTGATCTTTCGTGATGGTCGGGATCTGATGAATGGATTCCAATGCATTTTTTAGCACATATGTGAGAGCTTTGTCAGAGGACAAGATCTATGTTTCTTAAATGTCAGTTTCTTAAGTCAAAGCCAGGCCATATTTCATCCTTGAAAAGCCACCTCAACCACGAAGGGAAGCTTGCTGGGATTTTGCCAGCGAAAGAATCTGCAGGAGGAGTAATGATGTCTATTTGTGCAAGAGAGGGAGGGCTGTGTCATTTACACAGAGAAACCTTCCCAAAGAACAGTGGGGCTTGTCCTGCGAGCTTCAGCACATATAACCACTTAGAACATCATTATACCATTCCATTAGTGAGCTTGTTATCTCATGTACACAAAGAGCAGAAATGAAGACATTTTTCAGGTTTCACACATCCGCCCCGCATAAGAACATTTCAGGTCGAGCCCCAAGAAAGATATCCCTACCACTGCCCAAGAGCTGGGCGGCATTCAACATTCCTCAGGGAGATTGATGTTGCTGGGATGCGTCTTAAATTCCTCACGGCTGAAAATAAGATGGGTGCTGGTAAGCTTCTTGTTACCCAACTTTTTCTGTACGAGATGTTTTAATGAGACTCCTGGCAGCAGACCGAGCGACCGTGCTGTGCACATTGTTACCCAGAAACAACAATTTTAAGGATGATCTTTAGTAGTTTACGATGCCTCCTGGCGGTCTCGCCAGGTCTGGGCCTGCCTCGCACTATTTTTCTGTTTCCACTCTGTAAATGTGGGGACCATTTGAATTGTTTGATGGTCTTAGAGGGCCAATCCAAAATATATAAAGTGAATCCATACAGAGGAAGGGTGTATTTGTTTACTGAGCGAGCTAGGAGCGATGGCTTATAGCAGAACATAAGCCGTCCTCAGAAGAGTTGGAGATAAGCAGAACAGCTCACATTCCTGAGCAGCTGCAGAGTAGATCTCCAGAGACCGGTCCACCTCCCCAATAACACACTCAGCCTAGACATCAGCACAACACAAACACAATGAAAAAAACATAACTAGAAGCCAATGCATGGCTATTTCTGTCAAAAGCTAGTAGTACTTATATATGTTTATTTAATTATTTAAAGGATTGGTTCACTCATAATGACACATAAATTAACTCACCCAAGTGCCGTTCCAAACCCATTTTGAAACCCATTTCCTTTTTCTGTGGATAACTTAAGCTATATTTTACAGACGAGCATCTTAAAGTGCTTATTTGAAAATATGCAACGGGGAATGAGTTGAAATAGGGTTGAAAAGTGCAGCTTTAACACTATGCTAAACTTCTCTTTGTGTGCTCCTCTAAACCAAGTTGCATCAGTTGTGCGTAAGTTACAGCTTAGCCTAATTGTGATGTAAAGGGGCACTAACTTACACACTACTAAATATTTTACACTATTAAACTTTTGAAACAGAACTCTCATGTTTAATCTAAATATGATTATACTTGTTTCAGTGAAAGTTTTTTTTTTTTTTTACCATTATTTACACAAGGCAAAAGAAGTAAAAAAATCAGCCTTAACAAGATCAACTGAAATTCACTGTTTCAACACTTCAAACTTCTGACTAACCTTCTTATTTGAAGTATGATATTGTATTATTGAATTGAATATATATATATTTTTTTTTAGTATTTTCAAATTTAATTTATTACAGCAATTAAAATGTTTGACACAAATTTAAACACTTGTGCCCATTTTGATAATATTGACAATTACATACATTATTTAATTTTGTAAAAAGAAAAAAAGGGGAAAAAAAAGTAATGTTTTCTTTGCTTCCTATGGAGGCAGTATTCTCTGTAAACCTGCTTTGGAACAATATTTATACTCACTTTTTAAGAATGAAACCAAATAAAAATGGATTGAACATCTTTTTTTGGATTGAACAACATAGTCTGTCGCTATTTTTCGGTGAAAATAGTGTTTGTTAGTGCCATCAAATGGTAGTTTTATGTTACAGCTGCAGCTCTAGGCATGTGACCAAAAGCGCAAATCTTACTGGTTGGCGACCATTCAGCTGAGTAAATGATGAAAGAATTTTAATTTACTATTCCTTTAAATCCTTTTGAATCAGTACAGTTGTATGTTTCATATAGGTCTCATTGTGGATATCCTCCATTTTTGGCTTGTGACATCTTAATTTGTATCGGCACCTCTCCAGACAATCCTCTCTTCTTGTTGAATCAATCTGGCTTCTCCCTCCAGCGGATGTGGCTGCGATTACTGCTGAGCGTTTGTGGCCACTGGAGCCGAGTATGCTTAGTCAATAGTTTCCTGGTTTTTACACACTCTGTAATTAAAGCAAATCCACCTAAGAGTGTGTGCAATAAGCAATAATATAAGTGCTGAGCTGTGGGAGAAGTTTTCTCGCTGAGTCCCACCACTCCTTTGGCTGTGGCCAGGGTAAAAAATGCCTTATTGTTGCTCAGTTGACTCCCGGTCAACGGGTAACACTCTCCACCCCGGAACACAGCCAGACTTATTCACACAGCTGGGATATAGACACTGTACTGGGACATTCATAGCAGAGTCCGGTTTGAAATGTATGAATAAATGGAGGAAACGCAGACATTCATGGTTCAGAGAGGGTTACGGTTAATTACTGCAGTTAATCGCTAGTGGCAAGATTGATGAAGGCATACTGACCAGATGTGTTGTGGGTTTTGGCCGAGAGATTTGCTGAGATCATTTCCAGAAAACATTTTATTAATTCCTCAGGTTTTTTTTTATTTATTTACAGAGAGCAAGAAAAAGCACATAATGAGGGAGATGTAGACATTAGATAAACTGCTTTGATACTAAATGGCTTCATGACATTATTGCTACTTTCAAACCTCAATTGTTTGTGTTCATCCACTGAATTTTCACATAACTAATCTATACAAATAGCTTTAAAGCAATTATAATACTTCCCCTCCGTTTAGGGCATCCGGAAATGAAATGAAAATAGACTTATTTACATTTCACTATATTTGGATATCTGTTATGTAACACTTCTAAACACATACTGGATTTTTGGTGGAAATTTACAACAATGCATCTTTGATGCATGAGACAAACAGAATAGTGTTTTCTTGCAGATTAATGTTTTACTTGCAGTAGGAATCTTACGATCGAAACGTGTGGGTACTATTTCACCCTCAAACCAAAGGAAGAAGTAATTAATTATATTTTGCATAAAGGAAATTAATCCTATTTTTTTGCATTGTGACAATGTAAAAATTCTCAATCTTTTTGTGAGATTTACCCAATCAGACTTTTATTTTCAGGCCCATAATCTCCTCTGCATCTAAGATGAAATGGCTTCACTTTAGGGGTTTTCTCACTGAGAATGTTTTCATAGTTCCTATAACTATTGGCGGAAGTACCCGCTTTTTGGCATGTTTGCACCGCAGGAACTGGGAACGATTTTAGTTATAGGAACGCCTTTTGGGGGAACTAAATTAGCTCCTACTTCAGAGTAGTCTAACCCAGCACAATAGGAACTCCCAGTGACGAAGTGAAGTGTACATTTATTGGCCGAACCCCAGACAGCAACATAGTGTCGGCCCAGATCCGGGCCAAATCTGGTACATGAGGATTCCATGCGTACCAGATGTGGGCCTGATCTGAGCTGACACTATGTTGCTGTCTGGGACGCATGCCATACGAAACACCTGCACGCGCCATTTTTAAAGTCCCCATGAATTCAAAATTGACCATACTTACTTTGTTTGCCTAAATTGATCGTTTTGTGGTGAACAATTCATCCATGCAAGTCAATCCACACAAAAAAATTTTTTGGCTTCGTAATCTTTAATCAAAATCTGAAATTTCCCCTCCCCTCTGCGTTGGAGGACCTTCCCTGATGACGTAGGTTTCACGGTTTGGGCGTCTTCTTAACATCCGTAACCACGCCCCTCCAACTGACAGTAGACAGGCTGAATGAAAACACCTACTTTTCTAGATCTTATCAGGTGCTAGATGGGAAAAAAGCCACGCCCACCATTTTGCCTCATTTAGTATTCCGTTTCTCTCGGAAATACGTCACAACACTGGAGAAAAGTCGTTTGCAACTTCCGGTTCACGGGGACTTTAAAAAGCCATCGTGTAAACACACAGCTTGCATATACTTACTCCGCAAACTAACATTTAGCACATAAATATATATATACTTACTCCACAAACTAACATTTAGCACATAAATATATATATACTTACTCCACAAACTAACATTTAGCACATAAATATATATATACTTACTCCACAAACTAACATTTAGCACATAAATATATAAAAAGATAATGTTAACGGCATTTGCTAGGCGCATTTGTCTGCGATGTTGTGTTCTTTTCTCAGCCTTGATGATTGTCTCTTAGCCCTCCTTTTTTGTTCTTTCAATTGCATAACTTATACATCTATATTCCATTTCCGTTATTACGAAACCCACGACGGCGAAGTACTTTTTCGTTCTTCGCTCAGTAAGTAAAACGAAGTTCAAAAGACATGAGCAGCGATATGCTTTTACCGAACATCCAGATGGCACCCACACTGCTGAGAGCTATGGTTAGATGAATTTATAAAAACAGGTGCTGTGCGCTTTCCTCTCAATAACAAAATAAACACATTTTTTTTTTTTAAACAGCAAGCATTTTTTAAATAAAGCATAAGAAAAGCATCGTGGATATGTTTGCAATTCGGCACTCTAGTAAAGTTACGTCACGTTTATTTATAGCACTTTATACAATGGATTGCTTAAAAGCAAGCAAACAGTGTCAGTGACTTGTTTCATCAGAAGTACAACTTTTTCTATTAAAAAGCAGCTCTCCAATGTGTTCATGTTTTCACTCGCGGACGTCTGACCTCGACGGACTGAACAGGAGAAATTAACCGGAAAAGATATCCACGTCAAAGAAGGCGCTCTGCACACATCTACCTATTGCGTAATCGCCTCGGACCAATGGTAGTACAAAAGTGTTTACCAGCCGTAGCAAACTTCCCATAAAGTTAGCATTGGCAAGCTGTTTCGAACGGCCAATTTTGGCCTGATTTTGTTCGAAATGACGTCACATCAGTCCGTTCTTCGATTTCGCCTGAAGTACATCGGAGCCTTTATGTCACTTCAGAGTTCCTAAAGGCGGTGTGAATGCAACCAGGAAAATGTCCCTAGGGGAACTATAGTTCTCAGGGGACCGACCGAGATTCACTGTTTGTGCTGCTAAACATTTTAGAATTTGCATTCATTTATAGATCAGCCCCTCTTATCTAAAATGAAATAAGAAACACAGAGGCACAAACAGTTAATTTAGTCAAAAATCATATTTTATAGACCTTGACCTGCAATCCAACATCTCAAACAGCACTACAATCAATGTTCCCAGATTCCTATCATTCCTACATCCCCTTTCTTCCCTCTTTTCTGGCCGTCATGTCCTCGCGACATCACTATAACCCCTCATTTCTCAGGAGGCATAATAGAAGTGACAGCGCAGAAAGGCTTTTGACTCTGAGAGGTGTCACTGGTGGATTCAGCCATATTTCTTCGACTGCCCTGTCATCTGTCATGTGCTATCTGTAGACAGACTGTCAGGAGCGATAAATGCATGCTCATTTTGGCCTGCTCCTCCAGTGTCCTATCTGTCTGTCTGCCCTATCTAGGCCATTATAGTACAACTTAGTCAAAGTACTCCAGGCATTGCTGAGGTTTGATATGACCATGACAAACACTTCTATTGCCTTGACATTCCTAGGCTGGAGATTATACACCTAAGTGGTATCAAGGTTATTTCACTCCTTATAATGGAAATGAAAGGTTTGTGCATGTGTCTGCAGGTGGTTTCCAGTCTAAACTCCCATTCATAAGTTTAAAATATCATACTGTGGTAATTTATTAAAAAAATCTTTTTTGGGAATTATTTTTTTGTCTTTTAAAAAAATATCTTATTTACTTTTATTCAAAGGCTTAGTCTTTTTTGTCCCAAAACAAAAAATCTGGATAGTAAGAAAAATGTGCATTTTTTATTATATTAATTATTTGGTTATGTCAAAGAGGCTTTTAAGGGGATATTTTACCTAACAAAATCAAAAACTTTTTGAGGGATGTACTGTGGATTTGAGGCAAGACTGGACATTTCAATCTGTAAAAGGACATATTTTTGAGTCTAATCTTTTCAATGAATCAAATTATTTATTTGTCAGTCTGAATGGTTTGTTCATAAATTGTTTTTCAAGTTCATCTCACTGTCTAAGGTATTCTGTCACAACGGTTATTAGTTTATAAGATTATCAGTGAATAACAACATCATTTTTTATCTGTTTCTCACACAATGCTATTGTATGACTTCAAAAGACTTGGAAAATAGTCGTATGGGTCACTTTTTTGTTACTTTTATGGGGCCTTATCGAAGCTCACCTGTTTTAAACTTTGAAAATAATAAGACATTTTTTTGAGCATCAAATCAGCATATTAGAATGATTTCTGAAGGATCATGTGACACTGAAGATTGATGCTAAAAATTCAGCATTACCATGACAAGAATAAATTACATTTTAAAATGAATTAATAGAAAACAGATATTTACAGATGAAGAGTTCAGATGCAAAACCCTCTAAATCCGTCAGACTTATTTTCTTTAAATGAGCATTTTTTATCAGGCTCCTATGTTCACGTCCAGTAGTTTCATTTTAAAGGTACTGATAAGGTTATTAGTCATTGAATAAAATAACTTTTTTTCAAAAATGTCACTTGAGTCAATTCAGTGATTTTTAACAAATTAGATTTTCTTTTGCGTCAAAAACAGCTAAATCCACTTGTGCTTTTTTCGCAAAAACCTCTAAATCCACCTCTTTGGGACAAGACATAGTAAATAGCTGAAAAATCAATAAAAATGTAACTAGAAACACTGAAAAAGATTAGAGCACATTCATTTCAAAACTAAACAGTAGACACACCTCTTTACAGGGGGGCTGAATGAGATCTGCGATTATTTGCAAATCCCACCCCATTTCTCTGCAGTCACCTTTCTGCCCTGTCTGAATAAAGACAAAAGCCCCCCCGATTCACACAGTACAACCACATTGGCAAAAAGAATTGGCGATTAAAATAGTTTAATAGTTTTAGTTTGTATAATCAAGTAGAACAGAGCAACATTCTTAAACATCAATATCTGTGCATTTTGTATAAGAAGCTTATAAGACTTAAATAATGTAAAGTAATATTATAATGTATATCTCAAGTATAATAAATCAAATTCCTTCAAAGTTACAGCACTGCACCAAGAACTGTTATGAGTGCATGCTACACTTGCGACCAAGCTATTTTCACTGTAAAGTTACCTATTTTCTTTTGCCTTGTAAATTAACGGGAAGAGTTTTGAGGTAGATAAACGACGTTCTCTTCTGCCTTTTGATGTCAGCAGGACAGGCTCCTCCATTTCATCGTACTCCATCTTAAAAATGTAAAAAATCTGAATCCAAAAACAAAACAATCTCCTCAGCCGTCTAAAAAAATCCGTCTCCTCAGCGCACCGCTCTATTGAAACAGCCTGTACTGATTCGCGCGGCTCGCGCCTTCTGATTGGTTCTCGGGATGTAGTGGCTTTTGCTGCCAAAGGGAAGTGGCGTCTAGAGGCTTTTGCCGACAAACTGATATTTCTGAATGGGCTGAGGCTGAGATTTCGAGGATTTGAAGCAAATATATTTGTTGAACGTGTACTGTGTTCAGATAGCTTTCACTCAATGTCATTATCTCATTTTTGACGGAGGTGGCGTTTAGAGGCTTTTGCATCTGAACTCTTCAGATACAGATTTTAACAGACACAATATTACTATCAGTTTTTTATTCAATAAAAGCAGCCTTAGTGAGCAAGCCCAAACTTTTGTACTGGGTTGTACATTATACATATATGTGTGCATTACACACACACACACACACACACACACACACACACACACACACACACACACACACACACACACACAACTTTAAATTCCAAAATCACAATTGCTTTCTGAAAGGTCCTCTGGGAATGATGTGCTCAGAGAGACATTGAACAAATTCATATTGCTCCATCTGCATGTTCAGTAAAGCTCAGGACACAATTTAATACCACTTTCATGTCCATGAGAAAAGTGTGAGGATTAGCAATAGACATTAAGTTTTGAGCCCCTGTGAAACAGATGGCGAGTGGGCTGTTCTTTTTGAAAACAGACCCAAGGGGAGCACAGTACTGGAAGAGGAAAAACGGACTTTACAGGCAGCCGTGTCCTTGAATGTTTGGCTGTTGTTGAAAACATCATACACCCACACTGTTTTTCTTGACTCTTTTTTTTTTTTTATCTCCCTCACTGTTTTTATTCCACCCGTCAGTGGTTTGTTTCCAGGCCTGTCTAGGGTCAGTCTCCCTGAGGGGCCGCCATTAGGCGAATGGATAAGATAGGAGCTGAACTGATTGAGGTGAGACACAGGAGAGAAAAGTGGGAAATGCCCACAGAGCCATAGAGTGCCGAAGGAGGAACAAACACAGCGGCACGGCTCTTAGTCTCACGCTTTTTACACATTCTCACATTACAGAGGACTTGACAGACCGTGTCTGCTGCTGAGGTCACAGCCACAGTTCACTTAAATTGAGCTGAGGAAATGATGACACAAGAGCTGCAA
Source organism: Rhinichthys klamathensis goyatoka (assembly GCF_029890125.1). Classification (NCBI taxonomy): domain Eukaryota; kingdom Metazoa; phylum Chordata; class Actinopteri; order Cypriniformes; family Leuciscidae; genus Rhinichthys; species Rhinichthys klamathensis. The sequence goes on from NW_026606712.1 coordinate 1,884,249, forward strand.
CAACTAACCGATATAAAATCAATACAAATCCATAAGAAATGTTCTCTGTTGAAAAGTTGGATGCTTGAGACTTGTCCCCATTGACGTCACTTTACAGTTGTGAAAACCACATTTCTATGGAAAAAAAATTGCAGAAAAACATGACCAATGTCATCCAAAGCATAAGCACTTTAAATTAAACACATTTTTTTTCTCCAGTGCATAACTTAATTTATGTTCTCTGTAAATGTTGTAAATTAAGTCATTATCTGTCAAGTATGAAGCAATAATTTTGTCCTTTTGATTAAAATTGGTTGTGTGACATTAAATGTAATGTTTAAAATAAATCTATTTATAATCATAAAATCGTCTAATTATATTTTTATAAGAACAGTGACTAGTGGCATTGTAGTAAATAATTCTTGACATTTACAGTATAAGCACAAGAAATGTCAGTAATAGCACTGCTATTTTTGTGTTTGATTTTGTGAAAAACTATCTGTGATTTATATAGTAATATTGATATTTTAAAGGACAATAACAGTGTAAAATACACAGTGATTTGCACATTACTTGGAGGACAACATTGAGCAGGATATGGAATAACATCATGCTTTTTCGGTATTATTATGAAAATATATTTTTTAATAATTTAAAATTGTAATCATTTTAAATATATATATATTTTTTTTTTAAATCAAAGATGTAATTGGCAGATTAATCAACAGTTTTTAGTTGTGGCCCTAGCTTACACCACATTATCTTGTGGTTCAGCAGGACAGGTGTCTCCTGTTCTTCTATTACTGATTTGAACCAGAGCAATGCATTAGATTGACAGGGTGTGCAGATCTTCTGCTTGGAAGTGACATTTCTGTCATGGTATTTTTCAGCAGTAGTTGCCATCCACTGCCACTAATGTGAGATGTCAGAAACCTGTGGACCGATTTCTCAGGTCGTCTGCCCATGTGTTTGACATTGAGCGAGCAGCAATGTGTCACCTAAAGATATATGTTAGATGGGGCTCTGGAGGGTACGGATATGGACAGTCATGATAGACCCATCTATCAGGGTTGTTCCACTGAACTTAATCCAGTGATTAAAGTTACATTTTAACTAAAGACAATTTTAACTACATTTTAACTATATATATATATATATATATATATATATATATATAGTTATTGTGCTGTCAATCATGATTAATTTCATAATTTTTATTGTGGTTAATATACAATACAGTTTAAAAGATTTGGGATGATTGTTTTATAGAAAGAACTGAAGTCCCTTATCCTCACCAAGGTTGTATTTATTTGATCAAAAATACAGTAAAAACTGTAATATTGTGAAATATGATTACAATTTAAAATAACTATTACATTTTAAAATGTATTCGAAATGTATTACTCAAGTCTTCAGTGTCATTCATAAATCATTCTAATATGCTGATTTAATGCTCAAGAAACATTTCTTAATATCAATGTTGAAACCAGATGTGCTGCTTAATATTTTGCTGAAACTGTGATACACTTTATTTCAGGATTCTTTGATGAATAGAAAGTTCAAAAGATCAGCATTTATTTGAAATAGAAATCTTTTGTAACATTATAAATGTCTTATTATACTGTCACTTTTGATCGATTTAATGCATGCTTGTTGAATAAAGGTCATTAATTTCTTACTAAGCCTGAACTTTTGAACGATAGTGTACATAAATAATCAGCGTTAAGGTACACAATTCTAGTCTTTTGTTTCTAGGAGCACAGCTCATGTTATTGCTAACATACCTCTGGCATAATGTAAGTCTTCGAATTATTTTCAGTGTTCCCTGACACTCATCCATTTTCCTTCTTCTGGTCTCCTCCAAACTCAAAAATCTTAATACGAGTCTATCCGCAAAGATAAAAGGCAAGGTGTACGGTTACAGCTAGATCAACAGTGTGGGAGCAGCCCGAGGTTCTGTGAAGCTCTGGAGGTGAAGGAGCTCCATGTGGGGGATTAATATGAGTTCTCTTCTCGCATCCAAACCAAACAGGCAATCCCACTCCAAGGACCGGGAAATCAAACTCTGTTTGTTTTGCGTGAGGATTATTTACATAGTCTGATATTTACGGAGGCGAGGGCAGACATCGTCACTACAGAAGAGGGATTTTTTTTCTGACTGAAATGAACAGATATGAATCTGGAAGTTGTGCTATGGTCTTGATATTCGGTAACACTTTAGGTCCCATTAGTTACCGTTAGTTAATGCCTTCACCAACATTAACTAACAATGGGCAATACATTTGCTACAGCATTTATTATTCTTTGTTAATGTTATTTGAAATATAACTTCATTTTTTGTTAATGTTAGCTCAGGTCCATTAAATAATAATATGGTAACACTTTATTTTGATAGTCCACTTTAGACATTCTACTAAGTTACTAACTTTGCAGCTACATGTCAACTTATTCTACTAACCTGAACCCTAACCTAAGTCTACTAATACTCTAATGAGAGTTAGTTGACATGTAGTTGCAGCTACTTATAGTTCTATCTAAAGTGGAGTGGACCATCGAAATAAAGTGTAACCAGTAATATTAACAGATACTACTTTTGATTTGAATAATGCATTAATAAATATGGAAGCTTGTTTCTGCCACTGAATAAAAAATAAAAAACGTAATTGCGATGTTTTTAATCTCACAATTCGGACTTTTTTCCTTGCAATTGTGTGATATAAAGTATAAACTGGCAATTGCGGGTTATAAAGTCAGAATTTGCGAGTTTCGAGGGGGGGGGTCAATTCTGTCAATCTGTCAAAAAGTCAATTCTGACTTTTTTTCTCAGAAATGCGAGTTTATATCTCACAATTCTGACTTTATAACAAGCGATTGCGAGTTTATATCTCACAATTCTGACTTTATAACACAATTGTGAGTTTATATCTCGCAATTCTGAGAAAAAAGGTCATAAATGTGAGATAAAAAGTCGCAATTACCTTTTTTATTTTTTATTCTGTGGTGGAAACAAGCTTCCATAAGTAAATGTTAAAATTAACATTAACTAAGATTAATAAATGCTTTAGAAATAGTTTTCCATTTGTTAAATAATGTTAACCAATGGAACCTTATTGTAAAGTGTTACCTGACATTTCCATCATCACTTACTCTTTCTTTCTTCCATGGAGGAGATATTTTGCAGAATGTCTAAGCTCCTCTTTTCCAAACAGTAGAATGAATGTGGACACGGGTTTTCAAGCTCCCAAAATGATAATATTTTGTATTGAAAGTCCTCTTAAGCTAAACATGTTAAATTTGTGGGATGAACAGAATGAAATTTAATTCATAATTTGCTGAAAATCTTTTTAAATGCTGAAATCTCATTTGCATTAGCATTAATTTTTGCCATTCGGACGCATTCATTTTTTACATTCTTCCAAATGTCTTTGTTTTCAATGTTAAAAAAGAAAGCCATACAGGTTTGGAATGACATGAGGACGAGCAATTTTTTATTTTAAACTATTATTGTAAACTATTCCTTTCAGCCAAGCCAAACAATGTCTCTTGCGAAAAATAGGAACACACAGCTGTATTTCACTTTTCTAGGCACAATACGTTTCCTACCGAGAGAAAAATGAAAACATTTGGTGATATGTCTGTTCGCAGTCACTGTGGAACGGTTATCCACCAACAAAGCACAGCTGCTGGATCTGGCAGTTAAACATCACTCTAACAGGATCGCCACTCACTGCCTAGGAAGGTTTTACTGTCAGATATAACAAAGTGTGAGGTGAAAAGAAGCCCTGATGAACACGCTGAAGCTCGAGGAAAGCATTCATCCGTTCCACTCAGCCTTGTTCATATAAGCTCTCTCCCAAGACGACTCTCATGCCATTTGATTGAAACAGAGACTAAAGAAAGATTTATCAGGGCTAGTTTTATGTCATGTTCCTCTCAAAATTTTCAAAGATGTTTTCCTTCAAGGCATTTCCCTTAGTTTCTTTGCGATTAGGGTCTGTATTTGAGTCGAGGGTCATGAGGGATGCCTTTAATTGGATCTCATTTCTGCAGATCTGCTGTTTATTTGAAGAAGACTGGGGCAGAATTGTAGCGACTGAGATCACCACTGGGAAGGGAGGGGTTAAGACCTCTGATCATGGCCGTGCTCAATCATGCTTCCCCTTACTCACTGCACAAATACCCATGGGCACACTTTCCTACATTGTGCTAAAGTTGTGGCTGTGGCCTGCAAGGCCTCAGCGCAGATCTTTCCCACACTCTCAACAGGCCGTCATGTGTGCGTTGAGCTCAGATCGAGGGAGGAGGGAGACCTCAAGCTTTATTGGCCAATGATCTGCAGCATATACTATTGTGCAGAGCAGGGACCAATCAGAGAGCTGAGATAAGGGTCAGTCGACAGCCCTGTGCTTTAGCTCTGTCTAATGCTGCTTCTTACTACACTGCATAGGGAGGAATTTATCAATAACATTTATATAATGGTACTTTCAAAGTTTTGTCAATAACATTACATTACGATTATTATAGAAAAGTAATTTAGTTTTGTTAGTTTTCATTCTGACTGTTTTTAAATGTTTATTTTATATTTGGGCAGGCGAGATTAATGCATTAGCTAATGTCATTTAACAGTGTTTAACACTCTTTTTGGTGCAGTCTTGTGTTATTGATAAGGTTAATTTTCAGATAGGTTGTAAAGGTTTAAAATGTTATAATATCCTGTGTATCTAAAATTAAATGGATTCTGTTAGTTTAATTTTAGTTTTGGAGTCACGACTATATTTTAGTTCCCTTATTTCAATTATTTCAGATAACAAAAATTATTTTTCTTTATTTTTCTTTTCGGACTGCTTTTGGACTTTTTTTTTGTTGTTGTAAAAAACAAACAAACATTGCTTAACAATTTAGTAATAAGATTTAAAATATAAAAAAAGATATATATTTTATACATTGCCCATCTAAAATAATATATTTAGACATAATTATTTATATATACTTTTTTAGTGCAGTAGAGGAATTTTTATTGTGTGTGTGCGTATTCTAAGGAAAGATCCGAGACTGATAAATGCCACAGGCGCTGCTATCAGATATCTACGTGATTTCCTTCCTGTGTCACATTAAGCCCTGATGATAGTGTGCCGTGTGTGAGTGTGTGTGGTTCAGGTATATCCTACGTTATGGGGACAAAATGTCCCTACAAAGATGGCAATATCCGATATCCTTGTCCTTGTTTTTGAAAATGTAAAAATGCAGAACATTTTCTGTGATGGGTAGGGTTAGTCTTGGGGGATAGAATATACAGTTTGTACAGTATAAAAATCATTATGTCTATGGAAATCCCCATAACACATGGAAACCCAACGTGTGTGTGTGTGTGTGTGTACGTGCGTGTGTTTGTGTGTACTCGCGTGTGTGTGTGCGTGCGTGCAGGGTTTGGGTGTTGGGCTTCAGTCTGTTATAGAGGGCCAGCGCTGTTCTACTAATCCCCTGTTTTCACACACAGCTGTTTCCTGTTGGGAACATGGGCCAGGCTAGGGGCCTTTGTGAGACACACACAAACTAGAGGACACAATTTGCTTTTCCAGACAATGTTCACTGAAACGCCAAGGCCGCAGTGTCTGCCATCCAAAAGCCTGCGTGAAAACAACTTTGTCAGGAAATAATGCTCAACACAGCAATTTAGTTCATCTCTCTATTTCTTCATTCTAGGGAGTCCATTCCATTAAGACAGAACATGTTTTTTTGCTGGGAAAAGTCTCCAGATATTGGGCAATAAATGCAGTTATCAGTAGATTGTGGCTTATGAAGGCAGCAGATGTAATTGATTCTTGGAAGAAGAGACCAGTGTGAACATACCGTACTGACTCTGATCACCCTGAGCTTCAGACATCTCATCAGTCAGCTTTATTTATGGATTGGGCTCTGACCTCTGGCCTGATTCTCCTGTAGTATAGGAGTGAAAGTCTGAGCTGAGTTCAAGATAAAAAGCCTCCAGTCATTCTTGTGCCTGTTCATTTGTAATATTTGGAAATAATAGGATCCATTTATTACAGCCAGCGTTCTGTAATGTAAACCACCCTTAATGTAATGCAGTCACGGCTGTAAAATGTGTTAATGTGCACTTAACCAAATGTTGGTCCAAGGGAGCAATACTTGAGAATGATTATTCACCTCCCTACAGCACTTAATGAAGTAACAGGAGATTATAGGCATTATGTGTAAAAGCTACGTTTTAGAGTTAACTGAAATTCTGCTGACGGGCACTGTGTGGTATGAGTGTCCCGAATAGTTCTCAGACAAAGATAGGAACATCCTGTTACTTTTAGACTTTCCATTCCTGAATTAGAACTGCTTTTGGGATCGTGTTGCCCTATTTGTTTTAATAAAAATGTAGTTTTGCAAGAATAAGTGAATACAAACTCAAAATGTGTTTTATATCAACTTTTATTGTCCTGCTTGTGTAGAAGTAGAAAATCTTCTTCTGTGGGGTCTGTAAGATTTTTTTAATGTTTTTGAAAAAGTCTCTTATGCTGTTGTATGTAACACAGTTCATGTTCAGGTTAAGGAGCCAAACGATAAATGTGAACTTTAACTCGTCTTCTACTGTTGTCACTTCTTATTTTATCTTTCCGGAGCTCCTCCATTTAAAAAAAAATACCTCGAGGTATGAATCCTTTAATTAATTATAGTGACTTTATTAGTTGATGCCGGACTGATGTAATTTATGTAATTATTATATTTAGTTTTTTAGTTTGTATAAATGGGAATGCTCTTGTTCTGTGTACAGGGTGAAACACTTATCTTTTTGTGGTCTTTTTTTTTTACAGAGTGAATCAGTGAAATATTTCCTGGACAACTTGGATCGGATTGGCCAACTGGTGAGTCATGATAACACAGCATTATTTAATAGTGCCAGCTCTTCATGGTATATGACCATGCAATATAAACACAGATAGTCAGTCAGAATAGTGTTTTTTATGCAATGTTTCCCAGCAGAGATGGGGGCATTGAAGACTGGAGACACTGAAAATGAAAGTAAAGTGGTCTCTTTGAGTTTGATATTGGCCAAGGTTGCCAAGAACACATAGTGTGTCTCAGATGAGTGATAAAAAAAAGGCCTGGAAGGGTTTTGTGTGAGCATGGAAACCAAGGCCAAATACAAAACAGATAAATGTTATAGTTTGGGTGGGATGTGGGCCTTTTGAAAACTGCTTCAAAGATCATTTTGTCTGCCCTTGTGGCAATTTTTATGAAGGATTGTGTATTTGTGACAAAAGATTGCCTGGAAACCACTCTTATTTTTGCTTTTATTTATTTTTATTTTACCACATAGATTTCACAAAAATCAGAATGGTTAAGTTTGCAAAAGGTATAGTTTTTCTGTTTTAAGTTGCATAAGTGGATAAAGAAGATCCTGGTAGAATGTGAAACTCTAATAGACCTGTGCCAATAATTATCCTTGTTAATAAAAATATTTTAGATCAATTTAGCTAAAGCAAATTGTAAAAAATTTGTTTGATTTGTGCTAATATATATATATATATATATATATTTATTATTGACTTTATTTACTCAACCTGTTCTTTCAGAATTATCTACCAAGCCGACAGGACATCCTATTGGCCAGGAAGGCCACCAAGGGAATTGTGGAGCATGATTTTATCATTAAGAAGATCCCTTTTAAGATGGTAGATGTGGGTGGCCAGCGCTCTCAGAGACAAAAATGGTTTCAGTGCTTTGATGGCATCACCTCCATCCTCTTCATGGTGTCCTCCAGCGAGTATGACCAGGTGCTGATGGAAGACCGGCGCACTAACCGCCTGGTGGAGTCCATGAACATCTTTGAGACCATAGTCAACAACAAGCTCTTTTCCAATGTGTCCATAATCCTCTTCCTCAACAAGATGGACCTTCTGGTGGAGAAGGTACGCAAAGTCAGCATTTGCAAGCACTTTTCCGACTTCCGGGGAGACCCTCACCGACTGGAGGACGTGCAAGCTTATCTAGTGCAGTGCTTCAACCGCAAACGTCGCAACCGCAGCAAGCCACTTTTCCACCACTTCACCACTGCCATTGACACTGAGAACATTCGCTTTGTCTTTCATGCCGTCAAAGATACAATTCTTCAGGAGAACCTTAAGGACATAATGTTGCAGTGACATTTACAGTACTTTGATCTGTTTTTGCCATTGTTTGAGTCCAATTTCCATCCTATCGCAGGAGGATGTGCCATCTGGACTTCTGGTGCAGGAAAAAAATCATGGTGCAAAATGTACTTTGCATCGTGTGTTAGCTGATCAAGTACTCCATTATGCAGAGCTGTATATGAGAGACATGACATTCATACACAAAATTGAATGAATCTCTCTGTCATCACTCGTTTTAATTTCGTCCTGTGAAACAGGAAGTTTGAAGACACCTTAGATGGTGGAAAAGCCAAGAACATTTGAGGGGATTACAGTTTGTTAACGCAAAGAAAAATGAAGCAGTTTGGTAGTCAATCATTTTAGAGTATTTTCACCTCCTTTCTTAAGGATAAACTCAAACAATGCACAATAACTTTATACTGGCTCATCTCCCAAATAACATCCTAAAAATAAATGGCAAACCTGCACTGAACATCCTGCTTGGTACAAGTAGTTCATTTCATGTCATTTGACAGGTTTATTTTTGATATAATCTAACATTTAAATCACATTTTGCTTTATCTATACTTGTGAGTTTATAGATGTCATGCAAAATTGTCTCATTAACAACTAAGCAGGGTTTTTTGTACATAGAGTGAATAGCGGCTTTTGTAAATGTTAACTGTGTCTGCTTTTATTTGTCTCTTCACGGTAAGCTACGAGCTTTGGAATTTAGAGTAGGGTCAAATCACTGGTTATGCCTAACACCACTAACTTAAGATGAATAATGCATTAATGGTATTCTTTAAATGTCATTATTGCACAACATGTGTACTTTATGAGTATTCATATGATGTTAAGCCTCTCGAAATGTATATAACCTGTGTAGTTCATCATGACTCTACAAGGAGAATTACAGAGGGAGTCAACCTGATGCTGTTCACTTATACCATCAGCAGATGTAAAGATCTTAGTTCTTCCTTGATTTCAGCCAGGGACTGAGCTTTATTCTCCAGGGCTTGTTGAATGGCAGCTGTGAACAGCTGTGTGCTTTTGGTTTTAGCTGATGTGGCTGCAAGAGTCCCAGGTTGCGATCCCGGACGAGCCCCCGATTTGTTGCACCCATGTTGCGGTCTATTCTTTTGAACTACTCCATGAACAGGGTGTGAAGTGACTTCTCTGAGACTTCTGCTAATGCTGAGGAGCGTTTGTTGGTGGTGGTGGCACAATTTGATCTGTTTTTGTCATCAGAGGTAGTCGCTGACTCACAGTTTCCTCGGAGGGCGAGCGGTTTCAATTTCAGTGCAGGTGTCCACTTGTCAGAATTTTGTTTTGCTGTTGTTTTGACAGCTTGAGATATGTTATCAAATACTTTTCAAGTTTTGAAAAGAGCATCAAGCTCTTTTCTTGAATTCTTTCTGTTTTATGTACTGCAGTGGACACTGTGGCTTATTTCTATTACAAAGCAACAATGGCAATGTTTCTCTGTGCCCTAAAGGCATTTAAATTCTGCCCTTGTAATCACCGCAGTGCCATGTTGGCTTACTGAACGTTGGCAGGAAGGGATTTGATTTGAGAAATTGGACACACCCTGAACCTTTGTCCCTGACAGCTCTTCCCAGTGGGAGCAACACGTGCATTTACTGGAAGATCTCTGGCTCTTGTGCACATAAAGAAGCGGAATAGATTCTTTAATTCAAGGCTGTGTTCATCGTTGTTTCCTCTTTTATGACCATAAATCCATTGGGAGAGTTTAAAAGTGAAATAGCGGAAAAGACACAAAACACAGACACAAGTACAAAGGCTATTAAAACTCGTGATCAAGATAAGCATATGGCGTGTACTTAATTTGATATAAATTATATTTGGAGAATAATAAACAGAGAAACTATTTCCAGTTGCGATTTTAATCTGCTGAAGATGATTTAACTACAGTATTATTTACACTACATTTGCTGCTCTGGTGTTTTGTCCCACTTAGGATGTCATGAGTGTCACTGTCAACATGATGTCTACTTCAAAACTCCTTTCAGAGTTTTACTGTACTTTTTTCCACTTTCATATTCTGCTTCCCTAATGTTTTACGTATCCAGTGATTGTAAAAAGTGTGAAATTCCAGATTAACTGCATTATGTGTGTTTTGTATATAAGAACTGTATAAATACAATAAAATTGTTGAGTTATGCTTTTTGCCTTGTTCTTTACTGCATATTGTATAACTCAATATGCACTGTAACAAATATCCTGGTATATTTTTTATTAAAAAAAAAATAGGCAGCTGTGGTTGCCTGAAATTCAGCATAAAAATTCAGTGTAAATGTTTCAGGTATTACAGGAAGGCATATTAGTGCCTGTATATCTTACAACTTATAACTGTAGGCTATATTTTATTAAGTGACAGATTATTAATATACCAATCATATTTTTTCAAGTCTTGTCCATAAAACATGGCCAACACTCATATAGACAGTGGCCAGAGTCACACACATGAAATATCTGATGCAAAAATAATGCAATAAACATTAACTAAATAACATAAAATGTAACAAAAAAATTCATTACTGATATGAACAATGTCTGAGAATGTTCTTTTATTGTATTTCATCGTAAATTATATGGTAATTCATAGTAAAATTACTGCAATGTTAAAATTTACAGCTTTTATGTGGTAAGTTAATTTACTGTTAAGCAATTAAAAGGTTTGTACTGTTGCATTTTACAGTATTTTTTTTTCGATATGAATTAGATTTTTTACAGTATGTAGAAGTTAAAATCAGTCATAGGCAGGTTTCTACCATGAATGAATGACAGATGAATTTCCTTCCAAATACCATAGTTTGATCATACAATCAACTTTTGACTTCAACAACCTTGTTTAAAATATCTAATGTCCGATCATAAGAATAGTTGCATTTCATTATTTGCATTTTTTATTGCTTATTCATTTTTAGGTCACAAGCCATTGTTTGAGAACCACTGATATAGGCCAAAAGCCTTTGTATGTTAGCAGATTATTTGGGGTCATTTATTGTTGTTTCTGCATCTATTAGCTTTCTGATGTCTTAGTTGTGTGTAAAGTTTAAATCGGCCATTTTCCCATATATGAAAAACCGAACTGTCCCCACACTGTGCATTTCCTGAGACAGATAACAGAGATAAATAAACAAAAGTTATGCAAGAGTTAAGTGCCAGAGGAAGTGTTACCCCAACTGGAGCCTGTGCTCAGTAAGTACAACTTGAAGCTTAGATGCATCTTTCTCAAAACGCCACCCGTCTTTGTAGCCAGCTATTTTAGGCTTTATTGTCATATAAGAGTTGCTAAGAACTTTTCCTTTCCTGTGAGGATCTAATGTTTGACTATGAACAAAGAGGCCCTATTATGGTAAGACGCATCTAAACAAATATTCCCCATGTAACCCTTGAAAAATCCCCTGCTCAAGGAAGAAGATAATGTCTAAGCACACAAAGTGCCTTTTCTGGCCCCATGGCTTATTTGCGTGAGGTAAAACTCATGACTTGTGTTATACTCACATTTCCTCCAGGCTGCCTTTCATTGCACTTCAAAATTGAATGCTGATATTTAGTAATAGTAAATAAGGGCAGTCATTGCCAGACTATTTAACAATTGTTTCAGTCTGCCCTTTATTTTAATCTGCCTGCTAGGCATGTGTTGGGCTTTCAAATACACATCCAAAAGTGATTTTCCCAGAATAAAGGAGTGAGAGAAAATGTCAGCTCTGACATTAGCTGGAAAAGATGCGCCTACGGAGATTTTACTGTTGGTAATCTAATCGCAACTGCTAAAACTTTGCTGGAAGGACACGAATCAGTGTGCAGATGGCCAGAGTTTGTACAGACAGAACAAATCATCTGACTCTCAGGACTGGGAAATCTCTCACCGACCCAAGAAAACCAAAATGAACTTCAAACACCTTGTAACAAGAGCGCCCCCTATTGGTTATGCGTACAGAAGTGTCTATTTTTAAACGACCCCCACCTACCAACTGTAAATCTCTTTAGTTTAGATTAGAACATGATATTCAAAATTACAAGGGAATTTAAAAATACAGTGATGCTTATGTTTAATTCATTTTTGTTTCTATAAAAATTGTATATTATGTCCAATATCAAATTCATTGTTTTTGCTCCTCGGAAAAGAATAGTTGGCCTTTCATTTGATCATTTGAATTTATTTATAAAGAAATTAATACTTTTATTCAGCGTTTCTTATAATGCGTTCTGTTCTTTCATGCATTCATACAAGTAAATGGAAGTAAAGACATTTATAATGTAAGAAAATAATTCTATTTAAAATAAATAGGCCTACTGTTCTGTTCTTTCAAGCTTCAATTTAAATTTCAAAAACATTTTAAAAAACAGTATAAAGAGGAAGAGTTACAAGTAGTTGATGTATTTGGTTCAGGTCCTTGCTGTGAAATAATAGCTTTTAACAACCAACATTGTTTAAAATAAATTAGGTTCTTAGGGCCTTTTGAGGAGGTTAGTTTGCTCTGTCCTCCTTCTACCAAAAAGTATTTATTTATCAGAAACTTATATATATATATATATATATATATATATATATATATATATATATATATATATATATATATATATACACACATGTGGAACAGCAGCTTATTTCACACAGATGTGAATACAATTCATTAGATGTTGAATTGTGGTTTAGGTCCACAGTTAATTTACTGGATGAAAAGAGCATATCTTCCTTTATACTCCACTGTGCTTATTCAATACATAACAATCCCCTATTGTGTTTAATAGTTTCCGTGTGTTGACTGCCACGGGTCATTTTCAATCAGTGTAATCAGCTGGAAAACATCCAAATAAAATAGCTTCTTAAGGTTTTGGTAATGAACAAAATCATGTAGACATAAATTGTGTATTGCCGTCATGCCCTGAGGATGTACTTGAAAAATGACTCTCTAATGTTTCCAGCCGCCTCAAAGATTAAAGGGTCTCATTTGTAGATCATTACTAGGCTTTACCCTTCCAGTTAATTTTAATGTTAGCATTGGAAAACTCTTGTGTACCATACATCTGATGATCCGTATCCGACTCATTTACCATCAAAGATTATCTATCTATCTATCTATCTATCTATCTATCTATCTATCTATCTATCTATCTATCTATCTATCTATCTATCTATCTATCTATCTATCTATCTATCTATCTATCTATCTATCTATCTATCTAATAATTTATCCCCTTATGCAGTATGGAGGTAGCCTATATAATTCATCCTACTGTTCAAATGTGCTAAATGTGTCGTTTTACTATGAAATGTGGAATGCTTGCACTCTCATGACAAACGTGGTCTTTCCCTTTGCTTATCTCTCTGAACACTGACATATAGCTTTTTGGAATTGCATACTACAGTAGTGAAGTACGCCTATTCAGATGGGAGGTTTTTGTCACATGAACAGGAAGTTCCGAGAGATAAGCATAGGGAAAGACCACGTTTGTCATAAAAGGGGTCAAACATTCCACATTTCATAGTAAAACGACACATTTAGCACATTTGAACACAAGGCATGAATTATAAGGACATGTACTGCTGTTCTAAATTATAAATGTTATATTCCTCCTAAATTTGTGTTGTACATGAATACTAAATAGTCACCAAGAGGCTTCACCCGCTCTCCGCACACATGGTACGGTCCTTCTCTCGCTCGCAGTGGTTGGCGCCGGTTGCTTTGCACATGGCCGAGTGAGAAAAATCTCTGGATTACTGCAGTAAAATTTACCACCGACTTCTCACCAGCCCGGACTGACAGGAATCGATCTCTAAATGCGAGATACGGAGAATATGGAGGCCGAAATGGAGTATGACGACGGAGAAGAGCCTTCGTTCAGCGATCCGGAGGATTTCGTGGATGACATCAGTGATCAGGGTAAGAGAGGCCTACACTATATAGCTAACGTTAGCCCGCCTGCTAACAGGCTACGAGTCGCACACTAAACCCTAAAGCTGAGACTGTCTGCCTGTAACTAACACGAACACCCTTCAGATGAACTGTTTAAGTAACACTTGATGCTGCACCACTACCCTGTTTAAGAATGAACGCGTTTTATTCCAGTTAAAGCGCTCTTATTAACGTCCAGCATGTGCGCGAGCAGGACAAAAGCATCGTAGAAGCTTTAGGGAAATAGACGCGCGTGTCACAGCATTGAGTCAGCAGCTGTTTTGAGCTTGATTTCAGAAAGTTCATTGTAGTGCTGTAACATCTGTTTACCCATACAGCATGTTTAAGATGTTGACAGGGTCTTTATTGGATGGTTTATCTGTATGCAGAGCTGCTGGAGGATGTTCTGAAGGATAAACCTCTGGAGGCTGACGGCATCGACTCGGTCATTGTGGTTGATAATGTCCCTCAGGTCGGACCAGAACGCCTCGAGAAACTCAGGAACGTCATTCACAAGATCTTCTCAAAGTTCGGCAAAATCACTAATGAATTCTACCCAGACGCAGACGGAAAGACTAAGGGGTAACTTTTGGTTGTCATTTGGCGAATATTATACGTCTATTGCTGCTTGGACTACTGTTTTACATTTATATGTTTACATAAAATAAATGCATAGATACTGTACTTATGTAACCTATTATGCTTATTCTGACTATTATGATTCTTGATATGATAAAGCATGGTGGTATTGTGTCAGTCTTTGAATTATAATTAATTATCAATGCGCTTCATCTTCACAGGTACATTTTCCTGGAGTATTCTGCACCAAGTCACGCTCTTGAAGCTGTCAAGAACGCCGATGGCTACAAGCTGGACAAGCAGCACACCTTCCGTGTCAATCTGTTCACAGACTTTGATAAGTATGTTGTCCTTAATTGTGCTGTTATTGTGACAGCATTTGTTGCAATCTAAAATAGTGTTTGACCGATAAGTATTTTTTGATGGCTGAATCCAGTATTTTAGAGGTTGCCAATATAGATGATGTCACGTTATTTAATTTCAAGATAGTAAAGGCCCGTTCACAACAAGGACGATAACTAAAATGCTAACTATAGTTTTGAAAATGGTCTAAATTGAAAAAATTGCAGAGTTTACAGAATTATAATGGAAACGGCACAGAAGAACGATACCGTTGGAGACAATTTCAAAAATATTGGTCGGACTGTTCAGCTCTGTTTCAGACTGATACCTCCGGTTCAGGCTGGTCCTCATCCTCAACATGTGGAAAATACTTTACATAAAGTATTTAGTAAACATTCACATTCATTAGTTAACTTTCTAAAGAAGGCGCAATCGCTTGTTTGCTAAGGGTCGGGACTCCAACATTAACACACTGAAACCATTGTATTCAGAATATAACATTTTTATAGCACTTTTTAATGTGTGATTGTGTAAAGGTGTTCACGAAATACCAACCTTTCGTGAACTTGTGAATTTCGCCAGCTGTCTTCTCTGCACCAAATAGGCCAAGCTTCCAGGGATGATCTCGTTTTCATGGAGACAGACGCGGTGTGCACGGAGGGGAGGGGCTGTGTGTGTGTGTGTTTGTGTGTGTGTGTGAGAGAGATGGAGGGAGAGCAGGGAAAGGAAATGCAGCTGAACGAATATGCTGCGTGTTTTAAATGGCGTAAAAAAAAAAAAAGAATAACGAAACCCGATATGT